>NC_064251.1:54349998-54657044 GCF_003254725.2 Canis lupus dingo
GAGTCCGAGACAAAAAAGACACGGAGATTGAGAAGGAAGGAGGGAGGGAGGAGGGAGGAGGGAGGAGGGAGGAGGGAGAGGAGCGCGCAGGGGGAGGCGCGGGAGCGGGGAGCGGGGAGCGGGGACGGCGCGCAGCCAGAGCGGCGGGCGGGCGGGCGGGCGGGCTGCTCTCGCGCTCCCGCTCCCGCTCCCAGCCGCGCACCCTGCAAACCCCGTGCACCCCGCAAACCCCGTGCACACCGCGCACACCGCGCAGCCCGTCCGCACCCGCGCTCCCCCGCGCGCGCACGCACGCCCGCCGGCCCCGGCCCCTGCCCCCCGGGCGCGGGCCCCGAGGCGGGGACCTGGCGGGAAGGACGCGCCCCGCGCCCGAGCCCGCGCCCACCGCCGCGTCTGTGCGCTCCGCAGCCGCGCGCCTCGCCGGGCGCCCCCGCCAGTCCGGCCGGAAGATGGTCAACGACCGGTGGAAGACCATGGGCGGCGCTTCCCAACTTGAGGACCGGCCGCGTGACAAGCCGCAGGTACGCGCGGGCCGGGGCCGGGGCCGTGGGGACGCGGGGCCCGCGCGGTGGGCGCGGTGGTGGCCGCTCAGCTCGAGGCTGGAGTTTGGGGCGCACCCCGCGAGACTCCCAGAGGCCTGGGGCGAGGTGGCGCCTTCCTCTCCTCCTCCTCTAGAAGAGGCTTGAACTTGGGGGTGCGGGTGCGGCCAGCACCCCTGCAGGAGCCGGGCGCTGTGGCAGAGGGCCCTCTTGCTCCTCCGCCAGCCAGCAGGTACCCGCGTGAGCAGGGGGTGGGGGACCTCTGGTTCACGGGGTGACCAGCCCGTTAGTGCCACCTCACAAATCACACCCTTCGCTGAGTGTCTGTTTCCTCACCTCCACGATGGGCATCTTACTCACTTGCTAAGTATCCACCCTGGGCACCACCCCCTGGTGCCTGAGCTTCTGGACCGGGGTTGTGGATCCCCTGGATCTGCTCTAAATCCTCGCACTTTAAACAGGGCCCCCCTTATGCAATAAAGGATCAATACATTTTTGTCTCATGTGAGAAGACTGGGTATCATGATTCTCCAGCTTTTAAGACGAGAAAAAGCAAGGCTCTAGAGGCCATGGAGCGCTGCCGAGATTTGAACCTGGGTCCGTGGTTCCAGGTCTGTCCCTTCTACCCTTCCTGCTGCCTCTGCAGGGGCAGTGGAGGCAGCAGGCTCCGAGGGTGCCCAGGGCTGTGCGCAGGAAGGGGGGGCGGTGAGGGCAGAGCTCCAGGGCTGGCCAGAGCAGGGCTGGAGATGGGGAGCTGAGCAGAGGGACAGCCCTGGGGCTGCCCCAGGCCGGGCTGCCAGGGGACCACGGCAGGCAGGCAAGATGAGGAGGCTCGCTCACCGAGGAGAGGAAATAATGGGGCTGCCCATTTTAAATTTTAAATTTCTCCCAGACAGATGTCTTTGGGGAAAGAGCCGTTTGTGTTTGCGGTGGCACAAGGGGACTCAGCAGGCCCAGGCCTTGATGGCCCCTCACTCTCCAGGGCTGCAACCTGCCTGTTCTGTCTGGAGTGACAGTGCCGGGTTGTGGGAGCCCAGCCCTCTACAGTTTGCAAAGCTCCTTCCCAACCAACTGCACAACCTCACTTCCTGCAGCAGCACCCACCCCCCCGGGGTGGGGGGGAGCCTAGGCAGGGATGCACATTCTCATGTCACAGGGTCCTGTGGCTCAGAGACATTGAGGTAGGTGCTCAAGCCACACAGCGTGCTAGCAGGAGAGCAAGGATTTGAACCCAGGTCTGATCCCATTGGCTCCCAATGCCTCCCAGGCGGTCTGTTCCTTTGTTTCAGGTCAGCACCCAAGCCAATGGCTTAATTCCCAGATTTAAAAAAAAAAAAAAAAAAAAAAAAGTCCTGTCCTGCTGGGATCTGACCCCTTATTCTTTTAGCAAGAGCAGTCTCACCCCCTAGACATGTTCAAGGCTATCCCCAGCCTGACCTGTTCTCCTTTCCCACTCACCCCCTCACCAAGACTGCTTGCTTCTTGGTTTGCCAAACCCTAGCCCCACACTAGCTGCCCATTTCTAGACCTTTGTAGTGTCATCTTGTTGGCTCCACCAATATCTCCAACACACACACACCCTTTTGCTTTTGCTCAGGGAAATCCTACATGTACCTCAAAACCTATTCAGATGTCCCCTCCTCCAGGAAGCCTCCCCTGATGTCCTATGGTTGTGCCTCAAAGTCCCAGTAGCATTCAGCCTGTAGTGCTCAGCTGCCTTTTTCTCCCTGCCTTGTCCCCCACCCACCCACGCCCCCTGCCCCGGGTCCCTTGTCTACCAGGAGCCCTCTTTGCTTACACGCTCCCTCCCGACCCCCATCTCTAACTCTTCCCCCAGGCCCAGGCTCCTGCCCTTCCATGCAGCTCAGGTTGGGAGCTTAGGGATATTTGCTGAATCAAACTGCATGAAGCCTGAGCCAGGCTCTGTGGGTGAGGAGGCAGCAAGTGCTGCCGTGTCTCAAGGGGAGGTGGCTTCTGGGGGATCCGTTTGAAATGTGGCCTCAGGGCCTACTCTCTTTGCTGCTGCCTGGGGACACATATCCCAGCTGCCACCAGCCAGAGCCCAGCTTTCTGCCCCCGTGGCATCAGAGGCGGCTGAGGGCTGGTGGCCCCAGGGCCTGGGCCAATGTCAAACACCACCTCCCACCACACCCCTTCGGTGACCCCGCACGCACGCACGGGCTGTCCCTGTGACCAGCTCCAGGCTCATCTGAAGCTTCAGCTAAGAGGCGAGGCTTTTCCTGTGCTCACTATTGAGACGAGAGCCTCGCTGTCCTGGGTCCCTCCCAACTTCCTCCCTCAGGTCTGGCCCTCTCTCCTCCCTTGTTCCTAGTTTTGTCTTGACCACGGACCCGCTGCGTGGCTTTGGGGAGGTTAGTCCCCCTCTCTGGGTCGGGCTTGACCACCCGCAGAATGAGAACAGTAACCTCTGCTGAGGAGGGTCAAGTGAAATCCTAGAGTGTTTTGCAAACTGTAAAGCACTGTACACCTGTGAGGACGGTGGTTGTCACGGGAGCCTGTGGCCTGTTGCAGGGTTGGTGCCCTGATCCCTCTGCCCACCCAGGAAAACGATCTGACCACACAGCTGCCACCAGAAGGGCCTGGCTGAGGTTTGTTAGTGGGCTGCTTCCTCCGGGGAAATAGATGCCCAAGGCTCCACTCAGAGCAGCGTCTCTCCGCACCTCTCGTTTCTTGGCTGCAATCCTTCGAGGAGGTTGGCATCAGGGAAAATCAACCCATTTGACAGATGAGGAAACTGAGGGTCAGGAAGCCAGAGCTGTGACTTGAACCCCAGTCCTCCCAAGTGGTGGAAGAGCCTCGGCAGGCAGATGAAGGGAAGGGTGGCCGGCTGTCCTTCCCAGGGCCAGCCTGGTCAGTGGCATCCCGTCCCCGAGGAGAGAGCCCTGGCACCCATCGGGGCCGTGCTCACGACCCCACTGCCAACCAGGTGGCTGGCATTGCTGTTCCTAGGGACTGCCTTGGGCCACTGTGCCCTGGGCCTGTCCTGCCACCGCTCCTCATTTGCCGGCTGACCTTGGACAAGTGGCCACCTTCATTAGAGTGTCCCCTCTCCCCCCTGCAGAACCAAGGGGCTCCCACCCATGAGGCTGGAGGTGTTGGTGGAATATTAGCCTGAGTTTGGAGTTGCTCGGATGAAAGGATCTAGAAATAGACACGATTCTTCTCTCCTGGAGCATGGAGCAGGAAGTCACCCTGTAACCGGGTTCTCCCCGGCGGGGGCTCCTTTCTCAGCTGTCCTCAAGGCTCCCCACCCCATAGAGAGGTCAGCCTCGACAATCCCAGGGAGTGTCTCCTGGTACTTTGGAAACTTCTAGAAACATTGCAGAAAGAAAACTAAATTCTCATTGGGAAGTTCTTCCTGATGTGTAACCTAAGCCCCGCTGCATTGAGTCTGCTCAGCGACAGTTCTTAGAGTCCCCGTCTCAGCTGGGATGTTCAGCTGTGACCCTGTGCCTCAGGAAGCTTAGACTGTCATGAGGGAAACAGAGACTCACAAGTCAGGTGTTATGAGATACTGTAAAGAAAAGCATCTGTCCTCGCATTCCTTGGAGTTTAGGTGGAGGTCACCTGGTTAGATGTGTGCTGGGAGAGAAGGAGGGAAGAGGCCCACGGGGATGACAAGCCAAGGACTGACTCCCCTCTGTCACTTTCTGTGCCCTCCTCTGGGCCGGGCCCTGCCCCACAGAGTTCACCATCCCGTCCAGCGGGGCGGCTATGAGTGAAGTCAGGGCAGGAGTGCGGAGGAGACGACTTCCCGGAGGAGGTGATGTTTAAGTTGAACAGCATTTGCCAGATCTCGCTTGAAGGGAGACCAATGTGTTTTGGGGGGGCAATAGGAAAGGAGCCAGGCAGGTGGAAAGAGCAGGGCAGGGTTGGGGGCGGAGCCTGCAGGTACCCTGGGCTGAGGGTTTGCAAAACACTCTAAGATTTCACTTGACCCTCCTCAGCAGAGGTTACTGTTCTCATTCTGCGGGTGGTCAAGCCCGACCCAGAGAGGGGGACTAACCTCCCCAAAGCCACGCAGCGGGTCCGTGGTCAAGACAAAACTAGGAACAAGGGAGGAGAGAGGGCCAGACCTGAGGGAGGAAGTTGGGAGGGACCCAGGACAGCGAGGCTCTCCACTGGGGTCCCCGCCCCCCCCCCACAGCTCTGGGCCTGAGAGCCCTTGCTAGACCCCATCCCGCACGCCACCCACCCCTGATTATCATGATCCACAGCTCCACAGTGTGGTTCCGTCATGGTGAACAGCTACCCTGCCTTTGGCTGGGGTGCACCTAGGAGACAGGGGGCTCAGGGCCACTTTCATGTGGATCTGTCCTTGCCTGGCCTCCCCCGGAGGGACACTTTCTTCCTGCTTTGATACAAGGAGTAGAGTCCCAATCTACCCCAGGTGTCTACCCCGGGCACTACCTCCACTTGGGTCCCCTAGCGAATAGGGCAGAAGGCAGGGGGCGATGCCCAGCAGGGCATCGAGGCGCTGTGTCCCTTCCTCCTGAGTACTTCTTTCCCCCGCCAGACCCCATGGCCACCTCTGAGGCTGGGGACACAGAGGAGGCCATGGGGAAAGACCCTACCCCTCCACTGAGGCACCTTTGGGGCTTCCTCCCTCCTGCCTCCCCTGGCAAGAGCCTATCTTGTCCTCCTTGTCTTTGGCTGGGCTTCCTGAGAAGCCACTGACTGTGGGCCCCCACTGGGGGGTGGGAGGTCATGCAGAGTGCAGCCTTGTCCCTCCAACTGGAGGCTCACATGAGCAGTTAGTGGCAGAGGGGACCTTGAACCCAGGGCCCCTGGCTCCTCTCATGCCCACTGCCCGGGATACCTTCCCAGCGTCCCCACTCCTTGTCCTGGGAAGGGGCCCTGCGTGCCTTCCCTGCCCTGCTGCAGACCCCGGGGTGCGCACCCAGCCCTGCCACGGCCAGAGGCCCGTTAATGAGCTCCAGCCCCACCGCGTGCTCCAGTGGGCTGCCTGCCACCCGGAGCCTCCCTTATTATCTTGGGCAAATTCCTTTGCGAGCCACGTAAACAGCGGCCTATAAAAGTGAACAGTAGTCCGTGTTTCGGGTGATCTCAGAAGACTAATTCTCCGCTGCTGAGTGGCCCGTTTCATCTCCAACTCCATCATCCCCCTGCGCCTCCGGGGTGGGGGCTGCGGCTTTCTCAAGCCTCTCTCCTCTTTTCCCTCTCTGCCTTCCCTCCAGGGGCTGGGGGCTTGGGTGGAAGCAGATGCACGGGAGGGTGAGGGTCCTGGACACATGGGGGACACATGGCTGGCTGCTCTGCCTTGCCAGCTGGGGACCTTAATGTTCTCCAGTTGGAGGACGTTGCTCAGAGCTGCTCGGGGCAAGGTGTCTCCCGATGGGCTCTGGGAGGGGCCTGACGGGGCCTCACTTGCTGACACAGAGCTTCGTCCCTCAAACCCCCAGTCACGCTCCAGACAGGGAAGAACGTTGTGGACAGCGAGCAGCCTTGTGTGCTTCCAGCCACTGGCCCTGGGTTCAAGGGCTGGCCCAACCCTGGGAAGGGAGGGGTCCTCTGCTCTCCGAGCTTCATTTTCCCATCTGCCAAGTGAATCCGACCATAGCAGGGGGTCGTTTGGAGGTTTCAGGGGCAGGCATGGGGCACGGGTTCAAGGAATGGTGGCGATTAGGTGGTGCCCACCTGTCTGGAAGCTCCTGACCTGCAGGTGCCTGGGGAACTCATCCTGTGCCAGGCCAGCAGGGATGGCTCAGGGTTAGAGGTGGCCTCGCTTCGAGGGCCAGGGCTCAGCATGGAGGGCACAAGTCCCTGCCCTGCCAAGCGCAGTAGGTGCCAGGACCTTCACCTCCTCCCCGTGTGAGCACAGTCACCAAGAAGTGACCTGGTCCATCTGCTCTTCCTCCCATCCATCCAACAAGCAGCTGCTCTGTGCCTGGCGAGCAGGTGCTGCTCTCGGGGGCTCTCATGGTCTGGCCTAAGTGTCCTGGGCCCAGGACTTGCCAGCCCGGCCGTCCTGGTATGCACAGCTTTCAGAGACTCCCAAACCAGTGCACGCACCACACAGGTTAAGGATCACAGGTCATGGGACGTGAGCTCTCCCTGGGCAGGGCTAGAACAACTGCCACTCCCTCCTCAGCAACTGGCCTGGAGCCTGGCTCATGGGGACACCCAGTGGACACTGAATAGATGTTTGAATGAGCACAAGAATGGAGTCAAAGGTGATGAGTGTCTGTCTTAATGAGAAGCCACCATGGGGGGTGGGGCGGGACAAAAGGCCATGGGGACATGGGGGAGGAGCCTCCCCCTAAACTAGGTTGGGGCGGGGAGGCCTGGGGAAACAGTCAAGGAAGGCTTCCTGGAAGAGGTGGCATTTAGCCAGGCCCTGAAGGAAGAGAGGGAGTTGGGAAGAGGAGCAGGAGAAGCAGGTGCCTCGGGCTAAGAGAGCAGAGCTCTGTGCAGAGCTAATGTGAGGGAGCGACGTGTCCAGGTGTGGCAGGAGTAAGCTGTCTGGGTGTGTGGAGCCCCCGATGGACGGGCCGCCCGGGCAGGTATGGAGAGAGGAGGGCCAGAGCGCTGAGTCCGCGGTTGGGCTAAGGAGTTGTCTCCCTCATCTCGCCAAGAGCACAGCACCCTTCCTGGGGTGGGGGGGTCCTCTTGTCCACCTGCACCTCATCCCTGACCCCATCTTCCTCTGGTGCCAGGTAGGACTCAGGACTTACTTGTAGAATTTGAGTTCATGCAAAACAGGCTGTTTGCTCTACTGCACTTTCTTGGAGTAAGACGCATTGTATGAGAGGACTCGCTGTTCCACGTACCACTGAGAAAAAAAGGGCCAGTTACGGCCGTAGGAGCCCCCGGCGTCGGAGGTGTCAAAATGTGGAAAAATGGAAAGGTGCCTCTCAGCGCCAGGGACATACAGAAGTAACACGTTAGTGGAAAATAAAGAACCAGACACCTCCCGACGCTCTGTGCACATTGATCACGAGGTAATAAAAGCCGCTAATAGTTACTGCGCACGCCCAATGCGCCGGGCACAGCTCCGAGTGCTTTCATAGACTAACTCGGTTAAAGATGCATCTCCAGTCCCGAAGGTTGGAAATGTGGGGGGAAAGCCAGCCGTAGGCGGTGCCTGCCCCTGGAGGAAGCAGGGGGCAGGTGGGCCTGGGGGGCTAGTCTGAGCTGGCTTCTGATCTGCTGTGCGACCCGGGGCAAGAGCCCTTGGCTCTCCTGGGTCTCATGTTCCCCACATGTCACATGCTCCGTGGCCGCCCAACAAGCTCCCTGGGGGCTGTGAGCGATCGGGGACAGCGAAGGAGGCGAGGTACCTTTCTCCAGGTTCCCCGGCAGGCTCCGCCCCTTAGCCTGCTCTGGGGAGGAGAGGAGAGGAGATGCTGGACACCCCCCAGGCCTGCACAGGCCTCGGGACTCGGGCTGTGGGTGCTCCAGGTCCAGAGGGGCCCTTAGTGATGGGCGCTCCTTCTGCTGTAACAGTATGGCAGTTCTTAGCATTGTTGCTGTCACGTTCCAGCTCTCTTCCCGAGTCCGCATGGCTGGCCCCCACGTGTGGGGCAGGGTGCGTCATTATTGCCTCATTTTACAGGTGAGGACACTGAGGCTCAACAAGGTGATGTCCCTCACCCAGGGGTCCCCCCTCCCCTCCGGAAATGGCAGCAAGGGGGCCTGAGGCCATGGGAGCCTTCACCTGCAGTCTTGAGCCACCCAGGAGGGCTGCCTTGGGGAGGTGTGCCTGCCTTAGTTTCTCTTTTCCTCTCCATCTCGGGCTGCCTGCACCTCTCACTCACTCGTTCTTGCTTTCTCATTGGTCCTGAGCTCTCGGTCTCCCCTCTGGGCTGCTGTCTCTCATCTCTGCCTCTCTGTATGACTCCGTTTCCCCAGGCCCCAAGAAGGGAGTCCCCTGAGTCTTGCCCAGGCTTCGCAAAAGCCGCCTGGGCTGCCCTCACTGGGCAGAGCTGGAAGCACAGTTCTGGCCCTAATGCCGCCCCTCCTCTGTCCTGTCCGTCTGTCTGTCTGTGTCTGTGTGCGCACGGGGCCTGCCCGCAGTGGACCAGCTGCGGCTACGTGCTGTGCACAGTGCTGCTGTCCCTGGCTGTGCTGCTGGCTGTGGCTGTCACCGGTGCCGTGCTCTTCCTGAACCACGCCCACGTGCCTGGCACGGCGGCCCCGCCTGTCGTCAGCACCGGGCCGGCAGGTGCCAACAGCGCCCTGGTCACCGTGGAGAGGGCTGACAGCTCACGCCTCAGCATCCTCATTGACCCGCGCTGCCCCGACCTCGCCGACGGCTTTGCCCGCCTGGAGGGCGCGCAGGCCTCCGTGCTGCAGGCGCTGGCCGAGCACCGGGCCGAACCGAGGCTGGCAGGCGAGCAGGAGCGGGAGCTGCTGGACACCCTGGCGGACCAGCTGCCCCGGCTGCTGGCCCGGGCCTCGGAGTTGCAGGCGGAGTGCGCAGGGCTGCGCAAGGGCCTCGGTGCCCTGGGCCAGGGGCTCGGCGCCCTGCAGAGTGAGCAGGGCCGCCTCATCCAGGTAAGGGGCTGCGGCTGCACCTGGGGTCTTCGTGGGGGCTGGGGGTCACCTGATGTTCATGGCTTCGCTCGATCCCCGAGGGCCCCAGAACCAGGTGGTGTCACTGTTCCATCTACCATCAAGCAAATGAGCCTCGGAGAAGCGAGTTTCTCATCCGAGGCCACACAGCCAGAGACACCAGGATTCAAATCATTCCAACCCACTGTCCTGGGGACCCTGGGGACCTGGGTACTTGCATTAGCACCCCATAGCATCCCACAGTCAGGTCAAGTCCAGGGCTCGTGGGGCTTCCCAGGTGCGCCAGTACAGGTGAGGCAGGACCTGGCCTCCATCTGTAGTGACTTAAGGTTCAAGGTCACGTGTCTGGTCCTGGGCAAGCCCTCTCCCCTGCTGTCCCAAATGGCCAGGGAGAACTGTACTCCCTCCCCAGCTCCCTGTCTCCCGTTCTCTGCCATTTGATGCTCTCAGCTTTCTAGGGAAGGAGGGACCTGCTGAGGGAGCCCAACCAGACTCTTAGCCTCTCCCACTGCCTCCGCCCATCCCCCCATCATTGTCTCCCCTCTTCTGAGCCAATGCAGGTCCTAGCAAGCACCTGTTAGGTCTGGGGGAAGAGTTTCCAACATCAGCCACTCAAGGAGCAGCAGCAAGAGCTTCCCACCACATACAACCAGGGATTTAGGATCATCTCTTTGGTTTTCCACCATTTTCCAGAACAGAAAATGGAGGCCAAGAAGGGACAATGATTTGTCCAGGGTACAGTGGCCAGGTTAGGCCTGGCATCTGGCCTTCCAGTGCCCTGCCCACCCTCGGCTTTGGACCCTTTCACCCCTATGACTCAGGTACTTAGGCACCAGGAGCTGAGACCCACCCTGCCATTGGTCCCAGACCTTCCTGGACACCGGGGATGACCAGGCATTTGGTCACCCAGCAGCTCATGAGCAATGGGTCTCTCCCCTCCTCTGAAGACTGCAGCTGGAGAAATTATAGCCCTTGTCATCCTGTCTGGGTGACTGATGAGAAGGCACTTCCCCCTCCTGGGGTGGGGTGGGGGTAGGGGAGTTCGGCTGCCCCTTCTATCAGCAGGGCTCAGAGGAGACCTCCAGATTTTCTGGGTGACCTGGGGCCCCCACCTTGCTCTCCAGTGGTTCAGCCCCTGGTCAGACATGGGGTCAGCCAGGCCCTTAGGGCAGGGGTGGAGAATCGTGGGGAGGGCCCTCGAGGTCTCCTACCCACCCATCTATGCAGAGGCCTAGACCTGTTCCTACAAGACCAATAGCTTTTTAGGGGTGCCGTAGTACCTCGGCTCACCTGATATATTTACTTCTCAAAAGAATGTTTAATTTGACTCGTTTCCTGCAGACTCAGGGTGATTTCAGAGGCCATGTGTCTTGCAGAGCTGGGTTGCTGTGGCTCCTGACTCCTCCAGGCTTCCCAGACCCCCAGGTGGCCAGCCCAGACCTGGGTTTCCCAAAGCACTGCCCACAGGCACCCTCTGTCAGGAGTGCCAGAGCTGCTTGCTAAAAGGCACCTCTCTGAACCTCATCGTAAACCCCCGGCACCCCACAGTTGAACAAGCATCAGGGCGGCCCTCATGTGGCCCTCACGTGTACAGACATCTAAGGCGCGCTGGCCTGGGAGCAGCAGGGCTGAGTGGCTCTGCCTTCAGGGTTCAGGGGGCAGTGCTGGGATCCAGTCCAGACTCCACGAAGCAGCAGCTATTGGACTTGGGCATGTGGGTTGCCCTTCCTGGGCTGAGTCTCCTCACCTGCAAAATGGGGCTGACAGAGTCCGTACCCAAGAGGGCGTGGGAGCTCCTGGCCGTGCTGGGCTCAGCTGGCGTCTGGCACATTTGTCCAGCATTTCTTTTATTATGATGGTGGAAACGATTTGTGAACTCAAGACTCGGCCAATGGGGAGGCCACCACTGAAAATCCCTTTTGCAAGAGTAGTGCAGGGAACTGCCGGATGCTGGGTAATAAGCACTTGGTAGCATAGTGGCCCCAGGAGGTGGAGATGATTGCCCCATTCTGTGGAGGGGCAGACTGAGGCTCAGAGTGGGGGAGTGCCCTGGTTAAACTTAGTCACACGACCGGGAAGTGCCAGAAGCAGCTCTGACTTCCCCGCCTCTAAAAAAATGCCACGTCCTCTTTAATGCATCTGTGCAGCTCAGCGAGCAGGGACTGACTTTCCCTATTAATTCGGAGCATGTTTATATGTACATTTTCAACTTTAATCATTTGCTGGTTTAAACTGAGGTCTTCCCTGCCCGCCAGCAAGAGCGGGCTGTGCCTGAGTTTCTCAAGTGTGTCCGCTTGTCGCAGAAGGATGGGCAGTGCCCTAGAGACTTAGCCAGTGAGCCTGGTGATCTCGGCCACCCACACCCTGCAGATGGCCCCTGCACCCCGGGGGCCTGCCTGCGACCGTCTGGTCCACAGGGCTCCCCTGACAGAGTCTGTGTACAGGACACTGCAGTGAAAGCCTGGGGAGGGTGGGCCGCCTTGGCCCCGCATCCCCCCTGCCCACCTCAGTGCCTCTTCCCAGGCCTCAGCCCTCACTGCAGAAGAGGAACTGACTATAAGCTTTGCAGGGCCCTTGCTTCTGGACAAGCCGAATTTTGCAAACCACTGGCACCATTTATTTGTATTTTCCTTCCTGGAACGAACTGTTATCAGACAAGTGACAGGTTCAGCGTGTAAGGACATGGCAGCAGGCTCTGCATGCACTGGCCGGCTGTAGTGGGCCCGGGAGCCCCCTCCCCTCCTCGTCCTGCAGCCTCCTAGATTCCTGGGTGGGGAGCTGGTGGGCCCCAGACCTTCTAGGCAGCAGGTGCAGCACTGACTGCTGCAGGTCAGTGCCGTGCTGGCCGAGCAACAAACCTCCAGACCCAGATCCCAAGAAGGGTAGCTGGTGGTGAGCAGTGGTAATGGCTCGGGTGGGGAAGGTGGGCTAGGCGCGTAGGCCCCCAGCACATGCTCTCATGAACCACCCCGGAAACACAGATCCTGTTACTCTTGTTCACAGGTGGTTCGGTCGCTCTTCCAGGGTCCCTTGTCCAGTGAATGGAGGAGGGGCTGAACCAAAGCCCAGAATGAGTCCAGACCGCTGCCCCCCACTTGTCCTGCCCCCGCCCCCTGCCCCGGCACAATGATGCAGTCCTAGGTTCCTCTCCCACCAGCCAACCCTGGGGAGGTGGCCTGAGGTCGTTCTCAATCAGAGATGTCTCCTTCTGGAGCTGTTTCCCCATCTGTACCAAGGAGACAGCAACCCAAGCCTCCCTCCTGACAGTGCTGGGGGTGTGTGAGATGAGGTGGACATCGGAGACGTGGAGTTTGGGTGGGGGCTGGGTGGGAGTATTTCCAAGGCCCCCGTCTGCATGCAGAACCGTCACCCCTGCCTTCGCAGCCTTGCTGGGCATCAGGAGAGACGTCAGGTGAGGTGTGTTGTAATCTGGAAGGTGCCTTACAAATTCACATAACGAGGTGGGCCTGGTCCTGTGGGTCCCACTGTGGGCCCCAGCTGAGCTGGCTCCTTCTTGCACATTGTCACCAGTCTCTGTGACAATTGTGACAAGGAGTCCTGCTCCCAGGCTCAGTTAAGTCACTCACCCCATTGTGTAACTGGTAAACAGGTGAGTTGGGATTTGAACCCAGCTTTGCCCAGTGCCGAATCCGCCTGCCCAGCAGAGCTCTCTGCAGTCACCTCCCCCAGTCTAGAGGCTCAGAAATGGATGAGGACAGGGCCTGGGGTGCAGTGGGCACAGAGCTCTGCTGAAGCACCCGTGTGCCCTCCCACCCGAGCCCCCATCCTCTGAATACACAGACACTGACCACCTGGGATGGGGCCAGAGCAGGGCAGGGGCTGTCATCGTACAAGGACGAAGCCTCCTGCCCCTTCTACCCACCCCGCTGCTCCACAGCTTCTCTCCGAGAGTCAAGGCCACATGGCTCACCTGATGAACTCGGTCAGTGATGTCCTCGATGCCCTGCAGAGGGACCGGGGGGTTGGCCGGCCCCGCCTCAAAGCTGACCTCCAGAGGGCACCTGCCAGGGGATTGCGGCCACGGGGCTGCACCAGTGGTGAGTGGGGTGGAGGCTGCCTTTCTTGGGAGCTGTGGGTGCCCAGCTTTGTACCCCCATCACCTGTCACCCAGCCCTCTGATGAGGACTCACTGCTGCTGTTTACTGAGGACTTCCTGCCGCAGCACTGAGCATCTACCTGCCCCTTCTGTTGACCCCTCTCCCAGCCCACTATGCCCATTTTCCAGATGAGGAAAGCAAGGCCCCAGAGGGTGCTCACTCCCCCAGGGAGAGGCAGAGCCAAGGTCTGCTCCCCAGGCTGGTGCCCTGGAGCTCATGGTAGACAGACAAATCAGGGAGACCCAGGGCAGAGGGGGATGGGCGGGCACACAGGTGCCAGGCGCAGGCTTGACAGCATTCTCCGTCTTAGGCTCTCCGCCGCGTGACTGTCTGGACGTGCTCCTGAGCGGACAGCAGGAGGATGGCATTTATTCAGTCTTCCCCACGCACTACCCTGCAGGCTTCCAGGTCTACTGTGACATGCGCACAGACGGCGGGGGCTGGACGGTGAGTCTCCCGGGCAGATGCCTGGGCGGCCCAGGGGGGCCCAGGGGGGTGGCACATGTGAGCCGGGGTGCTCTGAGCAGCCGCTCACCCAGCCTTCTGCCCTCAGCTTCTGGCCCCCACCTACCTGCCCCTAATCGAACCCAAGAACTCTACACCCTCAGAAATCTGCGCAGGGCAAGCAGAGGCTGTGAGCTGAGCCTTGGGGCCCTCGGGGGAGCAGATTTTAGACCCTGTCCCCTGCCTATGGAGCCACCTCCTGTCCCTTGAGCCTTGAGCCTCTGGGAACACAGCAGTTCCCGGGGGCACCAGGCAAGTCGGGGATGGGCTGTGATGGAACGCAGCACTGGGAACCTCTTGCTGTTGCAAGCACATGACATGTGTAGATGCTGTCTTTCAAGTTATCCGATATATGACAGGTGTGCAGGATATGAGAGGGGGAATGGGGGGACGCACCTGCAGGGAGCAGAGACCCCAGTGGCTTCCCGGCAAGGATCCACCTTCCTACAGACTTCTGCATGTATGTTCCCTTTACCTGGAACATTGTTCTCGCCTCATCCCCCAGCGTGACTTCCTGCACCTTTTGTTTCTGCCTGGGTGGGAAGCAGGAGACATGAGATGTCTTCACGGCCACTGGAAGGCCCGGTGGAGTGGCTACAGGTGGCCCTGACATCTCTCCGGAGCTGGGAGTGGTGGGGAGAGGCCCCGGTCCCCTGTACAAGGTACTAGCCACCCAACAATGACCAAGATGTGTGTGACCCCGCCCTTTATTGAGCTCTTTGCCAAGAGGGCATCCACTGGAGTCCAGGGCATGGTCCTGGGGACCCAAAGCAGGGCATGAGGTCAGCTGTTTTCCAGGAGTGCCCTCCTGGGCCCCCAGGTCTCTGTCCTTGGCACTCAGAGCATGAGGAGAGGCCGGTAGGATGCCTCCATTTCTCACCGAGGAGCTTGATGTGAATTTTGGGGTGCAGATGTCCCAGCAGAGGGGAGGGTGAAGCTTCTCTGGGACCCTGGGAATGCGGCAGCCTGCATCAGCTTCGAAAGGGGTCCGTGCCCCTGCTCAGGGGGCCAGACTGGGGCAGGGGGAGGCCCAACTGAGGCAGGTGGGCCGGAGTGGGGGGCAAGGTGAGCGCATCCAGAGGGCGGAGCTGGTGTGAGAGCAGCTGTGAATCCCCGAAGACCCGGGGACAGACAAACCTCCAAACGTCTTTTCAAGCTCCAGAGGAGAGCATTTAACTGTACTGGATCCGCATCTGGGGACTAAAAGCTCTTTTGTTTTCCTAACTCAGAACATCTGAGTTATAGCATTCGCCTCTGGGAACCCCTCGGCAAGCAGAGCAGCGCCAGCGTAGCAGCCAAAACCCAGAAATCAGAGTTAAGGGTTAGGACAGACTTAATGAAAGACCAAGGCGCCAGCCCGGGCTCTGCATCTTCCACTCAGATGGACTTGGAGCCAGTCTCCTGGGAAGTCAATCAGGATTTGAGCCGGGCGGCGGGTAATACCCAGGGCCTGGGCTTCCAGGGCCATTACGGGGGAGTCGAGGAGGAACGCCAGACCCCACACCCCTGCCCGCCTACAGCCCTCCTGCTCAGATACCTGGATCAGGGGTCTGGGAGGAAGGCCGCTCTCGGCTGAGAAGTGTTTGCGAGGCCGATAAACGTTAATATCCATTTGGGTTTCCGTCAAAAGCAATCTTTTCCCAGATACCTCTGGGCATCTGTCAGGATCACCTCCCTGCCACACGGAATCTCTCGGAAACTCAATTGTTGTTTGGGAAGGAGCCCGCTGCCGCCTCTCTGAACCCTGGTACCATCCATCCTTGTTAGGCTCTGTGTCTGAGCTGCCAGGCCTCGAGTGCTGACACCGGATGGCTCTCCCTGGTGGACGGGGCACCTGGGGTTGGACACTCCAGCCAGAGCTGGCTTCCCGGCGAGACCAGACAGGGCAAGGATGGGGCCCAGAGGCCCTGTCCGCTTACAGGGCACTTTGCAGCTTATATACCATGGCCCTGCCTGGCACCCCTCCAACCCCAGAGGCCAGCAGAGCAGCCTCAAAGAAGGAAGAGATGCGTCCAAGGCCACCTAGCAAATGAGCAGCCCTCCTGGGGCAGCGCCCAGACTTCCTGAGTCCCAGCCTCACACGCGGCTGTGGAGCTGGCTGTCACACGGTTGTCCTCAATTATTCAAACACTGAGTACCAACCATAGGCCAGAGGAGGATCCAACAGCAAGCTCCTGGCCTGGTGGGGAGCTGGCAAATCAGCTGACTTGTGTGAGGGCTGGAGGGCATGAGGGAGCTCAGAGGAGAGCCCCTAACCTGACCTGGGGCAGCCAGAAGAAGCTTCTGGACCCGGAGATCCAGGCACTGGGGGATGAGGCGAGAACAATGTTCCAGGCAAAGGGAACACACGTGCGGAGGTCTGCACGGAGGTGGCAGGGCTTGGTCTGGGACCCCAGGGGTTCTGCTCTGCTGGTGTGTGGGGCTTGAGGGGCCAGGGACAAGAGGAGGGAGGCGGGCAGGGGCTGGGTCAAGTGTGGTCATGCGGGCACATTAGGAGGTGAGCTTTGTCCTGAAGGCTGATTGGGCTTCTGCCAACCTCAGGATTTCCCCAGGTGGGGAGTGACCCAGAGACTTGGGGCCAAGGGCACGGCAGCTGTGGAGGAGTAGTTTGGGGAGTGTGAATTCTGTGGGTCCTGAAGAGGCCAGGTAGGGAAGAGGCTACATGTGGCTCCTCGGGTGGGGGAGGCCACAGTGGCAGATGGACACACGCCTGCAACTGGCCTTTTGGCTGATGTGGCCACTGGTGCTGGCTGAACCCAAGCCTTTTCTCCATGCTCACCAAGCCCACAGCAGCCCAGGCCATGTAGGGTCAGGCCAGTTGTCAAGGCCACTCCTGAATTTGACACGGGCACTCACTCCCAGGAAGGAAGGACCACCTTGTGCTGGCCTGTGACCGGGTGAGGGGCCCAGCTTGCCTGCCGTGTCCCTTGGGAGGCCCCTCTGACCACTGGGTCCACCCATCAGGCTCCTCCTTTGTACAGGTGTGAATCCGCGGTTACCTGTCCATGTCATGTCACATGAGTGACTGCTGGCACTTTTGGCAGTGACACTTCAGCTCACTGACCCTCAGGTTTTCATTTGCTAAATGAGGCTAACAGAGCACCATTTACGTGGGGAGAGGGTCAGACTCCTTGGCAGGCTCTTCCCCTGGGGGAGCAGTGGTCAGGGATTCCCTGTGGACAGAGGGACCTGGCTCCCTCCTCTGAGCAGAGGCTAGATTTCCTCATTTGGAAGGTGCCACGTGTAGCAAACTGGCTGCTTCCAGCTCACATCCCCGCGGCCGTGTGAGACGGGGAGGTCACATCCCCTCTCGGGGCCCCTTCCTCATCCAGCCACCAGTATGGCTCTTGTGTCATATGTGGCCGCCTCCTGGGGTCTGGGGAATGGGCTGGCCATGCCCAGAGTCTGGTGTGGGTTTGGGGTGATCAGAAGGAGGGTCCAGCTCGGCATCAACAGACAGGCCCCCCATCCCACTTCCCCGCCTGTCTGCAGGGTGAGGCATGGCCTTGCCCCCAACAACATCCACCTGCGACGGTGCTGCCACCGGGCCCGATTGCCAAAGCCTTCCCCTGCCTTTGCATAATTACCACCGGGGTCACTGAAATCAGGTCCAGCTTGGCCTCTCCTGCTGCAGGAACCCGCAATAGGATCGATCCTGCTCTGCGCCCCCACTGGGATTCACGGCGCAGCCGCCTGCTCCCCGCATCACGAGCTGAGTGGCCCAAAGCTCCTTGTGCACGGGTGACCACGCTCTGCCGCTCTGCTGGGCGCTTGCGAGGTCAACGGCTTAGATATGCTGCTAATTGGCTTCGCTGTGAGAGAAAGTGTCCCCCTCCCTACCTGAGCTCCCTGGGCAGGGAGGAAAATCCTTCCCTCACTTGTAAAACATCAAAGGAGCCACCACCAAGCAGAGCCCAGCCTGGCAGTGGGATCAGATGCTGGGAGAGATGAAAAGCTTCCTGGGCCGCCCCAGCCGGGGACTCTGGACGGCAGGTCTGTGGGTCCCACTGGTTCCTCCCCATGTGGGCCAAGGCTTCAGCCAGTCCTTGTAGCAGAGGGACCTGCTGGGACATCAGTGGGCCACAGTGTCCCCGCTGCTCTGGGGAGTCTTTGGGGCTGCACGCTCTGATCGATGAGCCGGGTGATGGGTCCTGCGTCCCCTCGACCGATCCGCTCAGAGAAAGGTTGTCTCCATCCAGAGCAGTTTGAATTTTTTAAACTTTTAACATAAAACAGGGTAGTACAAGTGCTGAGTACAGTTGCTCAGCATTTGATAAATGGCAGGTCTGAGCTGTGTTTGCCAGGAGCCGCCAGGCACCGACTGCCAAGCCCGGGATGCGTGGCAGGGTGCCAAGCCCGGGGGTACCATTTTTCAGTCAAAAACAAGGAGGAGGCCCCCTTCCTTCTGGGCTTGGCAGCTGGTTGGGAAGGAGAGGGAGGGGAGGTTGGTTAGACCTACTATGTGCGTCCAGTTTACTCTTAATTGAGCATTTGCACTGCAAATTTGCACTGGTGGCGCCTCTTTACAGAGAGGGAAACTGAGTCTTGGGAATGGTCTATGACTCATCGGAGGCCACACAATCTGTGAGAGGCAGAGCCAAGATTGGAACTCCGCGGCCTTCTGCACCTGTACCCTTGGCAGGTGCAGGGAGCACGCGGGGGCCCTGCCCAGAGACGTCCAGGAGGGATTCCGGGAGCCACTGCCTCCCAGGAAAGGGGGCAGAGCCCCCCAGTGGCTGCCTTTGAAGGGCTATATTGCACGTCCAAGTTCTTTGTTCCTTAGAAATAAAAAGCCACCTGTGCCATGGTCCCCCATGTCCTCCCAGGAGTTGCCTGCCCATGAGGTCTGGGAGGCTGGTGGACCCCGAAGCTGCACAACCCACAAGATCCTGCCTGCAAATGATTTCTGCAACAGCTTCATCAGACCCCAGGGAAGATCGCAGATGCTCCCTCCTGGAGACCCTCCTAAAGTGTCAGAGACACCCCTTCCCCATATCCAAAGATTTGGACCCACGCAGCCCCCATCCCTCAGCCTCTCTGAGCACCTGCCAGGAGCCTGCTTATTATGCAGATTGGTTGAGCATCTCCTCTCCAGGAAGCCCTCCCAGAGCCCAGCCCAGCAGATGACTCCACCTCCTCTGAGGTCACCTTCGCGGACTAATGTGTTAGTAACCAACGCCTGTACCCATTACCAAATCTTTGTGGGTAGGGGCTGCTATGACCTTCATATTACAGATGAGACAGGCAGAGGGGTGGAAGGAGCGTGCTAGGTTAGGAGCTGCCATGGCCCGTGATGCTGGCCTCAGCGTCCACCTCCCCTGGGGCTGTGAGCCTCCTGAGGGCCCGAGTCACCCCGTGAGCCCAGGTACAGCACACAGGGCCTGGAGCAGCAAGCTCTTCATTTCTCAGAAGAGAGAAGCCAAGACTTAGATGGACGTGCAGCCTGTCAGTGGAACTTGGTCCCCTGGGTGCCAGCCTGGGGCACTTCCTGGGGCTAGCCCAGCTCAGCCGTGTGGAGGGCCAGGCAGGCTCAGGGGCCTGGAGGAGCAGTGCACACGCCCTCAGCCTTGACCCTGCAGAGGTCGCCCCACCTTGCCACCTTAGCCTGCTCATCTGCCACATGAGAGCACAGAGCCCTGCCTGAGGGCATCAGCCGGTGCTGGGGAGACCACAGAGCCAGGCTCAGGTGCCTAGGACAATGACTCAGGCTCTTAGTACCATGGCAGACAAGGAGCCAGTCAGACAGGGCCCATCCAAGGAAGGGGTCCCAGCGGAGATGGGACCTGTGGAGCACGGCACAGGCCCCTGGAGCCCAGCTGACAAACACAGGGCGATTCGCCACTCTGCTGCTCCCCCCTCAGCTTGCCACCGCCCCAAATGCAGCCGCTCCTTCCTTTGGAACCGCCCGGCACCATCTGCAGAACCATGTGGGCCCAGCCCTCCCTTGGCAGAGCCCTTAAGCAGTACTTGGAAGACACGCCGGGCGGCAGGCACTGGCTTTTGAGACTCCGCATCAAGAAAACATGCTCAGTCTGTCTTCCTCTGTGCCAGCTGCCCAGGAGGCCAGGCAGCGGCGAGCATTCTGCGTCGGTCACTTTACAGCTGGAACCCAAGGGAGACACCCGAGGAGCCGGGCCAATGAAGCTTTTAGCCTCAGAAGTAATTACTTTGTCTCCCTACCTTTTTCTGCCCTTTCCTTTCTTTCCCCCGGAGTGGGGATTCGTGTTCTGTTGGGACAGATGGCCGGGAAGTGGATACATCCATCCTTCACTCGCTCCCTCTTCATGTCTTCCTGTCTGGCTGATCCTTGCTCTGTAATTGAAGGCCTTCTGCTTGGTGACATCCGTCCATTCAGCGGCCCTAAGGTCCAGCTCCAGCTCAGCCTGGGCCTCTGAGCCAGAGTAAGCACACTCCTGGGAACGTGGGAGAACCGGCAGCCAGTCTGTGGCCTCGAGCACATTTGGAACTTGCAGGCCATGTTGAGCGATAATTGGCTTGAGGGCGAGGCCAGCGTATGGAGGCTGAGATCCCAGCCCGGCCGGGCTCACTCGCAGTCACTCAGTGTGACTCTGGAATGAGGACAGCCAGTGGCAAAGGCCGGCAGCATCCAGAGCAGTGTCACACTACGGCTGTCATCTCTTGGCAGGTGGCAAAATCAGTGCAATGGTTTGTGATCAAAATTGCTTTTTTTATTTTTTTAAAAGATTTTATTCATCTGAGAGAGATTAGAATAGGGGGAGGGGCAGAGGCAGAGGGAGAAGCAGACGCCCCACTCTGCAGGGAGCCCAATGTGGGACTCGATCCCAGGACCCCGGGATCATGACCTGAGCCGAAGGCAGACGCCTAACTGACTGAGCCACCCGGGCGCCCCCAACATTGCTTTTTAAATCAAATAGAGCAGAATGGACAGAACAGGATAGGACTTATTAGAGCACATCCGTCTCCATAAGGGCAAGTACGGTTCCGGGAAATTTTTGTTTCCGATACAAACACCCGGCAGTGAGTACATCGTGATGTGTGCTGCCTTTCCCGGGGTCATGGTCATAAAATCTAGAGGCCACTTCTGCAGAGTCTGTCAAGGATGCGTCCGGGCCGTTCAAGGGGTGGATCACGGATTATGATCCCCAGGCTAAAGCGCTCACGGTGCACAATCGCTGTGGCTTCTAAGCTGGTACAGACTCCATCTGTGTCATCAGGCATATCTGCCACACTTGGTGGCTTAGAGCGTACTCTCCCAGCTATGTGGAGACAAGGGCTGGGAGGCCCAGGCGGCCCCCAGGGAAAGTGCTGTCACCCATCGATGGCGCACCCAGGCTGAGCCCCAGCAGGGTTCCTGCCTGTCACTGGCACCGGGAAAGGGGCTGAGACGGGTTTTGGAGGTCAGCTATCAGCATAAGAGGCCTCACAGGGGGGACGCCTGGGTGGCTCAGCAGTTGAGCGCTGCTCAAGTCCTCTGCGGAGGATCAAGTCCTGGGATCGAGTCCCGCATCAGGCTCCTCGCAGGGAACCTGCTTCTCCCTCTGCATGTGTCTCTCATGAATAAATAAATAAAATCTTTAAAAAAAAAAAAAAAGAAGAAAAGAAGAAGAAGCCTGGCAGGGGGACAAGGAGGCATGTCCCAGGTCCGCTCAGTGGCAAATGAAAGGGATGTGGACAGTAGGACATTGGCCTTTGGGTGTCCAGCCTGGCCTTCGCATGAGGGAATGAGGGGTGGGTCTCCCCTCGGGACCGCCTACTCTATGCTCACTGCCACCTGACTTGTGACCAGGGTCTGAGCTTCTGCCTGCTGTAAGGGTGAGGGGGGCAGACCATGGGGTTAGGGTTAGGATTCAGTGAATAATAACGTGCTCAGTGAGAGGGACTCAGCCCCCCATCTGCCATGGCCAGCTGTCAACACCAGCCCACCACGGGCACTCTGCCTTCTGTCTCAGTTTCCAGGGCTTATGCCCGGCCTGTGCCCAGAAGCCTGGCACCGCCCCCCCCCACCATTCTACTTCATAGTAGTTGATGGGAAAAAATAACAATGATGGTGATAACAGTACCAGCACTCTCCCTGGGGTCCTGGGAGGCAGGCCTAGCTTATCAGTGGTAGAGGATAGATGAGGCCCAGAGGGGAAGGGTGGCATCCCCAGGGCCACCCGGCCTCACTTGTAGCAGGGACCCTGCCCTTCCTCCAGGCCTGCCCCGGGCTCCCTTCCAGAGCTGGCTCTGCTGGGCAGTCCCACTGTCCCTATGTCTTAGGGACTGCCTACCTGGGGCGGGGGGGCACTGTGTCCTTCTGCTCTAAGGGAGATGCTCAGTGGAACATCTGGACAGATGAAGAAGGGTGGGGCTGGATGGCTTAGGGCAGACATGTGTAGGGCCTGAGTCTAGAAGGAAGAGGGAGTGAGTGTCCCTGGGCCGGGGGCAGAGGAGAGGCCCATGTCGCTCCGCAGCAGGCATGCGCACCGGCTGTGTGCTAGGCCCTGAGCATGTTCTCCGCGGACCACCACGGCCCGTGGGGGAGGCGCCGCTGTGACCCCCACCAACAGACGGGGAGGCTGAGGCCCAGGCAGATGGGGCGATGGCCAGTGCTCTAAGTGGCAGGGCCCTGGTCCCAACCCTTGCCCCCCACCCGGCCCCCGGCTCTCTCCTCCTCCTGCAGAAAGAGGCTCCTGCTGCCCGCCGCCTTCTCGAGACTTCTCCGGGGAGTGTCAGAGCTTCTGCCAGGATTAAGCCTTTCCAAGGGCACGTGCTCAGGGTCCCAATCTGGCCATCAATACCGCTGCCCACCGCCTCTCACATCTCTCCGAGCCTGATCGAATTTCCTTTCCCCAGCCGGGCCCTTCTGAGCACTGCACATGTCAGCGCCGGGCGGGCTGGAGAGCGCAGGGCAAGAAGAGAGGTGTCATCTCCCTGCCACTCCCTGACGTCAGAGCTGCCCAAAGGCTGTGACGGACAGGTCCCCACGGACCGATGCCGAGCTCAGGGCAGATGATGCACCCGGGCAGTTCCAGGCGGCTGAAATCAGGCTGCTTAGTAATGAAACCGGCAGCTCGCTGGCGCTGCAGCCGCATCTCTACGGCGACGCGGGCCCAGATGGAGGCGGGAGGGTGGGGGGCGGGGTGCTGCCTCGGCAAATGGGCAAGGGAAAGGCTTGTTACACAGAAAGAGCTGGGAGGGGCGGCAGCCAGGAACGGGATTGTCAGCGGATCCTGTAAACACTCGCCGCAGCTCTGGCCTGGCTGCCCGGGACTTATTTCAAAGCAGTTTAACCGATGGGACTCCTGACTCCCAAGTCGGAATGTCAGTAAGATGAGGAGCAAGACAGCTCGGCCGGGCCTTGGTGCCTGAGCCACACCCCTGCGGGCCGGGACTCCTGTGCCCCCCTCCCGGCCCGCCACCCAGGCCCCGAGAAGTGGCTGGGGCTCTGGTCCCCAGGTGCCTGGGCTTCTCAAGCTTGGGGGCGGTGACTCTGGCAGAATCATTTTGAGACCTGGAGCTCTGGAGGCTGGGCCTGGGCGCGTGTGTGTTCTCGATTCCTGAAAACTCGAGAATGCATTTTTGCCCAGTTTTGTTTTGACCTGGAAAAAGGTAATAGGACCCTTTGCCCACCCCTTTTATTTGAGCCTTGGGGAAACTGAGGCCCATGCCAGGTGGGACCAGTCCAGGGTCCCACAGCAAGGCAGCAGAGCTGGGCCTGGAAGCCAGGTTTTCTCCAGCATGGTGCACCCTGATTCCTTCCTGGGGGCGACGTTTTGGGGACCAGGGGGCAGTCAATGGGGACCTGGGGGTAGATAGTCGGTCCCATCCCGGGGCCACCATTAGGCCCCCCAGTCCTCGCTCTGCCCCAGGCCCCTGCCCTCCTCGAGCGGGCGGCTGAAGGGAGTGAGTGGGGCAGGGGATGCACGTCAGGGTGGGGGTCCGGGGAGGCGGGCACCAGCTCTCCATCCCTTGCAGGTGTTTCAGCGCCGCGAAGACGGCTCCGTGAACTTCTTCCGAGGCTGGGAAGCGTACCGGGATGGCTTCGGCAAGCTCACGGGGGAGCACTGGCTGGGTAAGAGCCATGACCCCACCCCGAGGGTGGTGATCAGGGTCTCCCGGGCCCCCACACACCTGAGCCAGCTCCCAGGTGCGAAGGGTGATCCGTGCGTTCAACATGAATGAGGTCAAGGAGCCGGAAGCCAAAGGAAGCACAGGCATTGTGAGTGCCCCCCCCTTGGAGGGGTCGTACTTCTCCCGTTGGGACGCCCTGGGACCTGGTCACCACCCTGAGTCTAGTGAGTTGGGGGCAGGGACAGGGCTCAGTTTCAGGCACAGAGATGTCCAGGACAGCCCCCAAACCACCCTGCCCTCAGGGGTCAGCAAATGCCCGCTGTGTGCTTGGGGTGTATGGGGCCTAACTCCCAAAAGAGAGGCTGCAGTTCCTAAGGCTCCGTGGCACCCTCCACATTTCCCACGGCTGGCGCACGGTCTGCGTGGTCCTCGGCAAAGGCTCCGAAAGCTAATCAGCACATGACTGTTACTATTTGTCTTGAAATTCATTTGGTATTTTAAAATCTGAATATCTTACCTAATTTCATTCTGAAGTATAACATCCATAAAAATCATAGGTCTGAGGTCCTATATATATATATTAGGAAGGGAGTTGGGACTTGGGGTGAGGTTTGGGTTTTGAACAGGTAGAGATGATTTACCATTTCATTTTTTTAAAAGATTTTATTTTTTCATGAGAAACACACACACAGAGAGAGAGAGAGGGAGAGGGAGAAGCAGGCTCCATGCAGGGTGCCCGACATGGGACTCGATCCCGGGTCCCTCGGATCACTCCCCAGGCTGAAGGCAGTGCCAAACCACTAGGCCACCGGGGCTGCCCTCATTTTTTTTTTTTTTAAGATTTTATTTATTTATTCATGTTAGACACAAAGAGCAAGAGAGAGGCAGAGACACAGGAGGAGGGAGAAGCAGGCTCCATGCAGGGAGCCCGACACGGGGCTCGATCCCAGGTCTCCAGGATCGCGCCCTGGGCCGAAGGCAGGCACTAAACCACTGAGCCACCCAGGGATCCCCTGATTCACTGTTTCAAAGTGCACCATTCTGGGGGGGGCTTTTGTATATTCCCAGAGTTGCACAACCCTCAACCCCACCTAATTCTAGAACATTTTCTGCACCCCAAAAGAAGCCCTGTGCCCCCATTAGCAGTCACCCCCTTTTATATTTTTAACTCATTAACTGGGGCAGGGCTGGCCCAGTCAGAGGGGCGTGCCACTCTTGATCTCAGGGCTGTGAGTTCAAGCCCCACGTTGGGTATAGAGATGACTTAAATAAGTACACTTTAAAAAATAAAACAAAACCACAGCACTGGGCTGACACGCCGTGCTTGAATGGCCTCGCACACCCCGCAGCACACCTGCTGTGCTTTGGCTTCCCTGGGCCTGGGTATCTGGGAACACACCCCCACCCCCCATCCCCGGAGAGCAAGGGGCAGGAGGGAGAAGAGGTGAGGCATGTGGCTGGTGGGGAGCACCGATCAGAGGGCTGGGCTCCACGTGGGGGTCAGGACGGTTCCAGCCTGTAGGCCTATAGGAAGTTTTAGGGGAAGAGAAGGTCAGTCTCAGAGGTGGAACCTGTATGTGCCCACTGGCCACAGGCGCAGAGACACCTGGGAGGCCCTCTTCGCTCTCACTTGCCTAATGTCTGTCTCCCTTCCTGACCCTGCATCCATGAGGGCAGGACCCCCTCTGTCCTGGCCTCTGCTGTGTGTCCTGCGTCCCCGTTACTGGCTGCAGGAGGGGCCAGACACCCCAATGTGGGCTTTATTACCAGTCCACTTACTGCGCACCTGCTGTATACCCGGCCTATGTCATGGACTTCGGCCCTGACGCCTCACACCTACCCTGAAAGGGTGGCACTGCTATTGTCCTGTCCTCTTATGGGCGAGGAAATGAGGCCCAGAGTGAGCAGGGTGTGGGTGTTTGGGGTGGAGGGAGCCTGGGCAGGATTCACAAGCTTTTTTTTGATTCACAAGCTTTAAACCATGACCTGAACTGAGTGAGTGCGAGCAGCGGCAGCATAGGGGCTGGGAGAAGGGAGCTCCTAGGAGGGAGGACCGCACACCCCACCCCACCCCCCGCCTCACCACATCCCCGTGCGTGTGTCAGGCTAGGGAGGGGGTTGGCAGGTGGGGGCCCTGTTTCTGCATCCCCCCCGCCCTTGCAGCAGTCTTGGTGACTCTGCCACTCACGGCATCTTAATTGAAATCTATCAGCAGCCACGGAAGGTGCGGGAGGATGCATTTAAGTGGGGCCTTGATTAGCTCCTGGCAGACAGGGAGCCCTGAGGAGAATGTCAACTCAGCCCTCCACGCCCTGGCCATTCCCTCCCTCTGCTTTTCCACACTCCCCTGTCACCTTCTCACCCAGTGTTTGATCTTTTCCTATTGAGTTATGGGAGCTCTTTATATATTAAGGTTATTGATTCTTTGTCAGATACACATGATATGTATTTACTCCTGGTCATTTGTCTCAGCCTCTTTTATTATTATTATTATTATTATTGCTTATTTCCTAGATATTTTAAATTTTTATGAAGCCAATTCTTGCCAAGTCTTTTCCTTTGTATCCTCTGGGTTTTAGGCCCTGCTTCCCCCTCCCAGTTTTACAAAGCCATCTCCTATTTTTTTTCTTTGAATGTTTTTTCACTGTTTGTATGAGATTTGGCTCTCTATCTGGGAGTTTGTTGGGGGTGATGGTATGAGGTTTGGGGTCTAAGTATTTTTCTCCTCCATCTTAACCCACTGGCTCCTTCTTCCTCCAACTCTAGTGGTGATGAGGTCCCATCTCAGCTCACCCTCCAGGGGCCCAGCAAAGTGCGGGGTGGGGGTAGCGAGTGTCCTGGCAGATGAGCGGGCGCTGGAGAGACGCAGGGGGTGGAGAGAGAGGGAGAGCGAGGGAGGGAAGTGACATTTGTGGGAAGAAGGGTGAAGATGGCAGAGGCCTCCCAGCGCCCCCACCCTGCCCCTCCTCCAGGACACCCTGCCCAGGGGCCCCTCGTGGGTATGGGGATGGCGCACCGGGAGCAGAGCAAACAGTGGGCCTTTGTGCACAGCAACCACTCAGTGGGGAAGAGGAATCTGGAATCTTCCAGCATCCCTGCCAGGCTGGAGTCCCTCCTGCCCTATCCCTGGATTGGAATATTTGTCCTGGACTAGAGCTGAGCAAGAGCAAGGAGTCCAGGCAGGTGTGCCTGGGTTCAAATCCCAGCTGTGCCACTTCCCAGCCGTGTGCCCTGGGTGCGTCCCTTGACCTCCCTGTGCCTGGTTCTCGGCACCCATAGTGTAGGGATGATGGAGCCCCTGCCTCGTGGGTCACGCAGCAGCAGCAAACTCCTGGGTGATGCGTGCCGTGGGCAGCACTGCTCCAGGAGCTTTCATTAAATTGGACTCATTCTGATTCCACCAGATTCATTAAGCTTGGAACAGGGGCTGGATTGTAAGGGCCACCCAGCTGGTGGCGGTTGTCATCGTTGTCTGATGCCAGCCCTTGACTGTGTGGGAGGCCCTCAGGCGTGGGGAGGGCAAGTGGGGGTGCAGGCTGGGGCCCCCAGAGGGGCAGCTCAGCACAGGAACGAGTGGAGGGAGGCAGGGGGATGAGAGCCTTCTGCTCAGAGCCGTGTCCTGGTGGGGCCTGGGGGAGCAGGACGAGGGTGGGGGCCCAGGGAGATGCGGGGGGTCCGCAGTGGGTGTGCCGGGGGCACCGCTGTTACTCTTCTTGCAGCTGCTCCTCCTGGGCACTGGTGCTGGACCACAGGCCTGGGGCCCCCCTCTGGCCCCCACGGGGAAGGGCTGAACAGGCCCCTCGCCCCCTTAGCCTGAACGCCCTGACCCTCCTGCGGGGCGTTCGCAGCTCAGGAAGGAGAGGCTGATGAAATGTCACTCGATGCTGATAACTTGTAATTTTAATTAAATGCCCTCTTAATCAAGAAGTAATCAAACTGGCAGGGAAGCACCTTGGGTGTGAGTGTGTGAGGGCGGGCGGGCAGCGATGGGGTGCACGGGCAGGTGCGGGGCTGGGCCGCGGAGACAGCAGAAGCCTCAGACCCCACCTTCCACTGCTCACCCACCGCGCCAGCATGTGCCGAGCACCTGTCGTGTACTGAGCCCCACACAGATGCTCCATCCAGTCATGTTGTTCTCAGCGACCTTCCATGGGGTGGGGGGAGCAGCCCGGGTGCAGAATGAGAAACTCCGAGAGGGGGAACCCCTGGGTAGGCAGAGGTCCTCAGCCCCGACAGGAGACCAGGTGGCCTTCCTAAGGCCTGAAAATAGAACCCAACATAACCCGGAGGAGTAGGGAAAAGTGTCCCAGGCAGAGGGAACAGCGTGTGCAAAGGCTCAGAGGCCAGGTTCAGGGATGTGTGTACAAGGACCGGCCCCCTTCTGGCCGGAGCCCCGAGTGGGAGACAGGCTAGGGGTGCTGTCACCCCCGACCCAGATATTCCAGGCTCCTTCTGCCCCCTGCAGCCTCTCCACTAACCTTCTGCGCAAACATTTGGTAAAACATGACCTGACCTGAGAAACCGTCCGTCCTCGGTTTCCTTGTTGAACACAGGCTGGCAGGAGGAGGGCTGCGGCCCGGGGCCGACTGTCCTGTCGCCAACCGTGTGAGCTTGGCCCTCGGGTCCCCTCACTTCCCTCTTGTCAGGGGACCACTTCGTAAGTCCCCCCCAGCCACTCTCTCCCCCGCCCCAGGGCTCAGGAGGCTCCACGCCCTGACCACGCAGGCCACCTACGAACTCCACGTTGACCTGGAAGACTTCGACAACAGCACGGCCTATGCCCGCTACGGAAGCTTTGGCGTGGGCTTGTTCTCCGTGGACCCGGAGGAGGACGGGTACCCGCTCACCGTGGCTGACTACTCTGGCACCGCAGGTAGGGGGACAGAAGGGAGGGGGGCACCTGCCTGTCTCCCCACCCGGAAGGACAGAGGCACCCCCAGACTGGCGTGTCTCAAGTCCCATCTGGCCCTCATCCCAGCAGCACAAAGCAGCGGGGCCCAAGTTGGTCACCCATTTTGCAGATGAGCAAAGTGAGCCCTGAGCCGGGAATCGGGACACCTGCTGGACCTCTAAAGTGTGGTGGCTGCGCCCCTCTGGGCTGTGTTCCTCTCTTACCTGGAGGCCCGACAGGGAAAGGGAGTGTGTGAAAGAGGTGGCAGGAGGGGCAGAGACGACCAGGGACAGCCTGGGGACCCCCAAGGTGGCGCCCTGGGGGGGCATGTCACCCACGCAGACCCCAGGGGCACGTCGGGGCAGATGTGCATGCACAGCACGTGTGCATGTGGGGGGCATCATGTCTATGTGTGCACACGTGTGCCTGGGCCGTCCCCGGGCATACACCTGTGTGTGTGCACGCGCCTGCGCAGGGGACTCCCTCCTGAAGCACAGCGGCATGAAGTTCACCACCAGGGACCGTGACAGCGACCACTCGGAGAACAACTGCGCCGCCTTCTACCGCGGGGCCTGGTGGTACCGCAACTGCCACACGTCCAACCTCAACGGGCAGTACCTGCGCGGCGCGCACGCCTCCTACGCCGACGGCATTGAGTGGTCCTCCTGGACTGGCTGGCAGTACTCGCTCAAGTTCTCGGAGATGAAGATCCGGCCGGTCCGTGGGGACCGCTAGATGGGCGCGCCGCCGCCCGCCGCCCGTCCCCTCCCTCGTCCCCCCCGCCGCTCCGCTGCACCTGCATCTCCCCCCACGCCCGCCTGCCCTGGCATCGGGGTGGGCTGCACGTCCGTCCCCTCTGCGCTGTCCCTGCCCCCCACTTCCCCTCTGCTGAGGTGGGGCAGGGCGCACTTGGCAACCCCACGTTCACCTGCTGGGACCTGGGCTCCTGGGCTAAGTGTCTTGCCTTCCCCTGGTCAGCGGTCCGCCAGGCACCCTGGCAGCCCCTCAACTTTGCCAGTACCAACACCTGGCGCTTTGGGGGTGCAGAGTAGGGGCAGGCAGCACCCCTGCAGCTCCTGTAGCAGACAGAGGCAGTGTTCGGATCTTTCGGAGTCAGGTCCGAGGCCAGCCTCCTCTGGCCCTCCTGGCCGTCCCCCTTCTTTCCCCTCAGGACCGTGGGGAGTGGTGGTGCGGAGGGTTGCCCTACCCTACCGTTCCCCCAGGCCAGGCTGGGGCGCAGCAGCCTGTGGGACTCCTAGCCCAAGGGGGCCTGGGCCGTTCCCCGGGGCTTCCCCCGCCCCCTCTGTCCACCCCTGTGCTCCTGCAGGCCTGGGAGATCCTCAGTCCCCTTGGCTGCTGCTCCCAGCCTCTTGCCTTCCTAAGGCAGCCGGAGTGCCCCCCACCCCGTCCGCTTCCCTGTGGGAGGCTGGGGCCCGTCCTACACCCTCTGGGCCTGGCCAGTGAGGACCTCTCTATTTTCTGGGCCGTCATGGGTCTTGTACCACCACCACCACCCCCACTGACCCCAGTTCCAGGGACTCCAGGGTCCTAGGGCCTCCTGCCAGCAGGCCTGCAAGGTGGAGGCTGGACGTGGGGGTCCTGCGGCCTCAGTGGGAGGCCGCCTCCTGCTGGTGATTGTGGGTGCTGCCACCTCGGGTCAGGGGACAGGGACAGACTCCCTGGACAGACGTGGGGACCAAGGCACCACCAGACACTGGAAACAACCTTGCACTGAATCCTCCGATGCCCAGTGTTCTATCGTTCTCCACCCCCCGCCCCCGACAGGAACTGCAGGTTCCCAAGGTCAGCGGCCCTTAACCCTGATGGACGCGCTGGGACCCTGATGCCCTGCGTCAGATCCAAGCCCCGGGCTGTTTTACGAAGTTCCTACCTGCGGGGATTTTCTGGGGCCCTTTGAGAGGCTCCACGAGGCCAGGCTGGGGAGCTGCCCAGGGGCGAGCAGCACAGTGATCCCCTCGGGAAGGACGGAGGGCGTTTCCCTGCAGGACGCCCAAAGGTGGGTGAGCCAGGCAAACGGGAGTGTGGGGTTCAGCTCTCCCCTCCCCTCCACCAAAGCTGTGCTGCAATCATCAGTCATCGGGAGCCACAGCCGGCCGGGGCAGCAGGGGGGCTCCCAGTGCCACCGACCCGCAGCGTGAGCTGGCCAGTCCCCGCAGCCGCACCGGTCACGGCTTTCCGCAAAGCTCTGCTGCCCTGTCGGCTCTCAGCTCTCGAAGCAGATGTGGCTGGGAATTGGGCAGTGCAGCCCGTGTGACCAGGTCCTGGGGAGCAGCCCAGCTGCGGGGGGAGGGGAGAGGGGGCAATGGGGGGAGATGACCGCAGGAGGGCTCCTTAGGACGAGAAGGGAAGCGCCCCCTTCCGGGCCTCTAGAGGGGAGGCAGGCACCTAGCTGCCGGGACCCCCAGCCACAGAGAGCCAGGTGGGACCCCGAGGCCTCGTCCCAGGGAGCCCCCTTCCCCACCAGCCCCAGGCTAGAGCCAGCTTCCCCCGCCAGCCTCCTGTGCCAGCCGCTGTTTGGAAAGTGTCAGGCGTTTTCTGATCTGTCATCAAACAAACTCCTGGTGAGTGTGATGTTAATGGATTCACAGATGTGCATGTGTGTCGGGAAGCTCGGGCGCTCCTGCCAGGGCTTGGCCGTAGAACAGACGCGGCTCAGCTCAGGCCTGGGGGGGAATGGCTGAGGCTCCAAGGCCAGTGTACCCCGCCTCCTAGAGGGCACACCCTGAAGGCCGGTGTGGAGCACAGGGGGCCCTGCGCACCTGCTCTGAGCCAGGAGGGCTGCAGTGGGCAAGGCAGGCCCTGGCCGCGGCCTCTAGCAGCCCCCAGCGTGAGGCCAGTGTGAGTGGCTGTCACATGCGTGGGAGTGACCACAGAAAGTGGGACCGTGGAAAGAAGAGGATGCTAGAGCCGGTGGCAAGAGGTGGCTCTAGCAAGACCTGAGGGGTGGCGGGTGGGTGCAAATGTCAGGCAGGACCCATGCTCACTGCACCCGAGCTCTGTCTGGAGGGGTCCGTGTGGATGGTTTAACAGCGGGCGCCTGCCACCCCACTGTCACCTGTGACCTGACCCGATCTCCTTCCCTTTCCTTCTCTGATGAGGAGTGCCAGCCAAGCAGAAGACGGGGTCTCTACACGGGGACCTTGGCCAGTGCATGTGGCCCCACAAGCTTCTGAGTGTTCCTTTCCACCAGCACTGGTGGGTGATGCGGAGCCAGCCAGTGGCCTCACTCACCCCGCGGCACCCCCTAGACTTTGGACACGCCTCAGAGTTAACCCGGGGGCCACCTGGCGGGTCACCTGAGCTCGCTGCGCCCAGAGGACGGATGGTTCCTGGGCTTCCACCCTGATGGCCTCGGCACGGTCCGCAGGAGAGACTGCGTGTGAGCAGTTCCCAAATTGCATCGTCCCCCCACCGCAGACGCACGTAAATCCATTTGATAATGTGTGTCTTGGGGCAGAAGCAACGTCGCAGGCCGGCCCCTTCCTTGTCCCCTGCTCCCACGTCAGCCACCCTCGCGCATGCGGGCCTCTGGCTGGGGCCGGAACTGCCAGGACACCGGGAGGGGAGGGGCTGTGTCTGCCGACGTGGGGGGCCGGGCTGGAGGTCCCAGCTAGGCCAGGGGTCAGCCACGGATCTCTGTCCCGTGCAGCTGGAGGAGCACCATGCCCGCAGGAGACGTCCTCACCTAGAACAAGGGCACTAGGCTCTGGTCCAAGTGGCTGGGGCCTCAGTTTCTTCACCTGCTTGTGGGGAGAGAGCTGTCCCCAGGCCCTGAGCGGGCCCGGCCGCCAGCAGGACTCAGCAAACCCTGACGGCTGAGGTTGGCCGTGGTGGGGCCGCGTGGAGACGGAGTGGGCGGGGCTTGGTGTCCGGCTGTGCCGACAGGTGTGCACACGAGGCCGGCGGCGTGTGTGCAGGGTCACTGCCCGCGGATGGAGCACGGGACGGGACAGAAGCTGGGTGGGGCTGTGCACAGTGGGGGTCGTGTGTGTTCCTGTGTCTAATAAAGTCTCGTGACCAGCTGGGGCCTCTGCCTCTAACCTCAGTGTCCCACGTCCTGCCACCAGGCCTTCCAAGACGGACTCCTGCACGATTTCCCCAACTTCCTCACCGGTCCGGTCTTTATTTCTCCTCAAGGCACGTTTCCCGGAGAACTGTGCACCCCAGAGGCTGCACCAGATCCTGCAGCAGAACCGGCTGCACACCTGGCCCCAGCTGGCGCAGGGGCAGGTGGAGGTGAGGCCTGCCCTGCCTGCACCCGGTGGGGGAGACCTGTGCTTCCCCCCAGGGTTCCCAGAGGGCCCTGCGGGTCTCTCTTCAGGCTGCGGTCCCGAGGAGCTGAGACTTTATTAAAAACAACAGTCCCCGATGGCTATTTATTCACAAAGCCAACGTGAAGTTTGAGGACAAAACCAACCCCTAAGTTATTTAATGAAATCCAACATTTATCGGGCGGCCACATCGGACCTGGCGTGGGGCCCGTGGAAGGAGGACGCGCCAGGGCCCTGCCCTAGGCCCCGGGAGGCGGCTGCAGGGGGCGTCTGTGTGCCCAGCCACGTGGCAGACGCAGGTCTCTGCCCCGGCGGCCGGGGGCTTCCAGACTGGTCACAGCACGCCACGTCCCACCAGTGTCCCAGCCCAGAGGCATGCCGTCCTGCCTGCTCCAAAGCTCGCTCTCGGGCCCACAGGGACGTCTGGCAAGGCGACTCCTGAGCCCGGCCCTGGGAAGCCACTGAGGTCATCGTGGCCACCACGGGCCACACCTGCCCCGGGTGGGGGCTCTGCCCCACTTGGCTCCCTCCTGCGGCCACCAGGCCTTCCCCAGAGTGTGTCCCTGGCAGGAAGCCACTCTGCCTTAGCTCATCGGGCCAACTGGAAAGAGTCTGTGGACTCAGTCGTGTAGAGGTTTCGACAGCTGACGGGGGGCTTGCATTTCAGCCACAAACCGCGCATACCACAGCCCAGGAAGAGGCTGCCCACGGCAGGAGGGCTCGGGCAGCACTGCCAGGGCTCTGATGGGTATGTGCGTACGCAGAGGGCTCCGTCTGGGCTCTCCTGAGCACCAGGAGCGGCCAACACGGATTGAGTGGTGCCATACCAGACCCACCTTTCGCCCAGTAGCTCCCAACCCCTGCCATGATGTGAGCACCCCTGCTGTCCGAGGCTGGGGGGAGAAACCGAGGCTCAGAAAGTGACTGCCCCAAGGCCACTGGGGCATGGCTGAGCACTTGGGGGAGCCCAGTTCCGCGTACTTGCATATGCCTGCAAGGTGGTTGGGGAGAAGTCCAAGAGCCCCACCGGGAGCCTGGGCTTAACACAGCCAGCAGGTGCCACCCTTGCAAAGCCACAGCCCCGTGCAGAGCAGCGAGGGCAGGGGTGAGTCGAGGAGCTCAGGCTGCCGGTCTGCTTGGAGATCCCAGGACCAATGTCTTGGGGCCGTTTCCCAGGGAACCTCACTCAGTGTGAGAAGGCTGGACCCCCCTGGAGCCCCTTCCCCGTTCACCCTGACCCTGCTGTGGGGAGCTGAGCCTGAATGGACCCTCCTGCTCTCTGACCCGCACAGCTGGAGCCATCCCTGACCTTCCCACAGCCTGGAGCCGGCCCATCCGCAGCTCTGGGCACCCAGAGGTATCACCTCTCCCACTTCTCGTTCCCTAGAGGGAGCCCAGGAAGTACACTTACACTCTTTTGGAGGCGCCTGGGTGGCTTGGTTGAGCATCTGACTCGGTTTCAGCTCAGGTCGTGACCTCAGAGTGTAGAATTCTACGCCCGTGCTGGGTGCAGAATCTGCTTGAGATTCGCCCTCTCCCACTGCTCCTCCCCCTGCGCACATGCTCTCTCTCTAAATAACTCTTTTTTAAAAATAACAAGAATCTTTTAGGTCAGCTGCTCTGGGGCGTCCTGGTGGGGGCCCAGGAGTTGGGAAGGATGGTACCAAATCCAACAGCAGACTCGACTCCAGGCACTCCGACCTGGGAACAGGGGGCTCGGGGCTGGGACTCTGTGGGCTACTCACCCCCAGGCCTGCCCCCACCCCAAGTCCAAGCCCCAACACTCTGGACTGTCGGTGGCCTCTTCTCAGAGCCGTAGGTGCCAGTTCTGAGCAGGACCTGGATCAGTGGTGATTCTCACAGAGGAAGCTTTTCTAGGAGCTCAGTGTGTTGAACAGCCAAGGGGAGCTTTCCTCCGGCAGGATGGGGTGGCCTTTGGGGTTGGACCTCTGCCCTATTCTCCACGGCTGTCCCTGAGAAATTTCACAGAGCTCAGTTCAGGCACCAGAACCTTCCATTTGACACCCAGGGACCTGAGGCCTAGAGAGGGCAGGGCATCTGGCCCGAGGCCTCACAGTATGAGTGGCCGGCCCACTGCAGGCCCCACAGCATCATTGACCAGCACCAGTGTCACCAGCGTCACCAGCACTAACTAGGGCAATAACATGACCCTGCACCTCCCTGTCACACGCGCACACACCCCAGCCCCTCAGTGCAGCCCCTACCCGATGGACGAAGCTGGCCCTGCACCTGCTCTGGTTGGCGCGTGGTGCTCCCTCTCCCCACTCCCGCCCATGGAGAGGCCCAAAGTCAATCCACACTGCCGTTTCTTGACCCTGTTCTCTCCAGACAAGACTAAGGGGAGCCCAGGTTTCCTGCACAGACGGGGCTGGAGAGGGTGCAGGGTGGGGGCTGGGCCTGTCCTGCACAGCCAAGTGCTCTGAGCCTCTGAGCCTCAGTCTCCACCCTCCCCCTGTAGGGGGTATATGTTCTAGCCCCTTCCTCAGGTCTACGGGGGCGAGGAAGTGCCCATGAGGCCACTTCTATTCCTGTGTGATGGTGGGGTGATTCTCCACACCCCCAGCACCTACCTGACAGGTGGGCAAGGGCCCCGGAGACTGGGGCAATGCCTCTGTGCTTCATCCCCAGCCTCACCTGAGCGGTTCCCCCTGAATGGCAACGGGCAGCTGCAGCCTCACCAGGCACCTGCTCCCCTCACTGCCCAGCTCGCTGTCAGTGGAGGGAAAATCTAGGCCGAGCAAGAAGTAGTGGCCAGGGACCTGTCCAGGCTGGTGTCCTGCAGATGCTCCTCAGATACAGAGCAGCGGGATGGGAGCACAGCAGAGGCAGGCGAAGGGGCTCCTGGGGCTGCAGGCTGGGCCAGCCCAAGCGCTGGCACCCACATAGATGCCTCCCCCCATGCCGGGCACCTGCCTCGCACCTTGGCTAGTGTTGGGAGAGTACTGTGCAGTGCACTCTGCCCAACTGGGAACCTCACCCTGGCTCAGCCGTGCAGACCTCATACCTGGAGCAGCCCCCAGGGTCGCCCTGTGATCACGGGGCAGGCAGAGTGAACCACCACGGGGTGAGCTCCCTGAGAGGTGAGCAAGGTGCCCAGTCAGTGGCCATGCCTGGACCAGAGGGGATCGTGTGGAACAGGTGGGCCCACAGCACTGCCCCTCCAGCTCCATACTCCACTGTGGGCACGAAGTACAGGTGACAGCACGTGATGCTCCCCAAGCCCACCGGTGAGCTCTCCTGGGGAGAAAGCCCCTGGGAGTGACGACTGCTGGTGTCCTCCTCTGTGGGTGCCAGCTGTGGGAAGAGCTGGAGCTGTGACCATGACAGCCCTCCCCCTGCCCTCGGCAGGTCCCACACGGGGCCAACAGCCTCCTCTCCGGGATCCGTCGCTGTGAGCCCTCTCAGCTGAGGTCCAGAAAGTGAGGAGGCACTGTCAGCCACCCAGGGGAGCATCAGCGAGTTTGGAAAACATTTGTCCTTCCTTTCCCAAATGGGCATCAGGCACCGAGGCCAGCACTGGGGTTATGGTGGCGGGAACCTCAAGCTTCCCTTCTAAGGAACACGTCGACCGTGGTCCAGGGGATACAGCTGGAGAGGGGCTGGGCCAGGCAGTGGGCTCCGAACCCCTGCCACAGGCCCTGTCGTGGTTAGCAGCCCTCCTGCTGCCCCGCTTGGGAACTGGCGAGCCACGAACCATGGCACCTGGCCTACTTGTTGCCTAACCAGAGGGAGGGAGGGAGGGAGGGAGGGGCAATTGTTGGCCTCACAGGTCTGACTTCCTGCGCCCACGGGACAGCTGCGCTGGTGGGATGTTGCGGGGGTGGAGGTGGGTGGGAGGGGTGGGAGGGGAGGAGGTGGGGACACCTTAAGTGTAAGGCAGACCCGACAAAGGTGGGACCGCTAGGATCAAGGGTGGGTGTGCCCTCCACGCCTCTTCCAGGGGGCCTGAGGGGCTGTGCCCGAGATTTATAGTTAATGATGCCACCCAGTCTCCTCCACCCGAGGCGGGCCTCTGGGCAAAGGGCGGCCCCCTCCACTCCTCTCATCAGACCACATCCTGTTTGCACTGGGTCTTTCATCAACGCAGTGATAAAGTCCTTCACCACCAGCGTCCCCAATGGAATCTCAGGGTCAGGAATGTGCAGCAATCAGACCTCAGAGCAGCAAGTTCACGGGGGTGGGGGTGGGTGGGGGGGTGGGGTTGGGGGGGGTAGGATATAAGGCAGGAGAAGCCAGGAGCCACACCTCCCAGGCAGAGGCACCCTGCCCAGCAGCCTTCCTGGGGAGCAGACCCGCAGCACAGTGAGTACCACCGATCCATCCCTGGCAGGAGCCCTGCTCACTGGGGCCCGGGGCCAGGTCAGGGGGTGGCTAGGCCCCGGGCGGGTGGAGACCAGCACCTCCTCTTACAGGCCAGATTGGCCACAGCTGGTTCGACGACTCAGCTTTCCCACTATGTGCCTCCCCTGCCTTGTCCTGAACACGGGGGCCTGAAGCTGTGACTTATGCTGGGGCCCAATTTTTGGTGGTGTGTGTCCCAAGCTTCCACCATGTTTTTGAAGAGGTCCACGACCCCCCAAAAAGGGATAGGAGCCACTTCCTTCTATGCATCAATCCGCCCTTTCTCCAGACGCAGAGGCCATCCCCAAGTGGAGTTGTCTACCAGGTGGAAAGCCCTCCCCTCCACCCAGGCCCCGACGGAGAGGCTTCCCTGACACAGGCCAGACTTGGCTCCAGCCCCGGGGGATGTGATGATGGAAGTTAGGAGGGCTGGATTTGGGTAGAGAGAAGGGCTGCTTTTATCATTTTTTAAAGCCTTCTGGCTGAGTTCACTTTGAAATGTCTTCAAGGGAGCCATTTCTGGAAAGAGCACTGGGGAGCCCATGCTTCTTCTCCAGAACTAGCTCTTTCTTCTAGTCTCAGTTCTACTCCTCAGAGGAATAGCTGGCTCCAGCTCACCATGGTCATTACCAAAAAGGCTTCCTTTAAGAGGGAATGAGCAACTATTGCTGAAGCAGGGGCATTTTGGGAAGCTCTATTTCTGTTTCAAGTCCCCGCCCAGCCCGGACCTCCATGGGGTAGAGTAGCAATTCTGAGTCACTTAGACCTGGGCTTGTATCCCCAGCTCTGTCGCTTGTAACGCTGTTGAGATCTTGGGTGAGTCACCTGTTTGAGCATGCCACCCTCCATAAAAGGGGTAGGACCCTCCTGCGGGAGGCCTGTGAGGACGGTACCAGACATGGCCAGGAAGCACTACCCACAGGCTTGGCAAACCAAGCAGCTGTGTGGCCATTAGAGTCATGGATCTCGGGGCCTCCACCTGCCAGCTGTGTGGCCTAGGCACCACCTCCTAGCCTGCCTGACAGTCTTTTTGCCTGAAAACATGGGACTAACAGGGCCTAAAAATTAAGCTTGTTGTGAAGGGGACGTGCAGCCACGCACACAGACGGTGCTCTGTAGGGCTCATCAACAGCCCAGGCATGTCCACATGCTCCTCCACAGCTGAGTGTTTGAGTTAGGCCAGGAACATCAAATCTGTGTCCTGCTTCCGGGAGCAACTCGTTTCCATGTTAAAGAGACGTTAGCTGGGTGTCCCAGCTATACAGCTTAGCTAGACTATCAGGTTGAAAACTGAGATTGATGCTATGAATTTTCTACCCTGTGGCTCTGAGACGATATGGCCCAAGAGTCAATAATTATAATAAAAGAACGAGCCTGAATTTGCACAGCACTCAGGGGGGCTGCTGGTGCATGGCTGTGAGCCGTCCCAGCAGCGGGGGTATCTGAATGCTAAGCTGCCAAGGCCGTCAGATCCAGGGGACTGCCGGAGAGGAGAATCAGCCTAATTGGCTCAATCAGCTCCTGAGCCTGCTAAGAAAATAAAGGCCTGATCCACCCGCATAGTGACACTTCCTCAAGCTGTTTGCAAGTTGGGCTCAGCTGAGCCACCAGCCTTTCAGGGCTGCCCAGGCCCTGGGAAGCACTGTTGACAACTTGTCGTGCAAGGCCCATGTGTACAGCCTGTAACTTCTTCTTCTCTTTCCTCTGAGCCAGATGATAAGCCCTCGGTCCCTGTCGTGCCTTGTCCTCCTGCCACTGGGTGCCTGCTTTCCTCTACTGGACAGAGAAGAGCCCGTGGCAGCCATGAGTGGTGTCGGAGGCGAGATGAGCTGGGCCAACCTGCCCGGGGGGCACCGCGCCCCCCTCCCGCGGGGCTCCTCCCGGTGGCTGAGAGCACCACACCCACATGGGCTGCTTGTCACGGCCAAGGAACTGCAGATGTCGGGCCGGCAGCGTGCTGGCTTCAGGTTCCGGTTCGGGAGGCAGGACGACGGCAGCGAGGCGACTGGCTTCCTCCCGGCGGATGGTGAGAAGGCCCACGGCCCGCTGGGGACCCTGGCTGAGGAGCTCAGCAGTTACAGCAGGAAGAAGGGTGGCTTCAGCTTCCGCTTCGGCCGCCGGTGAGGGGCCAGGGCGTCCGTGGACCCTTCCTGCTGCCACTCCCGCTCCTGTCTTCTCCTTGAGCCTGAAAGACGGGGACACTATAAAGGCATGGGGATTATTACAATGAATTCTTAGCAGTAGGATCACTTAGGTGGGTGCTTGCTTTTGACTTCCAACTTGGCCGAGGCAAAGACCTGGATGGTGTCAAAAAGGAGGTGACCTAAAGCCAGCTGTATCCTGGTGAAGAAGAAAGCACTGCCCTACTGTAGCTGTTCCAGCCCCCTTCCCTGGTGGCCCAGCTCTGAGCAGTCCCCTGGCCCGGCAGCCAATGAACAGGCAGGGCTGGCTGTGCTGCTCTGAGCTGAAGCGAGGTGGGCTGATGATGACAGCAGAGTAAAGTTTTGACAGTCTCCATAAGAATGCCTGTAGCTGACATCCGAAGTGCAGCTCTCAGTGAGTACACCCCACTGGGTAGAGAGTATGGTTCTGAAAGTTAAAAAAAAAAATCTTGTTCTCCACCCCATTAACACAAGATCCCTCTAGCAAGAAAACCCCGCTGTGGTGTGGAGACTGTTCGGAACTGGCTGCCCATTCCCTTCTGATAACTGTCCTCGGTGGTACAGTGTTTATTTACCAAGCCAAGGGTCTAGTGGGAGATGAACAAGGAAGGAATACGTTTTTGCTTGAGCAAGGTTGCATTTCAAATGTTCAGAATATGAATGTGTTGTGTGCCTCTTTTGAAATAAAAGTTGCAACTGAAAACCATAATGGAAAGCTCACCTGACTCTTGCCTACGGGTCCTCTGTCCCCTCGGAGTCTGGTTTCTCCGAGCAGTGAGGGCCTTAACTCTGGGGAGATGGAAATCGTGCTGCCTGCATCCACACCTGTCCCAGCAGCCCCTTAATTGGCAGTTGGTAAAATACCGATGGTCAAAGGTAGAGGGAAACACAACATGGGGTGTATTTTCCTCCTGTGCTTGACTGCTCCTTCCCCAGTTTTCTCAAAGCAAAGAGCATTCTGCAAACAACTTCTCTACCCCAGGGGAGGCCAGCGCTCAGCCTGGAGTAGTGGCCACAGGCCCAGGGCGAGGCAGAGCATCTCTTTCAAACGCTGCTCTGCTGTGTCCTGCATCCCATCCCGTGTCAGATGCGGCAGGCTAATGCTGCTCACTCCCAGGCTGGCTTCGACCGCTGAGAACTTAGATTGATGTTACTATGGCAACATCTCCCCTCCTCCTTTCGAGCTGCTGCTTGGCCCTGTTCACAATTGAATAATTTTCCATTGAGCTGTCACAATTAATTGGTGGATTTTTATTAGCCTTTTAGAACCACACTGGGTTGGGCCCAGCTTGGCACCTCGGAGCATTTCACAGTGTTTTCCATTCTATTAGTGACTTACATTCCCCGGTAGCAGCTCTCAATCCCCGGCAGCCAGAAAGCCACTTTATTAAGGGGTGACAGATCTGAACCACCAAAGAGCCAAGCTGACTGGGGGTGTGGAAATTGGGTGGTAGGATGGGCCAGGAAGACAGGAATCAGAACATCACCTTACGTGAAAGCGAGCTGCTTTCTCCTGGAGCTCCTCACTGCTTCTCCCCTACATCTGGGCACATGGGCCCCGCCAGGAGAGGGGCCTTCACTTCCAGAGAAGTGGAAGTCCTGCTAACCTGACAGACTGACGGGGATGGAACACATACCAGGGTCTTCGTCTGTTGGTAAAAGAAGCAAACACTCAGCCCTCAAGCCACAGAGGGCAAACTTCAAGAAAATGAGTCCTAGTATGTCCATAAAGGACAGCTCCGGAGCTGAGGACAGACATCACAGACATCACAGGGTGGCCAGGTGAAGGAAGTGCAATTCCAGCCCAGGGTCTCACCCCAGTCTGTTTTCATTTCCACTTTGCGGGGTAGTAGGGGGCTGGGCAGCAAGCTGGTCACTCCTCCCTTTGCTCATATACAGAGAAGCCAGAGAACATGCTGGTGAAACACCAGGTGAGACAGCACAGACCAAAGGCCAAAGGCAGATGGATGCCCCACAGCAAGGTCCCCTGGTGCCCCTTACTTGCCAATTTCTATTCTTAGAATAACAGGAGCAGCCTCTATGGTCACTAACTACAAGAACTTGGGAGGTCACCAAGGCTGAGATAACTCCTGCATGTGTTTATACACACTATGGGAATATACTGGCTGGTTTTTAATTTCATAGGATGAGATTAACCTCAGAGAAGTCAGAGATAGAGAAAGGAGAGGGGGAGGGCCTTCAGAGGCTTGGATATCCTGTCATTAGGCTTTCATCATTCAATGGCAATCAACAACAAAGTTATTCCTTCCAGTTGCTTGTACACTGGAACTCAATAACCCTGAAAATCCAAACGATCAAACCGTTAAGGGCATTGCTCTGTTAAATCCACTCCCGTGGTATCTGGCTATCTCTCTTTAACCCCCACCCCTCACTCTACCCAAGGGAGGCTCGCTCCAGGTTTGGGGGCCTCTCACGCCACCCCCGCGGCCTCCTTAGTGGGGAAGATCACTCTCTAGATTAGTGAAGGTGAGGCTCTTCGGAAAACATTTACTTTGCAAGCAGAGATTAAGCTCCACCTGGTGTGGTGGTGCTGTCTCCTCTAGCCCAGGCACCTGAGAGCTAGCTGTCTGCATCCTTTCATTGTTTATACAAGGCACAAAAAAAGAGCCTTCATCTTGGAGTGCAGATCTAAAAGCATTTAGCTATTAAACTGGGTAGGGAATATTTTGTCTACCTTTTCCTTTTGAAATATTAACAAAAATGTTTAAGAAAAGAAGAGGCTCGTGGGACAGTGGGCCATCCGGCAGCTGCCGTAGTTAACAAGAAGCCACCTTGTCCTCATTTGCCCCAGGGCCAGAGTCAATGCATGACTGAGTCCACTGGGGACCCCACTCAGAAAAGATGCTGTTACCCTCCAAGCGGGAGCTGGGGCCCCGCTAGATGTTAGGAAGCCATCAGGGATGAGGGCAGGCATTGACAAAGACACTGCGGTTGGTCAGCCTTGTCCCACCTGATGCCTTCTGCCCCAGGATCAATTTGGGAATGCCTCCTACAACACATCCTGATACAGAAGATGCTGGGCTAGCTGTAGTTCTTGACTTCTTCTACTCCATGATAGAGGGAGGAGCCTGACTCTGGAGCTCAGATCTCTGCTGGTTATGCTGGGGCCATCTGCATGGTCAGCGTAGTCCGGCAGAGTAGGGTGTACAGTGGCACGTGCTGTATGACCTTGGGCAAGCTGCTTCACATCTCTGAGACTCTACTTCCTCTCATATCAAATGCGGACAGAGACAGAACTTACGAAAAAAACAGTGAGAGGGTTTTACGTGGTCATGCAGAGCACATCTGTAGAGTAGCTGGAAATGCTCACATGTGAACTGTGTAATTTTAAGAAAATTCTCACTGAGGAGTGCCTGTGTGGCTCCGTGGTTTAAGCATCTGCCTTTGGCTCAGGTCATGCCAGGGTCCTGGGACTGGGGTCCCTGGGGTCCCTGTTCAGCCAGAAGTTTGCTTCTCCCTCTCCCTTTGTACCTCCCTCCACTTGTGCTAATAAAATCTTAAAAAACAAAACTAAACCAAAACTCTCAAGTAAAATCGCACAGACATGGGAGAATGTGCTCCAATTCTGAGTGTACAGTTCAATAAACTGTCCCCAAGTGACATACCCATTAGCCAGCAGGACCCAGACTAAGAAACAGAGCATTATCTGCCCCCTAAGCTCCCCTGCACTCCAACCAGGCATGGCCCTCCGTCCTTCTAACACCAAACCACAGACTAGTCGTGCCACTTTAAATAAACAGAAGCTTCTAGCAAAACTGGCTACTTCTGCTCAATGTTACCTTTGCGAGACTTGTGCATACTGTGTTGTGGCCAAATTTGTCTGTCTCCAACTGCTCCATAATACCCCACTGTGAACACATCACGATGTAGGGCTCCTCTCTGCCGATGGCATCAGGACCATTTTCAGCCTGAGGCTCTGTTAAGTGACTGCCCTTTCACATTTGGACATCAAGGTTTGTACTGTGGTCTGACGTCAACAGTAGCTGCTGGCTCTTCTGGAGGGCTTGACCCCACTCTCTGGTTCTGGACCTCGAGGGTGGGCCTTGAAGGTGATCTGAAAACTGTGTGTGCACGTGTGTGCATTCTCCTATGGCAAGATCCAGGTACATTAAGTTCTCAAGGGGTTCTGTGACCCAAAAAAGGTTAAGAACCACTGTTCCCGGATGGCCAGACCCAAGGAAGCTTCTGAAGCTTAGGTGACACAAGATTCTCATTTGCAAGACCTGTATTGCCCACTGGCACAGCCACCACGGGGACTGGTACAGGACACCACGTGTGAACCGTGACTAGCTGGTAGCTCACTGCTGGGCATTGAGAAAACAGGATAATGTGCTCTAAGAGGCTGCTGTGAGGACCCTTGAATGGCACGAAGGGAGCAGCCATTGATTGTGGCTGTCGCTATAGTCACTGCATCTTCTTGACTGAAGAGTTGTCACTCAAGGAAACTCCCTCTGGCAACCTAGGAGATATGGTGTCCAGTCATCATTCAACCTGGGCCTCCATTCCTGCCTCCAGGAAATGAGGGAGATCTTGCAGCCCCTCAGTGTGAGCCCACTCCGTGGTCCACCAGCCCCTGCCTCAGCTCAGCGTCCTCACCTTCACCACCTGACGTGCAGCACAGCCTCTGCTGAGTTTCCACTGAACCGTGCTCCTCACCATGCTTTGGTGAGCAGGATCTGTATCTCCTGACAAGTCTGTGGCTTAATAAGTATCATTATCAGAGAGCACTACTTACTTCCCTGACTTCCACTTTCCAAGCTGTCAGCTGGCACTAAATGGAGGCCCAGATGGGGAAACAGCCGCACACACCTCCCTCGGTCCCCTTGGTAGGGGGCTGGGAGAGGCCACAGTCCACAGGGTGGCATTTCCATCACCCTGCCCCTCCTCACGTACATAGAGAGACAAGGCACAGGGCGTGTGGACCACAGTGAGAGAGGGGCACTTCGGGCACCGGGGCAGAGGGTGCCAGGATGGGTTCCCAGGTGTAGGGAAAGAGCACACCTGTGCACAGACTAGTGCTTCCAGCCAGTGGCATCCAGGCCATCCTTCCTCCCCATTTCATTGACGCTGTGATAGCCTGACAGGTAGCACAGCCCCTGGACTCCTCTTCCTTCCCAACACCAGGCGTGGGCCCTGCGGTGGCAAAGCCCACTCACTCCCAGGGCTGCTGGCAAATCAGTGTCAAGGGCACAAGAAGGACCCAAGGCCAGACCAGGGACACCCCTTCTGGAAGACCAAGGAAGAGGTGGGATGTTGGTTTTATGCTATAATTTTGCCACTGTTCCATCCTGTAAAACCCACCATGGGGCTACTGGTCCCCCTTCGGGGAAACAAGGACCCTCACCTCCCCAAATGAATGCCACGGCTCTGAACAACAGGGTAAAATTATAGACCAAAGCAATCTGCCCGAGTTCTTAATGTTGTAAACATTTATTTAAAAAATACTACGGAGAGATGTGGATTCAAAAAACAGAGTCATATACAGAAAAAAAAATGTACTGGACCAAAAAAAAAAAAAAAAAAAAAGGCCCCATAGTTATTTGAGAAGGGAGAATAGTGGAAAACTATTTACATGTCATTTATAAAAGAGCAAGTCTACAAAAGAGTGTAATACCAAGATATAAATGCAAAATATAGTGGCACATCATGTGAACAGAGAGAAACCAGTACCTCATAGAAGGGCAGTTGGTGGGAACCTGGGTGGGGTCTGTTTTACTTTGTCTGCAAGGCCGCTGGTGATGTTTGAGCACCTCCCTCAGTCTGCCTAACAGAAGCAGCCTGGGGGGGCGGGGGTGGGGGGAAGAGGTGATGCACTGTGAGGACAGCGTAAATTGATCCAGAGGAAACCATCTCTACCAGAGAAACAAAATACAAGTTTAGGCAAGGAGCATTAAAAACGGGGCCTGTGTGCGGTCATGGCATGAGAAGGTGTGGGGGTGGAAGGTGGTTGTCTTGGTTTCTCCAAGGGCTGCTCCCAGGCTTGGCATGAGGCCCAGGAAGGTGCCTGTCTGCTCTTCAGTAGCTGCTCTAGGTCAAGGTCAAGATGGTCCGGGGCCGCCTGGGGAGAGACCAATGCCTGCTCTTTGAGACACTTTCTGGAGCTTCACTTGATTATGGTCTTCTTCATCCCTGATAACCCCAACAGAAACAGGGGACTCCATGCTGCTCACGGTCATTTAATAGGACGTCTGCCCCTTAGTGCACGGCCAACAGTGGCTGAGGCTTTGGATCCACAGTCCTCATCCTCCCGTGCTCTGGTGGCAGATGGCAGGTCCTACTGTACCGAGGGTGGCTGGGCTGAGGGCGGAGCCATGAAATGCTTCAAGAACTCCAGAAAACTAAGGACTGGCTTGTCACACAGGAAAGAGTTTTGCATCAATCTACTCTGTCTCAGAGGAGTGCAAGGGAGGAGGAGGAGGTCGGTCAGAAATCAAGACCAAGTGGCTTTTCTGAGTACCTGGAAATCTGAAAGGAAGGTGACCTGGGCCCGTGGCAGACCTGCCCTAGGCCCAGCCCTAGGCCACCAGCTGTTCACCCAGGGAGCACCCCCCCTCCAACTCCCCTGTTCTTTGACTGCAACCCCTCCTACCCTTAAGACTCAAGCTTTCTATCCAGGATGAGCAGTGCATGTCACAAGACAGCAAGGAGCTGAAAGAACAGATAACAAGGACAACCTCCCACCCCAAAGGCCTCTTCAGCTCCCCCACCTGTCCTAGGACCCAAAGGCTGGTTGGTTTTAGCACCCTGTTTTAACCCCCAAATCAAGAGCTGTCCTTCATATGAGGAAGTGTGAGGGCACCAGCCCCCGGCAGCAATGGAAGGCAGAGTGACAGCATTTCCCAGGATATAGTTCTGGAAACAGGTCTTCAGTGCAGGAGGCACCAGAAGAGGAGTGCAGGCTGCCTCCATGCGGTAAGTGGAAGGGATAGTTCCTAGGCCTTGATGACAAGGCTCCTGTGCAGGGCACTCGCTCTTGGGGGGAAGTGGAGGAGATGGCATGGCCAGAAGAAGGCCTCTGGAAACAAGAGAGAAAAGGAAATGCTCATCCGCTTTCCCACCTGGCCTGAAGAGCTCAGTTCTGGAGCACGGCATGGGGAAGAGGCTGGCGGGCCAACTGGAGTCCACAGAGCAGGAACCCCACAGATAGAACTCAGGACAGAGGTGGTTCAGGGAGCCTGGGCTGGGGACAGGAAAAGTGCAGAAAAACAGCTGGCGCAAAATGTTAGGTAGTAGGGCTGTGCTCCACAGTGACCCTCTCAGCTCCTTTCACATGGAGCTCCCCGGCCAACGTCCCAACTCTCTGGTCTGTGTCAGCCACTGTGGCAGGCATGGGGCAGCCTCACACACTGTAGGCGGCTCCAGCTGGCCTGATGCCTGGCTTCTGCTACCTCTGCACGATGTCACTGATCTCCTTCACGGAGCTGAGGAGTTTGCTGAAGTCCTGAGTGGCCGCCGGGCCACTCCCTGCTGTCGCCGGGCAGATCTGAAGTTCCCGGAGATTATTCTCCAGTTTGTTGATGGCCTCACGGAAGGCGAATTTGTTCCTCATTTGCTGGATAGAATCCACGTAGCTCACACAGAATGTGTAGAGATTCTTGCCGGCTTCAAGTACAGCGCTGTGGCTGGCCATCTGCTCGGAGTTCTTAGAGATGGCGAGGCACAGAGCCTCCGTGCCATCCAGGACCACACCCTTGGTGATGGTGCCACTGGCGATCCGCTCAGGAGGCTGGCGGGTTTTCCGAAGAGACACACGGGTTGATATGAGAGGGATGAAGGCAGTGGAGGCTGGCTGGTCCACAGCCAGGGCAGAGGATGCGGATGACAGCGTGGAAGGGGCGGAAGCCGGGCTGGCTGGGGTCCCCGCCGGCTTGCCGGACGACTGCGGCTTTGGCATGGATGGGAGCACGGGCTTTTTGACGCCTTCTCCCAGCAGACCGGGCTTGACGGTGTCACTGTTCACAGCATCCACAACCACTGCTGCGGCTTTGGCTTTCCCACCAGTGCTGGCCTCCCCAGCTGCTTCCTGGCTCAGGCTCTGAGAAGGCTTCCCGGCTTTCCCAATGGAAGCTGGTAGTGGGGGCGGTGGGACAGGTTTGAGCTTGGACAGTTTCCCCTTGTCTCTCCCTGGGGACTCGGAGGAGGGCTTGTGCCTCCTGGCTCTGGGCTCCTCTGCGGGGGCCTTGCCGGCCCCTCCGGACATCCCTGGCCCTCCTCTGCTGGCAGGGGTCCCCAGCTCAGCTGTGGTAGGGGTCCCCAAGGCACTGGACTTCCCGGCCTCGTCTTTGTGGGGAAGGCTGGAGGAAGGAGCCCCCGACACCTGCTTGCGGAGGAGTTTTGGAGTCAGACTGGGAGGGCTGGAGCCTGGACTGGACTCCCCCATGTCTCGAAAGACCTCATCTGCTGCGTCCTCAGTCTTTTTCACCAGCCGGGGTGGGGGGGTCACTGTGCCTCTGGTCACCTGGTCAGACCTATTCTCACTCGCCCGTTTCCGAGGCAGAGCTGGCTTCTCGCTCTTGTGCCCTCCAAATGTGGACGAGTCGAACTGCCTCCCTGTGGACTGCAGATCCCGAGGCAGCGTGACAGACCTCCACTCTGTGTCCTTGGCCCCGTGGGGCACACATGAGGCCGAGCAGGACCTCAGGAAGCGCTTGCTGGAGCTGCCGCCACTCTCCTCCTCATTGGCGGTCAGGCGGCTACTGGTCAGTGTACTGGACTTTTTCCACAGGTGGGGAGACCGGAAGCCTGGTCCCCCCGACTCCCGGAAGGCTCCATTCGGGACACCCGCCCCGCTGCTGGGCTTTGGGGACTTGGCTGGCTCGGCTGCGTCCAGGGTGGTGAGGGCTGGCACCCCATTGCTGGTTTCTCGGCCCTCCTCCTCAACGGCTGCCTTGCGCTCGGGCTGGCCGTCCATCTCCCGGAAGGAGCTGCTGCGTTTTGGGGGTGTTGGGGCCGTTTTCTTCTTCTTTTTGATCAAGGCACTGAACAAGTTGGTCTTTTTGTCTTTGGGGAGAAGGCGCTCATCTTCATTTAGGCTGCTGTCTTGGGGACCCCGTTCTTTTCGAGGGAGCAGTGGAGACACAGGAGGCTCGTGATCCAGAGGATCTGAAACACAATGGGAAGACTTTTAACATCTCCAGACCAAAGGCTCCTTTGTGGGGGGAACCTGGGGCTGGCCCCTGTCCTCTACAGAGGAGCAGCCCAGGGTCAGGGCTCTGGCAGGCCTACCTGTAAGCACCAGCTCTGCCACTCCCAACTGTGGCCTGTGAGTGTCCTCAGCTCTCTCATCTATGAACCGGAGACCACCACCTACCCATAGCATTGTGTGAACGTCATGCAGTGAGCATACAGCGTTTGTCCCAGCTATCAGTACATAATTTCTCACGGACTGTTAATACTTCTAGGAAAGGTACAGGACAGCAGCACAGAAAGCCTGGGCAACCCAGCCCCTCATCCCTGTACTGAGGCTTCCTTGACAGCACAGAGCCCTCCAATACCACTATCTGGAGTGTAAAAACCACCAGAGGGCTGAGCAAAGGGTCAGGCCCTGTGCCTTTCGGGCCTGCCAATTGAGATTCCTAGGAGGTAAGGTCCAAAGGGAAGGGGTTGTGCACCACAGTGACAATAGGCTATTATGCTTGGCAAACAAGAAAGAGTGACCTTTACAAAATTTTAAATGGGCATTCTTTATGTATGAATAATAGCTCCTAAGAAATCTTTCTGGTGTTGCCAAGCTCCCGGCTTAGTGAATGATAGACTTCTCCCTCAGAGGGCAGCTGTGAGGAGAGTAGTTTTCTATCAGCACCCAGAGCAGCCTAGGGCATGTCTACACCCGGAGCAGAGGTACAATGGGGCATCTATCAGAACATCAGACAGCATGCAGGCCACCTGACTCAGGGGAAGCTGAGGACCTCCAAAACTTTAATTCAGGAGAAAAAGTTGAAGAACGCGAAATTCTAATGAATTATGCACGGCTCTATTTCAGCGCTGAACAGCTAATTGACACTCTGGGCTCACCATGAGATTACGTATCAAAATGAATACTGACGGGCATAAATGAACATGATTGCTTATCACTGGGCTTTTAATCAGCCTGAGGTTCCCACAGGGGCCTCTCCCCATCCCCACTGCTCAACTACCTGAAATCATGACAACGAACAGAAGGACAAAGGTCTGAGCTTCTGGAGACTATATGCCATGGACTCCACAAAGTGAGTGAGCAAGACGATCCAGGGGGCTATAAAAGGAAGCCCTATAATTTGGATTTACTTCTTAATGTAAATCTTCTAGGTATACATTTTTGGTATGTTTTATAATACACATGTCTGTGCAATAGTACGTATGTATACATAGTCTGCACATGTGACTTTTTTCTATTATGGGTGCACACACACAAAAAAAATTGGTAATCCTGCGATGGCTAAACATCTCATTATTCTGGCTTCCCACCCACTCATCTGTGGTCTATCAGAGCATCCCCGAGGAGCCTCCATGAACCCAGATTTCCGGGGTCCTGGGGAGAGAATAACAATACCTCAGAGCAGCCTAACAAAGAGACCATGGCACACAGGAGGAGCTAGGTCAGTGTTTTCGGGGATTACCCCTCCTAGCACCTTGGAATCCCATGCACCACTCCCACCTCCCCAACTCATCTAGGGAACAGTGGCCAAGAGATTCTTCTTTCAGAGACCACATGTGGACACCAGCTCTGTGCCACAGGCGTTTCCTGGCTCCGTTGAGTTCCAGTGAGTTTTTCATATCAGTGCTTTCACAACAAGCTGCTCTTCGTTTGGTTCAATATTTATTATTGTTCTATCTGCCCTGCAAGAGCAGCCACAAATGTTGTGAATAATACATGAAAAGGTGGGTTTGTTCTCAGTCGGTTTCATAAGCACCTGTGCCTACCTGACCAAACTAACCGCTGAAGCCAATGGTTCCTGATGATTCCCAGAAGGAGAGGCCAGATGTGGTGGGGAGAGAACCTTCCTTTTTTCAAAGCTGGATTACTAACAAGGAGTTTGCCTGCCCTTCTGTGCAGGTGCACTCACCGCTTCCCCATCTGCTTACACTGGCCTGAGGGTGTAGCCTCCTTTGGGTATCTGGTGGGGCTGGGGGACATACCAGTCTCTCCTGGGCCCTTGGTGTGGGGCGTCTCAGGCACATCAGTGGGGTCTTTATGTTCTGCAGCTCTCCTGGAGGTTCTTGTCTTGGTGGGTAGCTCTGGGGCCTGCAGCAAAGTACTTGCAACCCCTCGTACACCTTTTTTCCCCAGTTCCTTTTCCACTTCTAAGAACAAAACCAAAACCAAAAATCAACAGCCATCAGTAAAGGTATCAGTTTAATATGCTGGCATTCTTTTTTTTCCCCCTCAGATAAGAGTGGTCATCTGTGCACAGTCACAGAAAAGAGAAACAGGCCGAGAAAACCACACTCAGTATTTTTTAGAATTGTGCATGGCTGCAAGACAACTCCACATTCAACACCTCTGCTCAGGTGACTCACTGGCCTGGGTTCTTCTAGCAGGAAGTGAACTAAAGGGCCAGGGCTGGAGTCCTTCCCGGCTCTCCCTTCTATCCCAACCTCTCACTCTACTGCAGGCAATCCCAGGAATAATGGGCACTTTACCATCTGATATGCTGGATTCCTGGAACATTGTTTCAAAGGCTTGGTGGATTTCAGCAAAGGAGGGCCGGTCAGAGGGATTCCACTGCCAACCTGGATGGATGAGACCCAGTCACACCATGCATGAGGCCCTGCTAATAAGTGGGGTGGCTAGCAAGGAAAGTCTGGTAATGAAAGAGGCACCCGAGGGGTGGGTGGGTGGCTTAGTCGGTTAACTGTCTGCCTTCGGCTCAGGTTATGACCCCAGGTTCCTGGGATCCAGCCCCACATTGGGCTCCCTGCTCAGAGGGGAGCCTGCTTCTCCCTCTACTCTCTGTCCCTCCTCCACCCCCCACTTGTGTGCATCCTCTCTCTCAAATCTTAAAAAAAAAAAAAAAGTACCCCAATCCTGCTAACCATCTTTTGCTGTGACAAGTTAAAGTGACAAATGTCACTGTGTCCTATTACAGACATTAAGAATTCACAAAGGCTTTAGATATTGGCAGGAATATGGATTGTAAAGCCCCAGAGACGTGACAGCAAGAACTACATTTATAAATCTTTTCCCCAGCCCCACTCTGGTCAAGTGGCTTGCCTTCTATTTTACCCTTACTTCCGGGTTATCAAAGTCTGAAATCCTCATCAATAAAGAAATGTTAATTAAAACAATATTAACGTGAGGATTTTTTTTTTTAAGTAGGCTCCTTGTGGAGGCAGCTCGGGTGGCTCAGAGGTTTAGCGCCGCCTTCAGCCCAGGGCGTGATACTGGAGACACAGGATCGAATCCTGTGTTGGGCTCCCTGCGGGGGGCCTGCTTCTCCCTCTGCCTGTGTCTCTCATGAATAAATAAATAAAACCTTTAAAAAAAAAAAAAAAGGGCAGCCCGGGTGGCTCAGCCGTTTAGCGCCGCCTTCAGCCCAGGGCCAGATCCTGGAGACCCAGGATCGAGTCCCACATCAGGCTCTCTGTGGGGGGGCCTGCTTCTCCCTCTGCCTGTGTCTCTGTCTCTCTCATGAATAAATAAATAAAATCTTAAAAATAAATTAATTAATTAAAAAAAAAATAAAATAGGCTCCATGCCCAGTGTGGATCCCAATACGACACTTGAACTCATGTCCTGGAGATCAAGACCTGAGTGGAGATCAAGAGTCAGATGGTTAAACAACTGAGCTACCCGGGTGCCCCAAGATTAACATGAAGATTAAGGACTGATGGAGCCCTGTGTTGGTGAGGATGTAGTTACTTTCCCACACTTCTGGTGGGAGTATAAATTGGTATACCACCTTTCCTGGAAAACAATTTGGTAAAACCTTTTTTTTTTTTTAATATTTTATTTATTTATGACAGATACAGAGAGAGAGAGAGGCAGAGACACAGGCAGAGGGAGAAGCAGGCTCCATGCACCAGGAGCCCGATGTGGGATTCGATCCCGGGTCTCCAGGATCACGCCCTGGGCCAAAGGCAGGCGCCAAACCGCTGCGCCACCCAGGGATCCCAATTTGGTAAAATCTATCAAAATTTAAAATACAAATAGCCCTTTGAACCAACGGTTCAACTTTTAGAAATATCAGCATAATGCATGGAGATATATGTATGAGGGTGTTCATCCTTGCTTTGTTTATAATGGCAAAAGTCAAACAAACATGTAGAACAACCAAATGTCCACCAAAATGGGACTGGATGAATGAATAAATCATTTAATGGGGAGTTAAACAGCTATATAAAAAAATAGGTGGGGAGAGGGAGAGGTTTTTTGAAATACAGACACAAAAGATATGCCTGTCATACAGCTATGTGCAAAAAAAGTTGATGGAATGAGTTTATATATATAAATATACATAAAATTAAACCAACTAGACAAACACACCTGGAGCATTTACCTACTACAGCAGAATGTTTGGAAGTAGGGCCCAGGAATTTGTTTTTATTAATAAAAAATTCAAGTTTGGTATCCATCAATTCCATGTTTGCATTACAAACAAAAAAACACCCCCCACACATAAATACTATGTATAAACAACAAATAGACACTGAAAAAAGTCTGAGTGAATATGCACCGAACTGTACATTGCATGCTTTTGAAGAATGTGAATAAAGACAGGAAGGAGAGCACAATTTCTCTTGGGGAATATACTCGTGCCCACACAGAAGTTTCAGAACTGGCTGTGGAAGGCTCACATGCTCGCATGAGTTCGTAGACCTTCTCTGGGCAGCCTTCTGGGCGCTCCATGCGATAGTCCTTCTCTAGCAGCTCATACACCTGGGACAGGTCAATTCCTGGGTAAGGTGACATGCCATAGGTAGCAATTTCCCAAAGCAAGACTCCAAATGCTACGAGTAAAAAGAAAGAGAAAGGTGGTTCAAGATGTATGAAACTTAACTATTTTACATTTAAAATTGGTTACCTATGCAGTGGACATTGCAAACCAGGCACATTCTACCAGGCTCTTAATGACCAATAGCCCAGGACAAAATGAGACATTCAGCTAATAGCCTCCCCCCATCCAAAATGAGCTGAAGGGGAGAAGAAACTGGGTTGATTGGTCCCTCCAGTGTCCCTGAGGTAATCTAACCACCTTGCTGGGATTTGTGATGGAGGGAACTAAGGCCTGGAAGTCAGGAGGCCATTTCTACTTCTAGCTCTGATATCAACTAGCTAAGTGTCTAAGACAGAACACCTCTCCCTTCTGGTATACAATGTTGTCTCTACAATGTTCCTACTCTAAACATTTCATAAAAATCACATAAAATTGGGGTGCCTGGGTGGCTCAGTTAAATATCCAACTCTTGATTTCCACTTAGGTCATGATCTCAGGGTCATGAGATCAAGCCCGACATGGGACTCCATGCTCAGTGGGGAGTCTGCTTGAGATTCTCTCTCTTCCTCTCCCTCTGTCCCTTCCCTGACTCATGTCTTTAAAAAAAAACCTTAAGAAATCTTTGAGGGGGATCCCTGGGTGGCTCAGTGGTTTAGTGCCTGCCTTTGGCCCAGGGCATGATCCTGGAGTCCTGGGATTGAGTCCCACATCAGGCTCCCTGCATGGAGCCTGCTATCCCCTCTGCCTGTGTCTCTGCCCCTCTCCCTCTCTCCCTCCCTCCCTCTCTCTCTCAGTTTCTCATGAATAAATAAAATCTTTAAAAAAAAAAAGAAATCTTTGAAAGTTCTAAAAGCCCAGATTATAGCCTTGAAATTCTAGCTCTCATTAAAGAGACCAGGACTTCTTGGGAGAAATTGGTGATTCAGGTCTAGGGCAGAGAATGACCATGGAATATCTTATTATTGCTCCAGACAGCATAGACACTATCAAAGACTACAAGGGTCTTGTCAAAAGAACCAGGAGCAATTAGAAGTTCCCACTGGCCAAAAAAGAGACAATCCGACTATCAATAAGGAAAATAACTACAGTGGATTAAAACATATCTATATGCACCCACGTGTTTGAATGGCATACATGACATGTTTGAGTATATACATGAGTATGTGTGTACATGTATGTACACATATGTACACACATGTATCATAATGTCACAAAAGAAAAAAACCCAAAACCTTACTTGGTCATCACTGGAGGGTATTAAAAAAAACGACTCATTTTCATGAACACTGGTAAGCAACGGCAAGGAAGCAGACAACGATGCCACCTTTCCTAAATGAACTCTATCCCCGAGTAACTAAACAGTAGATGAGGGTTTTCTTCTTACAGAAGTACTGAGCTAATGAGTGAATAAAAAGTGACAGAATTAGGGAATTACCATCTGGCAAATCCTAGTAAGTCAGTGATCTAGGCACTGGGTATCAGGAACTGCTAAAATCACACAAGAGAGGGAAAATCAAGCCCAGTGTAGCTGTTGATGAAAAAGCACACGACAGCACATGAAGCAGTCCTGCTGAAAGAGGCCAAATCTGAATATACTCCAGCTGTGGACCTCCTGCCCACTACTAGGAGTACAGAAGATAGAGGAATGTACTAAATCACAGCACAGGCATATGGTGTGGGAGACAAGTGAGGAGTTTTTTTTTTTTTTTTTTTCAATAGGCAGCAAGGGAAGTGAAAAGACAGGGCAGGAGCTTGCAGACCACACGACACAGAGGGTGCATTGACCGCCCACCTTGTGTGAGCAGCACCTGGATCTCAACTCAGGTCATAAAGGTATGACTTTTACGACCCAACTGGAAATATAAACACTGACCAGATCGTGATACTCAGAAATTAGTCAATCTGGGGAGAAGGGTGGTTACAAAAACAACAACAACAAAAAAAACATCTCTGAGAGCTCATACTGAAATATTTAAGGATAAAATAATATGCTATCTGGAATTTGCTTCAAAATAATAAGGGTTGGGGGGTGGGGGGTAGAGGGTACAGGAGTACCAGGAGCTGATGGCCAGGAAAGGTGGGTGAGCATGCATGGGGCTCATGATGCAACTCTGCCTTCCTCAGTATATACTTCCTACCTGTCAAAATAAGTTCTTTAACAAAAGTAAAAATACTGGCTCAGAAGAGCCTGGGTGTCTGCAGGGTTGGCCAACTGCCCCCACAGACCTAAGCAGCACACTTCAGATGAAGGCACTAAGTTAGTAGAGGAGAAAAGAAGTTAATCCGAATTATTTTGGAAGAAAACATGGGTTTTTACTTCATTTTGGAGAAAACAGGAGTAAAGATTGTAAAGTGAGAAAGAAAGAGGAAATAAGAGAGAACTAAGTAATGAAGGAAAATAAGGAACAAGAAAGAGGCTGAGAAAAGGCAAGGAGAGAGAGAACAGAAGAGGACCCACCCTAGCAGGAGAGGACTGAGAGTAGCAGCAGCCCTTACCCCAGACGTCAGACTTGATGGAGAACTTGTTGTAGGCCAGGCTTTCTGGTGCTGTCCACTTGATCGGGAACTTGGCTCCAGCGTGGGCTGTGTAGGTATCCCCTGTCATCAATCTGCTCAGGCCGAAATCAGCCACCTTCACCAAGTGGTTCTCCCCTACCAGGCAGTTTCGGGCAGCAAGATCTCTGGGAAAAGAAAGCATTCATCCATGAGTATTGTGGTCAGCTTTCCCAGCTTTACAAATCCACCAGCAGCGAGTGAAGGCATACTGCTGACAACTGGGTCCAGTCCCCTGGGAACGTGTGTGTGTGTGTGTGTGTGTGTGTGTGTGTGTGTGTGTGTGTGAACACCCCACCAGGAATGGTACCTATCCCTCAGCATCCACCTGAGCTCCCACCAACGTGAGAGGCAGCAGAGAGTAGGTGGGAGCAAGTTCTCACCCTGGGCCTCTGTCATCCTCATCCTGACAATGAAGTTGATAATGGCAGCATCTACCTCTTAGGGTTGTTATAAGAGGTCATGAGTTAAAAGGTAAAGTGCTTCCACTGATGCCTACATATCTATGGCCACCTAAGGGTCTGCCCAGTTACACTAGCCCTACATCAGGCAAGGGGAAAAAAGGGAGTCTCCCCTTGGTCTAACCAGACTTGATAGAGGACAAAATAAAGCCCATGGCACTTTCCCCCAAATTGCGTTTTGCACTCTCCTAGTTTGTCCTGATGCTTATCCAAAGGTATTGTACAGGGCAGCCCTGGTGGCTTAGCAGTTTAGTGCTGCCTTCAGCCCAGGGGTGATTCTGGAGACCAGGGATCGAGTCCAACATCAGGCTCCTGCATGAAGCCTGTTTCTCTCTCTGCCTGTGTCTCTGCCTCTGTGTATCTCTCATAAATAAATAAAATCTTTAAAAAACAAAAACAAAGGTATCGTACAAATTCTGTCCTGTATAATTAGCTTGCTCTCGTCTCCTGATTGTCCCAGGGAGGTGGGAGTCTTAAGCTGTGGTTCGTGAAATCACAAGGCAAAATGGAAGGGAGGATGACAAGAGGCAGCACCTTTGGGTGATGGCTGCCTAAGATAGCCTGATCATCAGCAATCAGAGAGAAATTACACGCAGAAGACTTGTGCCTAACAGGATTTTGGTAAAGCATTTTAAGTTCATGAAATGAAGAGGGACTGGATCTAGCCATGCAAAGCAAACCAAAAGTCAAGAAATCTCAATTTGCAGCCTCAGAGGGTTCACGTTCTTGAGTGACAGGAGCAGGTGAATCAGGCTCTCATGCAGCACTGGAAATCTGTTTTACAAGGAATGGCCAGCCTCTCACACATGCTCCTCGTATTCCTCACTATGAAATCTCATGTATGGGTTTCATACTTGAGTTAATTGAGTAGGAAAGCTCACAGCGCTGGCGTGGAGAACATCTTGCATAAAAGTCACTGGCAAAGCCCATCAGGCTCTGTCCTGCTTAGGCCATCACTGTGCTAAGGAGCCATTTCCACCAGTAAGGAATGCGAACACCAAGATAATTGTGGCACACTTGAAGGTCAAAGCACTCCAGCCTTCAAAACAGCAAAGATGCTTAATTTAGAACCACATATCCACAGTTCTGACGATCATGGAAACATCCCTGAACTACAGGACAGCAAGTTAAGTGGATAATGAAATGACAATAAAGAGAAAGGAGGGAGAAAACACACAAAAACAAAGCCTGTGCACTGGCTGTGACTGTGATCCTGTGTAGAAGCAACACCAGCCTCCCTGTGGGAGGTCATGACTGGTGAGCGCCCGCCTGGCAGGTACACCAAGCACTCTGCTTCCCAAGGAGCACTGATTATTAGGAAGGATGCCTTTGATGAACTTCATTTAGTATTCCACTTAGTCCAAAAAGGTGCTAAGGGGGAAATATTTCTTACCGCCAGGATCCACTGCTTGGTGGGTCCAGGGTCCAGGCCTGCTGAATCTGGTCCTGGACACATACCTGAAGCCAGTGAGGTCAGGAACCCAGCATTTGCTTTCGTTCTGTGCCACTGGCACTAAAGCAAGAGGCTGCGCCCTAAAACCTTGCAGGTTGCAGCTTTTTGTAAAAGATTGCCCAGGCCCCAAGCTTGCTCCATGGCTCTGTGGGGAGGGCTGCTTCGCCAGGCTCCTACCTGTGAATGAAGTTTTTCTTCTCCAGGTACTCCATGGCTGATGAGATCTGAGTAGCCATGTACAGCAGCACCACAGCGTTCACCTCCTGCCGGTTACACTCTCTCAGGTAATCCAACAGGTTCCCATAGGTCATGAACTCAGTGATTATATAGAACGGGGGCTCCCGGGTGCAGACACCTGCCAATAAGAAAGACATCGAGGGCTTCAGTGTGCTGCTCTGTTCCTGAGTGCACCAATCCCGGAGAAGACAGAATGACAGAAAAGGGCTCCTGAAATGGGTTCTGTGTCTGCCCCTAAGTCTAGGGCCCAACCTCTACCACAGTTGCAAGCAGCACTCATGGCTTGTGATCAGGCTCCTATGGGAGGGATGTGGCCATGCTCTGTTCTTCTTCTCAGGCCCTTGAACTCCAACAGAAGAGGCTGCCACTGAGTTCAGAAGCAAAGGTCCAGCACACACCAAACAGCCTACACCACTGTCAGTTCACCCCTGCACTATGATGGCTACTTAACAGAATAACTCCAGTGAAGGGACTCTGGAAAATTCCAGTCTCAGAAGCCATACGAGATTTGCTTTTGACTGCTTTTAAGTATTGACAAAGTAATAATCTACTCCCTCGCCTCTCTCCCTCTCTTAAAACAAACAGCGGGGTCCCAAGGTGGCTCTTGGTTTTGGTGCAGGTCGTGATCTCAGGTCCTGAGACCGAGCTTCTTGCTGGGCTCCACACTGGGTGTGGAATCTGCTTAAGATTCTTTCTCCCTCCCCAACTAACCCCGTCTCCTCTCAGGGGGGAAAAAAAAAAAGGACGGAATGAAGGAGAAAGAAAAAAATGAGTAATATATTCTCTCTCTCACACACACACACCATCCCACACTGGCCTCCTTTTTACCACAGGCTGAGTGTTAGCAGAGGACAGATGTCCACATTAGAAATCTTCATGCACCTCTTCTTTCACAGCGCCTGCATCACCCCAGAGGGTTTAATTAAAAGGCCCTCTCTCCAGAGCTCTGCACACTCACCGAGTAACTGTACTAGATTAGGGTGCTTGATCTCTTTCATTACTGCAGCTTCTTTCAAGAACTCTTCCACCTCCATGGTGTCCTCCTGTGAGGAAAAGAGGGGTGAAGTTGTTTCAGCAAGGAAAGTATTTAAGTAGGAAGGTACAGCTTGAATGGTTAATACAACTGGAGCTTTGGCCAACCACCACCCTGGCCCACCAGTGCCGGCCTGCACATTGCTCTGGACAGGGCCCCTACAGATGATCATTGCCCCAGCAGCACAGAGGATTATTCTCCTTTGTTGCTGAACTCGGGAATTCTCACCCGGGACCATAAATACATGTTGGCAACTTGTTTCTGGGGGCTGCTATGTAGAGGATATTTCTATTCCCATAAGGAATAGGTGGTTTCCAAGGAGTCCTAAAGCACTTAACATAAAAAAATCCACAACCACCTGAAGAATCAGAAACACAATTTAATGGAAGAGACCCTGATGACATAAAAAGATACTATCCTACCAAATAAGACCCACACCTCAAAACATGAAAGAGGACACTGAACTGCAGAGGATTCTGAAAGCCTGGTGTCATTAGGGGATCTTAATGAAGCAATCACTACCACTTACCTGGTCCTTTTCCTCAGGTCCTAAGATAATCCTCCACAGCAGCCCCCCTAACAACGGAGTCACAAGGATCATCACATAGGTCATGTTTTAGCAAGTTCACTGTATCTAAATGCCACGCAGAGACAAAGATATGAGCAATTGCCCAGAGCAAACTTGATGCTATTTCCCCACTCTGGAGTGCTGTGCGCCTAGCCCTACACATCGCTGTTGGCACTACCACACAGAAGCCTGTGGCTTGGGTCACGTACACCTCTTTTGACTTAAAGAACTGACTGTCCGCTGATTGATCACCACAATCAGAAGCAGGTGGGGGGGACTGACCTGGTCAGTCTGCTGCCAGAGCCTGGCTATAAAGGCCAGCAGGAGAAGCAGGACACCTCCCTCCAAGTTTCAACATGGAATCTGAATTTGTCTGAAGAGAAAGACTGCATGGCAGATGGGGAGTGAATGTCCGGAAAACTAGACTCGCCCGAGAGGAAAGCTTTATCAACCTTTTTTTTTTTTTTAAAATACTAATTTATTTATTTGAGAAAGAGAGAGAGTGTGTATGCATGCACGTAAGCACGCACACAGGGACGGGCAGAAGGCGAGAGAAACCTTAGCAGACTCCCTTTTGAGCGTGGAACCCCACGTGGAGCTTGATCTCATGATCCCGAGATCATGACCTGAGCTGAAACCAACAGCCAGCCGGACACTACACTGACCAGCCACCCAGAGGCCCCTTTATCAACTTTATTTTCAATGTGGCACCTTATAGATTTCCAGAGGACAGGTCATCCTCCACCTAGTGTGCCTGTTGCAGTCATGTTTATAAGCGGAGCATGACCGCTGAGGACACGTGTCAGCCCATTAGCACTCAGCTTAGGGCTGTGAGGCTGAAACTCAGAAACAATTTACTGCTCTTTAACAATGGTCAGTTGTTCTGATGTCAAACATCATTGGTAGTCTCCGTGTCAAGCCGTACGGGATAAGAACTCATCTTTGCCACCGCCCCATTGGCTGTTCAATTCTTCAGAGTCCTCTCTGCTCCTTAACATGCTCAGCAGGCCATGCTGCTGGTGCATGGGGCACTCTGATCCACCGGGTGACATGCTAATGTCAAAGGCTGGAGAGCAAATGCCTGCCAGAGTTGGCAAGTCAATGCTGCTCACGTAAGGACTGGGGGCTTCAAGAACCTTGCCTGGACAACAATATGTTCAAAACGTGGCTCTCAAATAAAGCTTTCTAGGCAAGTGGGGTTTTCCTTTTTTAAAGTACCGCATAATAAACCACCCATAGTGAAGTCATTTCAGAAAAATCATGTGCTCTTATAGCTGCTGGCTCTTTTCTAAAAGAACCATGTCTGGATCCTGAGAGGCGTGGACTCGTAAAAGGAACAATGCGGCTTTCAAAAGGCACCCTTTCCTCTTTTTGTCTCATTCTCCCCTCATTCACACACAAGCACGTCCACGTGTGGACAGTATAAATAATTCCTTGTTTGTTTCTTTCAGGATGATCTGCATGAACTTGTCTCCCCCTGCTGGAATCCCGCCTGGTTCAATTTACAACAGAAAGTATTAGCAGCATTCAGACTTTTGTAGCTGTATTAAACTGGAAGCAGCCTGATGCTATTCTGTTCTATCCCTTTCCTTTTATCTAAAAACTTTCTATCACCTTTTTTTTTTTTAAATTTTACTTATTAGAGAGAGAGAGAGAGAGAGGCAGAGACATAAGCAGAGGGAGAAGCAGGCTCCATGCAGGGAGCCTGACATGGGACTTGATCCTGAGTCTCCAGGATCAGGCCCTGGGCTGCAGGCGGCGCTAAGCTGCTAAGCCACCGGGGCTGCCCTCCATCACTCTTTTTGAAAAGTCTTCCATTTACAGAGTAAAATAAAATTAACTCTGATCAATTAGGGTGAAAGCAACACTGAGTGAACACTGACTTTCATCCCCGTCTATTGGGAGAGTGGTGGGTCAGCCAGGCTGTCCTCGCAGGGATGGAACAGCCTGGGCCCGATGCAAATGAAGGCCTGGCTGGTACGGGGGGCAAGTAGGTCAAGAGGATGGCCTCTGAGTTACACAGATCAAGCCCTGCCACTGCATGGCCACGCTAAGTCACTCACGTGCCAGGTAAGGGAGATTTCTCTGAACGTCCCCTTCTCATCCACAAATGGGGAGAAGGGCAGCACTTGCCTTGTGGGCAGCACTCCATCAGCAAGACCCACTTGGACTGTAAGGAAGACAGGTGATCTCTATTCCTGGGAAGCAGGCTAATACAATTCCTTGCATAAAACAGACTGGGTCTTGAGTTAACGCTGCTGTTTCTTTCTCACAGATACATATTCTCCAGACCCAGGTTCTCACCCAGAGTGCTTTCTTTCCATTTCACCCTTTCTGCTCACTGGCTTCCCCCGAGCATAGGCATCCTTCGGCATTAACAAAGCGCGGTGTTCCTGAAAATGGCTCAGCGTCCCACTGGTGCTGTGCAGCCTTGAGTGCCTTTCATGCTGCTCTCAGGGACCGTGGCCCCGGAGTAGGCTCCACAGAGAGCTGCTTCCACATCTGTCCCCCAGTTCTCAACATGAGGTGAGCAAGGCTATCACTACAGTGAGGTGCCATCCCACAGCCTGCAGCAATGGGGCTGCAGAGACCAGGCAGAGGCACTGAGCCAGGCTGAGGAAGGTGGTTCACCAACCAGATGCATGAGCAACCACCGCACACAGAAGCCCCAGAGCTCTGGCCCTCGAGCACACAGGTGTATCCTGCTCATAGTCAGGATGGAATCCACTGTAAGAGTGAGCAACACAGAAACGGTGGGCTCTGAGATACACAGCCCCTCTCCCTGTGCACAGCCCCCTCAGGGAGCCAGAGGGCCAGAGCATGTGACTGTCCAGTGCCATCATGGAAAGCCCTTCCTTCTCTGCTCATTTTGGGAGTTCTCTAATAGAACTAATTTCCTGGGGAAAAACACAACAAGCAAGAACCAAACCCAAACAGACTGCCTTGGCAAGGGCAGGGTAATCAAAGCACTTTGCCAACACTGCTGGCTGAGTACAAAGTGGTGTATGCTCCTCAATCTAGGATACTCTGGGGAGCTGACCACCAGGACAGTCTCCACATGCCTAACAAGAAGAATCCCTGTGGCACTGTCTGTAATAGCAAAGTACTGGCAAGGACACAAATGCCCACTGAAAGCTGATATACATTAAACTGTATCTGTGCAAAAACAAGACCACCTTATGTACACTGATGAGGAACTTCAGGATACACGGACACGAGAAGGCACAGTGCAGTGTCTATAGCCTGCTGCCATATGGTTAACAAAGATACCCCCATGTGGACTATTTCTGCAAAGTCACAAAAATCAAGGGTGGAAGATACCATGTGTGCATGTTACCTATTTGCATACATAGGTAAAGAAAATGAGCACAATAGGTAAAGAGTAAAATAGGTAAAGAAATGAGTACAATTTTAAGTCTTAACACTTTTCAACAATGTTATTTTCCACTATTTTAATGGTTAAATCTTTCAGTTGCTTATGAGTCAGTCCTGATGCCACACTAAATCAACAGTAGTCTTTCTCAAATTCTAAGACTTACAGAACTGTTTCATAGAAAAAAGACATGTAAACAAATTTTCAGAATACAGCTTATATGAAATGTGGGGCTTTCCTGTACTTAAGAGTCGGTTCTCTCAGGTATATCCTACCTGTGACACTGATAATCACAGGTAGAGTGAAGTCTACAACCTGCTGCATTCCATCAGAACTCAAACTAGCAGTTCCCAACAGTGGGTGTCTGCTTTAGTTCCACTTTTCCACCCACTGGGGTCAGCCTCATGCACTCCTGTCTCTCCGGATCTCTCTGGTCTCAGGCCCCGATGGTACAGGACCCAGGGGCTGCCTGGTGCTGTGCTGCTTCAAGAGGCACCATCATCACAAAACAGGCAGGGTGTGTAGCACAGGAGCAGACACAGACTCAGGTGTCCAGTCGAGTCCTGGAAAGAAAGGACGCAGCTGCAGCCTGAGGGGAATTGAATGGGGGTAGGGAAGGGAACTTCTAAGATGCTGAACTGTGGTTTGTGCGTTTTTCACAGCTTATGAGGAATAGGAACACAAATGACAGTTAAAGAAAGAAGAAAGGAGCCAGGCTTTGAGGCAGGATGCCTGGGCCAGAATCCTGGCTCTGCGGTACCTCATTAGCTAACACCAGGCCAGTTACCCAGCCTCCTACCACTGTAGTTTCCTCAGGCCTGAAACAGTGGTGACAGGAGAACCATACCCTTACGATGGGTGAAAGGATGAAAAGAGAGGCTACAAATGGGAGCACTCAGACTCTGCCGGGCACATGGTAAGAGCTCAATAAACATTAGCCAAGGGGCGCCTGGGTGGCTCGGTCACTTATGGGGCTGCCTTCAGCTTGGGTCATGATCCCAGGACCAAGCCCCATGTTGGGCTCTCTCCTCAGCCAGGAGCCTGCTTCTACCTCTCTCTCTCTCTGCCTGCCCCTCCCCACCCCTGCTTGTGCTGCCAAATGGATAAATAAAATCTTTAAAAACAAAAACAGGGACACCTGGATGGCTCAGCAGTTGAGCATCTGCCTTCAGCGCAGGGTGTGATCCCAGAATCTGGGATCGAGTCCCACATCGGGCTCCCTGCGAGGAGCCCGCTTCTCTCTCTGCCTGTCTCTCTTTCTCTCTGTGTGTGTCTCTCATGAATAAATAAATAAAATCTAAAAATAAAATAATAAAATAAAATAAAATAAAATAAAATAAATAAAATAAAATAATAAAATAAAATAATAAAATAAAATATAAAATAAAATAAAATAAAATAAAATAAATAAAATAAAATAAAAACAAAAACACCCCAAACATTAGCCATTACTGTCATTTAGAACCCACTCAAAGTTCTCAACTTCTCTAGTGGAGACAAATGCCAAAAATAGTGATATAATCTTATTGGACAAGTGGGAAACCTATTGTAGAAATGTGCTTTGTGCAGGGGAGGCAGAAAAGGGAATAATTTATTTAGCAGTTGCTTAGTACCATATTTTGGGATGACATACATCTCTAGAATATGATGCATTCCCTTTTCCCTAATTAGCTATCAGCGGGGGTGATGACTCCCAGAGATCCATGCGAGATTCTGTAACTTTTTTTTTTTTACCAACTGTGCAACCATAAAGTTAATAGAGCTCTCGGGGAAAACCATCAAAAGTATAATAAAGTTTAATAATACATCATTAGAGAAATATATTCTAAAAGGCACTCAACTTCCAGATAATTCTGATTCACTGGTGTAAGAAAGCCACCACCACCAGAGAACTCTGAGAGGGGTCTCTTCTCTGGAAAACCCATCTTCAGTTCCTCAGCAAACAATCCACAGCATCAGCTGCTGGGCTGTGTTTTTCCCATATTTCAAGTTGTGCAAACTCACCCTCTTTCTAAAGTTTCCAAATAAGTCTTTCCTGGATGGACACCTCACTAATTTTGTGCTTCTATCTTCCTTGTTTCATTTTTGCAAATTATGGCACATGTGTGGGTAATGCCTGGGCCTTTACCAGTCTCTCACTCTGGTCAAAACCCAAGGCTGGGGGGATCCCTGGGTGGCTCGGCGGTTAAGCTCCTGCCTTCAGCCCAGGGTGTGGTCCTGGAGACCCGGGATTGAGTCCTGCATGGGGCTCCCTGCATGGAGCCTGCTTCTCCCTCTGCCTGTGTGTCTGCCTCTCTCTGTGTCTATCTCTCATGAATAAATAAAATCTTGAAAAAAAAAAAAAAAAAAAAAAAGACCCAAGGCTGGGCCTGCTCTCCGACCCTGTGTGACCCTGTGCCAGATGGAAACGCTGGAGCACATGCACACATCTCTCCCTGGCCTCATCTGGTCTGCGGGAGGCAGGGCAACAGCTCTTTCATTTTTTCTAAGGCTCGCCAACGTAGTCATCTTTGGGAAGTGTAAATCCAATCATCTGGGCATCAAAACCTTCAATGTGCCCCACTGCCTCTGAGGTAACGTCCTAGCTCCATAGCCAGTTCAAACCCTGTGACTTTGCGCGGGCTCTCTGCTGTCCACCTCTGTCTAGGCCTCTGCTCCCCTGGCCGATTCCTGTTCCTGGCCTATGGCGCCAACTATGGTTCCCTTCCTGTGTTCCCCCTGCCAAGTGGAGCTCAGCAGTGGTGCCCGCTCCCCCATTCCCAAGCTCCCATCTCTAATCTGGTACCTATCGAACCAGACTGTGGTTACCGTCATATTGCCTATTTCTCCTCCTAACTACACTGCTCTACTACCTAGATTGGCCTGAGGTGAACAACTCTATTTTCACAATCCCAGGATTAAGCCCAGGGCCTAGTGAACAGAAGAATACAGTGAACTCAATAAATGCTTATTGTCTTTTCAAAAAATCGTGTCTGGAAAGTATCCAGAAGTCCTCAAGGTGACCTCAAATCATGTCAGCCCCAAACATACAAGTATCAGTCCTGCCCTAAGGACTGGTCTAAGGGGGCACAATCGATAGGAGTGCCAGGAAGCCACCCTTGGTTTCTAGAACGAAATGTGATCCTTTCTCTGAAGCTGTCACTTTATATCAGCCAGAAACCATAATTCCCACTTTACTGTGCCTCTGAGTAAAGGCAGCAGGGAAATAAGAGAGTCCCTAATAGGCAAGTGATCTGACTTCAGCAGTCTCCAAGTGTGTGTCCCACAGACTTCAGAGAAGTCTGTGCATGCACCTGGGTCCCTTCTAGCTGTGGATGTTTCCATTCTTCTAGTCCAGTGACTACAGGGTCCCTCTTAATCTCTGTGCACAAGTAGTACAATTGGTTCGTTTAAAGCAAGTGAAAATAGGGCAGCCCTGGTGGCGCAGTGGTTTAGTGCCACCTGCAGCCTGGGGTGTGATCCTGGAGACCCGGAATCGAGTCCCGCATCGGGCTTCCTGCATGGGGCCTGCTTCTCCCTCTGCCTGTGTCTCTGCCTCTCTCTCGTTCTCTCTGAATGAATAAATAAATCTTTAAAAAAATAAAAAATAAAGCAAGTGAAAATAGTGCAGGTCAACACTAGGGGATGCTCTGACCACAGGTAAAAGCTCAAATCACATTCAGAAGGCAGAGGGTTGCAAGTGAAACCCTTGGTTGGCCACCTAAAGATTTCAAAGGACTTCAAACACACCTAAAAACTACAAGCCCCACACCTGGGTGGAGAGGGCGAAGGTCCTAGTTAATAAGAACAACTTGGATGGGGCAGCCTGGTTTGGCTCAGCAGTTTAGCCCTGCCTTCAGCCCAGGGATCAAGGGATCAAGCCCCACATCGGGCTCCCTGCATGGAGCCTGCTTCTCCCTCTGCCTGTGTCTCTGCCTCTCTCTCTCTCTCTCTCTCTTTCTTTCTGTGTGTCTCTCATGAATAAATAAATAAAATCTTAAAAAAAAAAAAAAAAGAATGACTGGACACTGCCTGAGTTAGTAAGAAGGCATCCCTCATGATTTTCCACACCTCCATTTCCAGAAATCTACACTCCCACTACACAAAACTGGAACCTGCTAGGAACACCCAATGCACTTGCCTTTCAAATCTGCCAACAAAAATCCACAGAAGAGTCAAATGCATTTTGGTTAAATCTCCCTTCTTTCAAATCTTAGTTTCTTCCTCCTCTTTCTCTTAACTGTCAATAGGAAATGATCTAAATGCCAAACAGAACAAAAACTCACAGCTTTAAAAGAATCTTGCCATATGATGAAAACACTTCTCCAAATGACTCATCTTTTTTACACCAAAAAACCACAGCACTTCTCAGTTCTCACTGTATCACACTGAGTCTGGGAGAGGGACTGCCCCCATTCGAAGAAAAGGACCACAGGGGCCCAAAGAGGCACTTCCCGGGCACCAGTTACCCCTAGGACCTGAGCACAGGAGCAGGCCACCCGGAGAGCAGCACCACCACACTCCAGCACCCGCCGCGACAAACCATGAGAAACCGTATTTAGCCATGGTACCGCGAGCGGCAGCAGCAGTCCCAAGCTTACCTTCAAGGTCTTCACAGCTACTGTCAGGCTGTATTTCTTCCATACACCCTCGTACACCTCCCCGTACTGGCCTCCACCCAGCTTGTGCTTCATGGTGATGTCCGTGCGCTCCATCTCCCACTTGTCGTAGTTGGGGGACACGCCGTAGACAGTGGGCTTGTTGCGCTTGGGAGCTGGGTAATGGAGAGTGGTGATGAGCCCGTCTGCCACAGTCGAGTGATGATGAACCAACTCCGCCAAGGTGTTGAAGCGGCTCTCTGAGGAGACGTAGAGCTGAGGGAAACAGGGACAACTTTCAGCTCCCAGAGTGCACACAAACCCAAACAACTCCAATGAACCAGCTCTGCTAAGCCTAAGTCATGGCACAGCAAAACCTCAGATAAATAGCTTTCCACACAGGATGGAGCGTGCAGAAAACCACCTATACTGTGTTTCTCTACACCGGCTGTAATGCACTTGTGAAAGCAGAAAGAACCAACAAAATGCCTCAGTGCCTTTGCATCTGCTGTTCCCTCAGCCTGAAATCTTCCAGCCACCTAAGCATTACATGCCTGGTTCTCCTCTGATCCCAAGCCCGGCATAAATATCATTATTGCTGCAGTCACCTGACTGGTCATCGCCCAGCACTCGTTATCATATCACATCTATTACTTCTCTGCATTGTATTCACCTGCTTATTTGCTTACTTACTTCCTGCCAATGACCTCCTAGAATGTCAGCTTCATGAGAGTAGAGCCCTAAGCTGTTTTTATCCTGTGTCCCCAATGTGGAGAACAAGAAATGAGCACATAATAAATAAATTTGTTGATTAAATTAATGAAGACTAGAATTCACTATGTATTTGCTGACTGGAAAAGAAATTAAATTTTTAATAATTATGCTTATTACTTAAAATCTCTAATTTATAACTGTAGAACTATCCAGAACTATGCAGTAATCAGAAACGGAAACCACTAAATAAAACATAAATCTCGGGATCCCTGGGTGGCGCAGCGGTTTGGCGCCTGCCTTTGGCCCAGGGCGCGATCCTGGAGACCCGGGATCGAATCCCACGTCGGGCTCCCGGTGCATGGAGCCTGCTTCTCCCTCTGCCTGTGTCTCTGCCTCTCTCTCTCTCTCTGTGACTATCATGAATAAATAAATAAATAAAAATCTTTAAAAAAAATAATAATAAAACATAAATCTCCTTCTCATTCTTATTCTTACACCCTCAACTGGGGCTAAGTAGCATCAGAGGTCCAGACATGCCGACCCCAGCTGGACGCCCCTGTGGGATGCCCCAGTCAGCACCCTCCAGAAATGGAGTGGGGCAGGAGAGTGGTACTGGAGGCCTGCACAAAGGCCACGTAGCCACCTCTGCTGCGGGGAAGCAAGCAGAGGGGCTTGCAGACACAAGCACATGTGAGCCTCTGAGATCTACGGTGGGCACGAACCTACACGTGGAGTCTGTCCATGGGTCATTCTGGTCGGATGCACTGGGAAAGGAAAAAGGAAAGGAGCAGGCTGACAGAAGCAGGTGTGGATGGGGACGGCTAGTTTTCTTCTTCTTTGGTTCATTTCAGTACGGTGGTGGGGGAATGCTTCCTTTGCAAAAAAACAATTCCATGTTAAAATCTACACAGGACATCTGGGCTCCAGGCAGACAGCAGGTAACTGAACCTACCAGCTCATGATGGGCAGTCAGTGATTGCAGAAGGTGGGAAGGACATTAAAAATCACGACTTGTCCTGACTATAGACACAGAGGAAGAATACGTGTTTGGAACAGCGGTAACCCATGGGGAAAGAGGGAGAAAAAGGAATAGGCTGAGTCAGCTGTAGCTGTAGTATCTCTATTACTTAAAAACAGAAAAAGGAAGAAAAACCTGAAACTCATGGCAGGGTTGGTTATGGAAGGCTCCATCACTTCTGGTATGTTTGTAATATTAGATAATTGAAATAAAAGAAAAAATATTAACAAATACATGAGTTTATCCCATTTATAACCCTCAAGAAGATAAAGAGAATGCTCTATTTTTTAATTTTTTGCTCGGGGAGATAACAAACAGATGTTTAAAACTCAGGCAAGGGGAAAAAAAAAAACTCAGGCAGGGAAGCCTGGGTGGCTCAGCAGTTGAGCGTCTGCCTTCAGCTGAGGGCATGATCTCCGGGTTTGAGGATCGAGTTCCACATTGGGCTCCCTGCGAGGGGCCTGCTTCTTCCTTTGCCTATGTCTCTGCCTCCTCTCTCTGTGTGTCTTTCTCATGAATAAATAAAATCTTTTAAAAATAAATAAATAAATCTCAGACAAGTCAATGACAGACTCTGACTTAGAGGTTTGTAATATACAATCTTCTGGTTGCAATCCTACTAAAATACAATTCTGAGCAACCCAAGAATTTGTCCAGAAAGACCCCATAGCTCTGGGAACTTGTCCCTCTGTAAGATGGCAGCCCTCAATGGCAGGACCGTTCAAGGTGAGGAGAGGACCCACCAGGAAGCCCTTACACCTCAGACAACCTCAGTCTCTAGGGACACGTGACAAGTCACACTCAGGGCCCAGAGTGAGTGCACAAAGGTGCTGAGGGGAGGTGCGGAAGAATCAGCACCGCTGAGCCTGCGCCTGGCCTGACGTCCACGGCCCTCTTGTGAGTGGGCACTGCTGACACAAGTACAGTTCAGAGAGAAGACAGAGAGGCATATGGGGACAGCGGCTAATCCTGCCTCTCTCTAGAAAAGCCTGTCATTTGTCCATTTACTTCACTTCATGTGGCAAGTGTTCTAAGCCATCTTCTTTTGGGGCAGCTCAGCTGCTGATGTTTTCACTTCCGTGGAGGGTAGAGCCTCCCTGGCTCGCTCCCTGGCATCACAGCACCCCTCCCACCTCGGACATCGCTGGCATGGTGCGTCCATTTCATTTGCTGGACTCCTGAGGTTGGTCACCAGGGAGCAAGGCTCATTACCTACCTCTCCCTGTCAGCTTGAAAGGAGTGTTCCCCAACCCAAGGATTAAGTTCCTTCCTTCGCACAGAATGCTAATGGCTCCTCCAAGCCCTAGTTATGCAGAATTTGTTCCTGGTCTCCTCTGATTCCCTCAGAGGTGCTCCTGTTAGAGATTTCAGAGTTGTAGCAGGTTTCACTGAATGGGCCTACTTTATATCCTTTTCAATAATTAAATTTACAGGCCCTGTGACTTAGTTCATCTTTCAAAATAAAATCTGCATACCAACACTTATTAAATATTAAAACTACTCTCCCTTCTCAATGCACTGCACAGCCACCTTCTAATAGTTAAGTTTGCTTGCTGGCTTCCTTCTGATTAGTTCTGGGTTTTGAGCACTGTGCTAGTGAACTGGGTCATCTATATCAGGAATTCCTGGCATGCTCGGAGAAGAAAGTGAAATTAGCATTATGAATGGCATGTCATTATGCTATGCACCTGGTTACATAAATACTCTGGGTGATCAGCCAGGACCGGGCCTCCTCCTGATCATGCAGGAACCTGGAAGATAGGATTTGTCAGAGAAACTCACCAGAAACAGCTTTCCCCGACAGCCAGACTTATAGGCTTATCAGCACTCGGACCTCAGAGACCCATACCCGGGATGTACTGCTTACAGGCTGCTGGGCCAGTAAGCAAAATTACCTTGACACTGTCTCACATTCCAGCAGGAGGGCAGGACTTAGAAATTAAGCAGTACTTAATAGTGCTCACAGTCTCCTCGACAAGGGAAGGTCAGTCACGTTTGAGCAGGCTTTTCATTGGGATGCCTGCACCTGCCAAACCACTGTCAGGGTCGGTAAATCTTAAAAATTCAAGAGGCTCTACAGTTGGCCCATCCCGCCACCTCTGCTAAAGCTTAAGCCCAAATTCCATTCCTGTCAACCTGAACCTGTCACTACAGCAGACTGAAAATAAATGTCACCTGGGAACCTCTTTGAAGAAAAGGAAAGACTCTATCTATCAACGGCTATAAGGTATTGTGGAACTTGACAGTGGCATCCCAGAAAAGTAAATAAAGTGTAGACACAAATAACCGGAAGAGCTAAAATGATTCAGGTAGCGGGTGGCAAAGAAAATCAGCCTTCAATTCCACCACGCTGGCAGAGAGCCCCGAGAACGACAGTCGGATCCCGAGGTATGTGGGGGTTTTCAAGACCATCAAGACTCCTTGGAGCAGCGATGGCTCCGTGTGATCTGGGCCTTGCAAGAGTCCAGCTTGAAGCTCCCCAAGCCCTGGGCTGGCTGACCAGCCACAATTGCCGCTGAAGCTCAGGAACATGACAACAGAGGTAAACCAGGGCCAAGAGGGTGGAGGCAGAAAGAAATCTTTTGGGGCCTTAGAGAAGAATCTTCTAAATTCAGTTGTTTTCTGAAGATTAGCTATTTGAAAATAAGCATTAAGCTTATGCAACCCTAGCCTGTCTCTCCTACCAACCTTAAATTTTCCCCTCAGAAATCCAAAAAGGATTGCATCAAAGCTCTGTTATGTGAGCTTTTTTCAGTGCCGAGCCACACTGTCTCATGCTTTGCTGTAGTACCTCGCCCAATACCTCTGATACTGTCCCACTCATTCCAGGAACATGATCCCACTGACACAGCCCCTCAAGTGCTGCCCTCCCAGAGAGGCGCCTCCGCAGATGGCCGGGACTGATAACCCCGTGGGCTGAGACGTCCCCGGGTGCTTGGACAGCAGAAAGGGAGAGTCTCTGCCAGGGAGGGAGGGAAGAAGGCAGGAGGCCTGGGCCACTTGGATGAGTTGCCCAGGGGTGGATGCTGCCTGAGCAAATGAGTTCCCTGTGCTCCACCTGGAATGAAAGGAACCCCTGGCACATACCAGCTGTTAGACAGAGGGGCTGGCATCCCCATCGGACAGTTCTCAAATCCTGTGAATCATGCTTCCCACATGCAGACCTTGCTCTCTCCCTCTGAATGGTATTTGGGACCAACCCCCAGCTAATGAGTTGTCAAACTAAATCATGCCTGCCTGAATCTGTTCCTAGGATGCTAGTTAAACAAATCCAGGGAAAAGAAACCATTACCCTGTTCAGTAGAAAACCTCAACTGATTACTGTGGTGCAGCACGGCTCGCCCTGGATAAACAGCACAGATAGGAAGCAAGCCGTCAGCTCCAGGAAATCACCTCCCTCATGGGCGGTGTGCTCTGGGATTCTAACTCACAAAAGAGCAACCCTTGTGGGCTGAAGGCACGGTTTCAAAGAACCCACCATCCCGGGGTACATCCTGAAGAATGGAACGACCTAGCCCCACATCTGGGACAAGAATGAGGACCCAAAAGGCAAGCTCATAAGGGTGATCTCTAGTCACACATCAGCAAGCGGCCAGGCTGGCTGCACAGACCTCTGTCATCACAGAAAGCACAATATTAGCACTAAAGACTTCGGCCAGAAGATTGAGACATGTGCAAGAAACAACAGAGAAGAAGGTTAAAAAGAGAAATACGGGGGGGCACCTGGGTGGCTCAGTTGAGCAGGGAGGTGGAATGTGGCTGGAAATATTGTGGAGGTGGTGGCAGTGGGGTGGGTAACTATTTTAAATGACCTAAAAAAAAAATAAATGACTTTAAAAAGTCAGATAGCCTAGATGGAGAAAGTGACATTTCAGTAGACTTGAGTAGGACAAGGGATAGGACAAGGGAGATGTCTGTGCAGCTCTCTAAAGAAGGGGTGTTCTGGGCAGAGAGACAAACTGGGCTTCAAAGGCAGGAGGAGCCTGTTAAGAATATATTGTTCTCGGGGACGCCTGAGTGGCTCAGCGGTTGAGCATCTGCCTTCAGCTCAGGTTGTGATCCCAGGGTCCTGAGATAGGGTCCTGCATCAGGCTCCCAGTGAGGAGCCTGCTTCTCCCTCTGCCTGTATCTCTGCCTCTCTCTGTCTCTCATGAATAAAAAAAAAAAAAAAATCTTAAAAAAAAAGAGAAATGAGTGTGAATCTGTGGTACAAATGAATGAATGAGGACAGCCATACAATACTAAGAGGACTAAGTGGAGGGGACTAGCCCTACTGCACATTTTAACATATTATACAGCTGTAATAATTCAAAGTCTAATATCAGAAAAGAGAGTTGACCAACAGACCTAAATGCATATGTAAGTTTGGTACATTTCAAATATGCAGGAAAGGATAAATTTAGTAAATGACACAGGGATCCCTGTAAACATGACACATGTACATTAAACATAATGACAGACCATCTTTACCAATCAATGACAGATGTTTTTACAGGCCTGACAGCACAGTGCTAAGGTGAAGGGAAGCATGCACTCCTGACTCTCATGGAAGCTCCTTTTCTCACCAGCAACAAGTAAACCATGTGAGTAAACACATCTGTATAATTTCTAAGGAGGTAACAGGCCAACATCTATACAAATTTTAAAGGCATATAACCTTCAGAAGATCAGTTCTAGCAACTTATCTTGTATACAGTTACATTGTACATGAAGAAGTATGTAGAATATGTTAAAAAATGCAGGTCACTGGCGCACTAGCGGGTCTATGAAATAAATTTAGTGGATTCGGACCATAAGTTTTTAGAAAAATGAAACAGAACAGAATAGAATAGGAAGTATTAGAGTGCATTACATATAGCGAGGGTAAGAAGGGCTTCTAGGACCTTTTGTTACTGATGTGAGCACTGGGTGTTGATGTAAATGTTCTTATATAGTGTGCTGAGATTATTTTTTTTTTAAAGGTTTGAAAGTCACCTCCTATCAGTGTTATTTAGAACAGCTAAAGACTGGAAAAATCTAAAAGTCAACTTGCAGGGGATTGCTGAAATAAATGATGGTCCATCCACACTAGGCAGTTATTAATCAGAATAAGGCAACTCTAAGTGTGCTACCATAAAGCAATCTTTAAAAAACATTGTTAGGTGGGAAAAGTAAGATGCAGAACAGTGTGGAGTCTGCATCATTTGTGCTTTTAAAAAAATTTATGCGTATACATCTACAGAGGAACTCTGAAAGAAACTAGTCACAGGGGTTGCCTCTGGGCAGCGGAGTGGAATTAGGAGACAGATTTCTCATTGTAATCCATTTTGTTCCTTTTTTAAACATGTGCACACATTACATATTAATGAAAAAATATATCCACCATTTAGGCCCCACCCAATCATCTACCCATCTCCACCCCTGATGATGACATGTGCAGCAGGGTGGACAGTGGTGTCCAAACCTAGCTCCACCAGGCATGCACTATGTGATCCCGGGCAAGAAATTTCCTCCATTTTAAGTCCCCTTCTCCTTAATGCAAAAATGCAGATTATGGTGACTTCTGCCCTGAGGACCAAGGTGAGGTTTTTTTTTTTTTTTTTTTAAATTTTATTTATTTATGATAGTCACACACACAGAGAGAGAGAGAGGCAGAGACACAGGCAGAGGGAGAAGCAGGCTCCATGCACCGGGAGCCTGACGTGGGATTTGATCCCGGGTCTCCAGAATCGCGCCCTGGGCCAAAGGCAGGCGCCAAACCGCTGCGCCACCCAGGGATCCCCAAGGTGAGGTTTAAATGACCGGATGCCTAAAAAAAATGTGCCAGCCACCAGCAGGAACCTGGAAAATGCTAATCTCTCCCTTCCCTTCATGGACTCTTGAGCATTGTTCATATAAAGATCACAAAACTGTATACTGATCAACTCTTTTAGGAAACTACAGTTTGGGTTTAGAAATCTACTGGTACTATGTGATTTCATTTGTGTTTAAAAACTGTGAATGTATGTACATATACGTATGCAGGCATACAAACACACAAATGTGGCTTTGTTTATGGGAAGGATGCCATGTACCATACTTATTTTGGGGAATTGCTCTAAGGAGATCTTTTACTTTAAAAATATCCATCTATTATTGCAATTTTACTCACTGAAGATGAATTAATATCATAAGAGATTTTTAAATGCTTTAAAAAAGGAAGACTCTTAAAATAAGAAGTATGTCCAATATCACCCATCTTATGAAATAGCTAACAACAAAACTCTAGCTGGACAGGTAAAGAGCCACACCAGGCCTGTGGACTTGTAACATCCTGTGATTGGTCCTCAAGAGAGTCTTTCCTAGGCTAATGGAGTGATGCCTGCTGTTTATCTGAAGAAGTTTCCTTCGCATCTTCCCAATTGAGGTTTATTTTGGTAACTTCTCAACCCCAGCGGCAAGAGTTCTGGGTCCTCCTGGCCAAAGACTAACACCCCCGGCCCATCAGTTCCCCCAACTGGGGTCCCCTACCTTGCCATCAGAAGCAGTGTTGATCCTGTAGTGGTACACCCTCCCTTCATATCTCAGTGAGATGGACCTCTGGCCAGGACTGCTCTCGCTTTCCCGGACCAAGAAGCTGCCGTTGATCCCACTGCTCAGCAGGTATTCGGCTGCGTTGCGGGACACAGGCCCATGGTACCAGGAATGTTTCTCCAGACTGTTGACTGGTGTGATGTAGTTGCTTGGAACCCACCCTTGGCCATTTTTGGTTTGGGCTTCACACCATTCCCCATTGTGATTGTATCCTAAAACCCGGAGCTTTTCACCTTAGAAGAAGAGAATCCAAAAAAAAAAAAAAAAAGAAGAAGAGAATCAAATCAGACATCAGCTTTACAGGCTGGCTTCATTCATTCCCATTTATTCTTATAGGATTACTAAAAATCTCCAAATTCCTAAACACCTACTTCCCTTTAACAAATCCACATAAATATAAGCATTTATAAGTGTATATAAAAAGAGTACATGTTTATACATGAAGCTTCTTGTTTGTAACTGAACATTACAAGAGAGATTGCCTCAATTTTCATAAATTTGTTACGCTTATTCAAGTGTTCTCTTCCTAACAACATAAGGAAGTTTCTTGGAGGAAAAAATACTTTCTCTTTAAAAAAAAAAAAAAAAAAAATGTTTTTGGTGCTTAGTCCAGGCGTTCTTTTCACGATCATTCTCTGGTTTTCCTAAGAACTACCGTACGGGAACTCTTCTGCTTAAGTGGCTCTCTCATAAAGATACTGTTTTTTTTTTTTTTCATTGTTGGCTCTGCATCCTTCACTAGGAAAACGGGTAGCCAGCCAAGCCACAGTTTCACCAGATCTGTCCCTTGCAAGCACCAGCAGTGGTCCATAGTTCTCCTACCTTTAGTTATGCTGAGGGTATTGTCCCCACTGGCCACAAAATCGTACAGTGCAACGAAAAGGTTGGGGTCATTTTCACTGGGGCCAGCAAGAAGGTTTTCCTTGGAGTTCCAACGGGCTGCTTCACTGAGACCTTGGGGCTCAAAGTCAGATGCTACTGGCCTCTGAAGGGCTTCTGGAAGACAAATGGGAAACAGAAGAAACAAGAAACATTGGGGGAAATAATTAGTTTTATTCTCAGGAGCCATAAATTGTTTCCATCATTAAACATTTTTGGTTTACTTCATTTCTCTTTTTTTTAGGATTTTTTTAAAGGTATAATTTATTTATTCATGAAAGACACAGAGAAGAGAGGCAGAGACACAGAGGGAAAAGCAGGCTCCCTGTGGGGAGCCCGATGTGGGATTCGATCCCAGGACCCCGGGATCATGACCTGAGCCGAAGGTAGACACTCAACCAATGAGCCACCCAGGTGCCCCTGATTTATTTCATTTCTTAACATCTATATGCAATTTGTATTAATAAGAAAGGTGGTAAAATGAAAATGGACTCTTCCTTTCCCAAATCCTGTGAAAGGTATGAAGTATTTTCTTTTCTTTTTTAGTATGAAATATTTTCATTCCAAAGTGGCAATCACGGTTTCCAAATAGCCTCAGCTTTTTAAATTCATTAATTCAAAATGAACTCATTGTAATAGTTAAAAATAGAAATAGTCTATCCTGGGATCCCTGGGTGGCTCAGCGGTGTAGCACCTGTCTTTAGCCCAGGGCGTGATCCTCGAGTCCTGGGATCAAGTCCCACGTTGGGCTCCTTGCATGGAGCCTGGTTCACCCTCTGCCTCTGTCTCTCTCCCTGTCTCTCATGAATAAAGAAATAACACGTGGCTCCTTGCATGGAGCCTGGTTCACCCTCTGCCTCTGTCTCTACCCCTGTCTCTCTCCCTGTCTCTCATGAATAAAGAAATAAAATCTTAAAGAAAGAAAGAAAGAAAGAAAGAAAGAAAGAAAGAAAGAAAGAAAGAAAGAAAGAAAGAAAGAATCCATCCTCATACATCTTTGCCATTGCTTACATATAATAGAGAACAAAAGTTTCTTTAAAACATTTCAAAACATGTTAAAGTTAATATGTGTATATAATTTAAAAATCAAGTAAGACAGACAGGCTTATGATAAAGGACAAACACCTTCTACCTCACTCTTCTCTACACCCATAGGCAACAGCCATGCATGCCTTGGGTGACCCTCCATCTCTCTGAGGAGAAGTTGAGTCTCTTGACCCCACTCCTCTGCCCCCACAGCTCCTGTGCCAACCTCTACCATCACCTTTGCATTTTCAGCAACATACTTGCACAGGCTTCATTTCTTGTTCTCCAGCTATAGACAGCGTCTCTCGCTATTTACTTCCCAAGATAACATCCCACCCTTCCTTCCAGCTCTCTCGACACTCTCAAAGACAGCCTTCTTATATTTCCTTTACCTTGTGAAAACTAGTAAAGTTTCTTCCACTTTGTAATTATAAAGTCCTTCATGTTTTGTATATAAGTAGATTGTAAAAGGTGAACATCGATCAATCTCTCTTAAAGTACATGTGGCTATTGTTCACTACAGGGTCAAAGAGAGTTCATTATTTTTTCCTGAAATCTTTTTCCTTTTCTTTTTTTTCTTGAACTATGCTCAACCTCACTAGAATTTCTGTGATATACATGAGAGTTTTTTTAAGCCAGCAAATGAACTCCAGGTAGGTCCTTTTAACAGTCATAGGATATTCTAGATTGAAATTGGAATACTCATTTAAGGAAACTATAATAAGAAACCAACCTTTACAAAAGGAGGGATAAGGGGAAACTTTTAATTTTCCCATATGTGTAAGCCAAACCCAAATGGTAAGAAAATTATGTATGGGTGCCTGGGTGGCTCAGTTAGTTGGTTTTAGCTCGGGTCACAATCTCAGGGTCGTGGGATTAAGCCCTGCAACAGGCTCTGTGCTAGGCAGGAAGTCTCCTTGAGATTCTCTCTCCCTCTCCCACTGCCCCTCCCCTGGCTTGTGCCAAATCTTTCTCTCTAAAATAAATAAATACATCTTTAAAAAAATAAGAGAAAAATTAAAATTTTCCCTCTTTATGGATTTAGAGAATCCCCAAACATCTTTTCTTGGGCAATAACAGGGATAGATCTGATTCTGCAGTATTCACTTCCCCTCAAAACAAAACAAACCACTAGAGACATCTAAGACACCTGAGGGATGAGGCTGAACCAGGACTGGAGAACTTTGAGAAATGGGCATTCTTTAAAATATCTCTTTGGGGATGCCCAGGTGGCTCAGCGGTTGAGTGTCTGCCTTCGGCTCAGGGCGTGATTCTGGGTCTGGGGATCAAGTTCCACATCAGGGGCTGCCCAACTAGGGTCTTTCAATACTAGCTTTTATACTACTGACTGAAGTAAACCTTCGGCAACTGTTTTTGCTAAAAGAGTAAATCCCCAACTACGTCATTATTATGTTTGGTAATCTCACTGTATGAATCATGAGGGCAAAGAGAATTTCAAGGAAGAGGGTCTGTAACACTGCCACTTCCTAGAGTGCAGAAAAGCCTTAGTTATGAGTTAGGCCTCGTCTCTTGAATATTTTACATGGGCTTGAAAAGCAAGCCTAGCACCCATTGTGATCAGGAATTGATCAATTAACCAAATACAGCTGGTTAAGGGGCAGCCCCGGTGGCGCAGCGGGTTTAGCGGCTGCCTTCAGCCCCGGGGTGTGATCCTGGAGTCCCAGGTCAGGCTCCCTGCAGGGAGCCTGCTTCTCCCTCTGCCTGTGTCTCTGCTTCTCTCTCTCTCTCTGTGTCTCTCATGAATAAATAAAATCTTAAAAAAAAAAAAAAAAAAAGCTGGTTAAGGCAGAGAATTTTTTTTTTTTTTAAATGTGTGATCCATCATTCCCACTTGAAAGTGCACTGGCTTGCTGGCCTTGACTGCAGGGACAAGGTCTGCCCTCTTGGGGCTGAGTATGTATGTGGTGAGAGTTGGAGATTGTCCCCATCATCTATCTGGCTTCCAGCTTCGGTTTTCTGGCGGCCGAGGAAGGACTGGGATTTATATGCTCTGTGGCCCCAGCACAGTCCCTTCCAATTGCTTACAGCTGGCTCACTCACACCTGGTCTGGCAGCAACATTTAAAATCACCTGCCTTTACTGAGTCTAAGGCATCCATCTGACTATCATGGAAACCACTCTCTTTTTACACCTGCATTTCACTGGTTTCATATTAACCCAGTAAATAAAACAAGTGTATCTGGAGATCTGGAAAGAAACGTAACCAGATCTTGGTGTGGCTGGAGCAGTGAGTGACAGAGGATGACGGTGGGGTGGCTGCCCTGTTCTATGGGCGGTAGGCACTAGGGAGGCAGGTTTTATAGGAAGTGGAGCATGCTGGTCAACCTAATCCGTGGATTAAGTGGAAGCCAGTCAAAAGACTTCTAATGTCATTGTATTAAGCAACACCATTAGCCTAAGGATTCTTAACATAAAAGTAGTCTTGCATATCAACAGAAATAGATAAATCCCTCCACTATGGAAAAATGGACCAAAACCATGAATAAGCAATTTATAGAAAATTTAAATTACCATTAAACTTGGAAAGCAGGCTAGCCCTGGCTAGTAATCAAAGAAATACAAGTTCTTCATCAAATTGGCAGATACATTTTTTAGAATCTAAGTCAGTGTTAAGACCTCAATGAAGTAACTCTCATAAAATACCAGTGGTTGCTGTAGAAATTGCCGTAACACTTTAGGAGGGCAACTGGAAATACAAACCATATCTTTAAATCATTCCATAACCTTTGATCCACCTCTAGGAATTACCCTGAGATCTACACCATTATTTCTATATACTGATTTTTAAATAGTAGCACAGAAAAAGAGGAGCACAAAATATCTATCAACATAAGGCAAGTTAGCAGGTGGTCCATCCATAATACAGAATATATCCATAAAGCCGTTAAAAATATTTTTAGAAAAAACTACTGGCTTGAGAACACATTCATAATAATGCTATTACAACCTGTTATATACACGGTGATCCCAATTTTGTAAAAACTGAAAAAGTACAGGAGTTACACCAAAATGTGAACAGTAATTAGCACAGGGTGGTGTGTATTAACAGTGCCATTAAAAGTAGTTAACTTGGGGTGGTGGGATTACAAACTTAAAATTTCCTTTATTTTGGGATGCCTGGGTGGCTCGGCGGTTTAGCGTTTGCCTTCGGCTTCGGGTGTGATTTTGAGGTCCTGGGAGTACCGCATCAGGCTCCCTGTGAGGAGCCTGCTTCTGTCTCGCCCTCTCTGTGTCCCCACAAATAAATAAATAAAATATTTAAAAATAAATAAATAAATAAATAAATAAATAAATACAATTTCCTTTATTCTTTTCTATATTACGGCCTATTTCTCACAATGAATGGGGATTGTTTTTTGTAATTCAGAAAACAGTCACAAAAATAGAGAAACTGCCATCATAAATAGGAGCCAGCTGATGCTTCCCTAATTGATAATCTAACCTGAAAAAGAACTCTGGGCGCGGGGGGGGGGGGGGGGGGGGGGGGGGGGGAATCTCCTGGAGCTGTCCTGAAAAAACATTTGCGTGCTTCCCTCTGGAGTCCCGACCTCGTGGCCATGAGCACACAACTCTGGCAGCCCCGGCCCACACAGGAAATTAAACCAAAGTCATGAATACAGAAATGCTTTTCTTCTCCACTGCCATTTGACCTCTTCTATCAAACATTCTGCAGCATCTGGATTTGATCAAAGTTACATAATCAGGGGAAGTGGCCTGGAAAACACCTGGACTAGGCAGAAGGCGGATACCCGCCCAGGGGTGCCTGTGGATTTCAAGTCTGGGATTGAAGAGGGACTGTCCCTAACATGGAGACTGCTGCTGGGAATTTCATGTGAGGGGATGAGCCCTTTGTCAGGAAGGAAAGGGCCTCCCACAGCTTTTTGATTCAATGGACAGCAGGAAATCCAAGGCAGTCTCTCGATTTTCCTCTCCAGTTCTTGCTCCATTCCACAAATTAATGGCCAAAGCCCAAAGGGAAGTATTGCTCATGCATGCCTCTGGATCAAGACCCTGAAGTATAGCCACAGCCCAACACCAAAACCTTCCAGTCAAGTCCCAATCCAGGCTGATGTCAAAATTGACTCACAATGTATAAATGCCAAGTTCCTTGCTTCATTTCATTGTGAACTACGCTTGTCAACCTTAAAAATGATCACAGCTTACAAGGCCAACACTGAATAATGTACTTCAACCTGGCTTAATGCGAGGACTCCCTGCCAGGCCCACTGTCAGGAAGTTAGACCCCTGAAGCCCCGAGGCTTCATTCTAAAAAGATGCCCAAAATAGCTTCCCTTTTCTGCTCTTCCAGTGGATCTTTTGGCTGTTGTTTAAGTCTTGGGAGAGAAATTTCAGCATCTGCTATTATTCTCTTACTTTTTTTTAGTGAACATTTTCTGCAGCATCCTTTCTGAGTCATATCTAAATCTATTTAAGATTCATATCTTCAAAAGTGCCTCTCACTCCTTTTAAAACCCTTTTGCTATTTTAGTATAATGTTCATGAAAGGCTTCCACTCACCCATAAAACTCGGGAAAAGTCATTATTAATTAGCCAGTTAAACACCAAAAACGGTGATAGGTTTAAAAAAAAAAATAAAAAGCCTCCAAAAAGCTATGGCTCCAACCATGAGAATATCAAACTGTTTAAAAAAATCCAGTAAGGATAATGCCACAAAATTCACTGGGCCTGTGCATGTTTCACTCACTTGGATAGTATTCTAAGAAACGGCTTGGGGTCTTTAGAGCACAATTTAAAAATCGTTTTTATATGAAAGTAATCCTTTCTTAAAGTTGTGAGTCACTGATCAGAAAAGTTCACAAAAGATTCTCTGATATGGTCTATCTGGTCTAGACTTCCAGGAGCTGCCCCTGAACCCCCTCTGTGGGCCAACAGGAAGAGGTAAAATGTTCCTCAACTTCAGGGGTTCGAGGGGAGGGAGACTGCACCTCTGGGAAGTTCCTCCACCTTCCTGTAGGTGCTCCTGCCCCAGGCCACCCTCCTCTTGCAGAGCAGCTCATTGGCTGCTGGGCCTTTGGGGTTGGGAGGGGAGAGGGCAGGGTGTGTCAGGCATGATAAACAGATAAACATTCCCTTTACTTTTGTTCAATTTCAATTATTTAAACCCTTGTTGCCTTATTCTTATTTCCTTTGTGGGCCTTTGACTATTACCCTCCAGTTCAAGGAATCTCTGTAATTCAGAAATCTATAAAACAGATCCCTCAAAAAAGAGGGAAGGCTTCGTGTTTTATTTCAGACTTGGTTCCAACTGATGAGATCATGCTCAGACTATTCTCAAGTCAGTATACAACAATCTCATACAACTTATAATATGAGCTTAGAGGAAAAGTATTATTTCCCATAATTTGAACTTGATGAAAGTCATTTTATCTACATCCTACATGGTCTTTTTATTTTGTAATTTACACCCTCACCCAGAGCAGTTAATGTTATTTAAAAAATAAGTTTAGTTATTAAATATGGCCTTGGTCTTATCTTCACACTCAACAAAATTTTCCCAGCACCCCAAACACTGTGTTAGCTGCTGGGAGCAGGGGTAGGGCAAGGTGGTAATGATGCAAAGAATCACCACATGACCTGTGTCCCTGTGGGAGGAACACAGCTAATGAAAACGTACACAGCCTCAATGGCAGAAGTCAGAGAGAAGACAGGCAGGCACTGCCCTGTGGACTAAATTATAAGAACAAGACACTGAGGGCCAGAAGTTGTGAAAGGACCAGCTTACTGGCATCAGGAAGGATGTGGATCCTGAACAAGATCTCGCTGCTTAGCAAGGGAAGCAGGACTAACACAGAGGTCCAAGGCTAGCCTGACACCCTGAGGCTGCTAAGGGAGGGGTCTTCATCTGTACTGTGCTGTGGCCCCTCTGGTGATGTCTGGGTATGCCTCAGGATAAAGTCTGTAAATGCAGAGAATGTGGAGGACTGCAAAGGAAAACATACTGAAATAGTCCTCAAAATCTTAAAAATTAAGATTAAGCATTGTGATACAATGCTTCTTTATTAATGCATTAAATATATGCCTCTTTGTTAACACATTAAATAACAAGATCCAGGGATCCCTGGGTGGCTCAGTGGTTTAGTGCCTGCCTTGGGCCCAGGGCGTGATCCTGGAGTCCCAGGACGGAGTCCCGCATCAGGCTCCCTGCATGGAGCCTGCTTCTCCCTCTGCCTGTGTCTCTGCCTCTCTCTCTCTCTCTCTCTCTCTCTGCGTCTCTCATGAATAAATAAAATCTTAAAAAAAAAAAATAATAAGATCCAGGAGTAACTGCTATCATTTCCAAGTAGTGGTATGTGTAAGCAACAATTACAACCATTAGATGACATAAAAATATCTTTTTTTTTTTTTTTTTTTTTTAAAAATATCTGTGCATGTTTCACTCACTTGGATAGTATTCTAAGAAACGGCTGGTTTTACTGGTGATGAAGTCACAAGTACCTGCTAATATTACTGTGGTTTGTTACATTCTTAAGAAAAAGTGAAACGCTAATTTTCAGTTAGAGGTTAGTGAAATAAAGTTCTAATATTTCCCCTTCCAAGGACATGGAGCCTCTGAATTCTATCCCAGATCCCAAGGGCCTTCCAGGTTAACAACTCCTACACTACAGATGTGGTTCAGTAGAACCCAAATAATCTGAACTGGAGATGGGTCTAGAAAAGAGGCTGCTATAAATTAGTCAAGAAGTCCAAATTATGCAAACTCCTTTTTAAATAGATGCAGTTTTATCACTTCTCACTTATGGGCATTATAGGCAATAAGTTAAATAGGTTTCCAGAGAAACCTCCCTTAAGAAATAAAGAGTAAAAAAGTTATTTAAATTAGCCCAAGGTTTAAATATTTCCCCTGGAATCTGTTTACATTATAATGTGCCTAGCCAGTCAAGTTTAGAAAACAGAATTCTCCGTGCTAATCTCGGTCTCTATCAGCAGTCCAAGTATTAAACCTTTCTGAAAGGTACACAGTCCCCTCCTTCTATCAGAAAGCAAAAAATAAAAAGAATTCTGTTACCTTCTAAGACTCTGTTGTCAAAGAAGCCTCTAGTTCCTGGAGATGGAGCATAATAAAGAGAACACCCCACCATTTTCAACACCCCACCACCACCTCATCTCAGCTAAGTTTATACTCACATTGTAACCATTTTTCCTCCTAAATCCCCATGATTTGTTCCCCTTTACTGGTTCCCTCCACCCCCACCCCACACCCCCAGGCCTTTAATCCTACCCCACTCCACTCTGCCTCCACACTGCTACCAGAGGGGACTTTCTGAAATTTAAGACTGACCAAGTGGTTCTCCTGTTAAAATCCCATGGAGATAGCTCCTGGTAGAGGCAGAAGGGAAAGCCCAGAGCGGTCAAGTGCTTTGCAGGGTCCTTAGCAGTTTGCAGATAACATAGAAGACACTACTCCTAGCAGGTAACAGGCACTCAAAGACAGCTAGGGTTTTCATTACTACTACTACTGCAGGAGAAGTCCGTGCTCCCAAAGTGGGGGCACAAAAGGCTCTTCAGGGTCTGGTCTGGGACCAGCTTCTCCCACAACCCCTAGGTCCCCATTCCAGCCTCTCTAAACCTCTCTGGTGGTTTCCCCCACACAAACCCTGTGGCTGCATCTTATGTGCACCCTGACAAGTGCCTTTAACTCTCCCTGAAATGCCGACCCAGCTGACTCCCCCCCATCCTCTTGACCTCACTTCCTCTATGGAGCTTGACTGGTCCTTTCTCTTCCCTATCGCTTCCCCCTAGTTGACTGCTTCCCCTTCACCTTGTCAGCAAGGAAATCTGGTAAGCCTGGACTCCAGGGCCAACAAGACTTATTTAAATCTCTGTCCACCCTGTCTTGAAGTAATTAATTTCCCAGTTGCACAACAGGGCAACAATGGTGTCTACCTAGCCAGGCTGTCAGAAAGGCTCCGTGCACACTGCATGCAGGGAATTTCTGCACAAATGCCAGGTGTGGTACCTGGCCCTAGGGCCCTGCACCTTAGGGCAAGTACTCCCTCATTTATTATTGTCCTCATGACAGTGTGAACTCTGGGACAGAGCCCAGCGATCTTACCACAGTCTTCAACCCTTGCCTCCTGCAAGGCAGGGCATATAGCACCGCTGGGTGTTTACTGTAACCATCCGCTATACAGACAGAACACCCTGCACCTGTCTCAAGCAACAAGGTAAAATATTAAGTCATGACAGAAGAGTGTACCTTAATTATCTGTCAACCTGCAGTAAGAACAGCAAAAAGACAGCAGGATGAAAAGAAATGACATGCTGCCAGGGAAGCTTTTGTAAAGATCTCAGAAATGCAGTTTTTTTTTTTTTTTTTTTTAATGGAATGTAAACCATGGTCAAGATACTAAAACAAGGGCAACATAGAAGTCCATTTCTCTGCACTTTCAAGAGAAACAGGATTCATTATAGTCCCAGAACAGGCACACAGCACCTCCACATACATTCTGTCGGGGGCAGGGTGGGGTGGGGTGAGCAATGGTTCCCTGAATCCCTGCACTGGCCCTGATTCAAACCATCTGCAGTGGGCCCACTAAGCATGGAAGCATTTTTATTCTGTCACAGGCCATTTGCAGCCGACTGAAAGCCTCCCCCTCTGCCTGCTGGGCCATCAGGGCCTGGGGATGGTTTGGAAAGCACTCATTTCACATTTCCTGTTCTCCCCAAAAGGGTCACCAAGGACTCCTGGGTCAGTTTAGATTCGACTCACTGAAGTAAAGGGGCTACCTGATGGCAGGTAATGTCCCCAAGATGTCTCGTTAGCCATTATTATTCCTGTTGTTAATCTGAGCGAATGTGACCCAAAAAAGGTATGTGAGTTCCCAAAAGTAATGGCTAATTCTATCCATGACCCACCTTTAAATTCAATGTTAAGGTATGCAATGTCCAGTGCTACTAGCTACACTTGAAGACTGGTAAGATTGCTAAGGATTGGGTCTTTTTTTTTTTTTTAAAAAAGATTTTATTTATTTATTCATGGAGACACAGAGAGAGAATGAGAGGCAGAGACACAGGCAGAGGGAGAAGCAGGCTCCATGCAGAGTCCGACATGGGACTCGATCCAGGGTCTCCAGGATCACACCCTGGGCTGCAGGCGGCACTAAACTGCTGTGCCACCGGGGCTGCCCGGATTGGGCCTTTAAAGAAAATTTAAGAGCAATGAGGTTCAAGTTTATGCAACCGACTGTAATAGAATAATAGCCAGTATTTATCTGTCGCTTACTGGGTGCCAGGACTGTGCCAAGCACTTCATCTGTACCAAACCCCACAAGCCTAGGCTGATGCTCTCTTGACTGGGAGGGCAGGAGATGGAAGAAGAGTTAAGGTTACTCCTCTACCTCTCCCTGTAGCTTCCTTGCACCAGGCTGTCCATCAGGCTGTCCATCAGTCCGTATGGCTCCCACTCAACATTTTGCACTTCTCTCTCAGAATTTGGCTTTTTCCCTTTCTCCCTTCTGGGTCTCTTCCTCTGCCTGCCTTGGGCTATCCTTCTTCGGTACCCCATACCCCTTCTCATCTGTGTTCGTTTTGGTCTCAGCCTTTCTCTGCCTCCCTCTCCTCTTTAATTCCCCACCTGCTTTTCTGTTTCCTTCACCTGTCTGTCTTCCTTGTCACTACCACCACAGACAGTAGAACAAGGCACCTATGATGTGGGTTAAGAAAGAAAGATCTGAGAGCCAATTTCAGAAAATAACAACTCTCCTCATCTGAGGGCAGAGTTAGACTCTCATGTGTTGGTAATCAGCAAGCTATTTTCCCAAATGTCTTTGGAACTATAACTTCACGAGGCAAGAAAACAAGACTGACCATAATGTGCTCTGTGTTCTTTTTTTAACCAGTAACCTTGGGCCCAGCTAAGTATGAGAAGTGACTTAATCCATGCTCTCTGAGGCTCAGACTCAGGACCTTCAGGTTATGAAACTGATGCTCTGCCAGTGGTTTGAGGAGGGCAAATTTAAGATTGACTATGATTTGGTCATTTTGAAAGCTGGGTGATGAGTACAAGGAGTTCAATGGGCTGTCTGCTTGTTACAGACTTAGAATTTTCCATAAAAAAAAAAAAAAAAAATCTAAGAATTTACTTTATAAATCTTTTAACGTGTTTAATTACGATCCACTATTACAGAGAAAAAGTTAAATTCTTCCAATATCCCATTTGATCTTTAGTTCTTGTTGTATATATTTATCTTTTCCAGTTTTATTGAGATATGATTGATATAAAACATTGTATAAATTTCAGGTGTACATGACTTAATACATGTAGATACTGTGAAATTATCAGTTATCACAGTAAATTAACGTCCATCACCGCACAGTTGCAGATTTTTTCCTTACAATGACAACTTTTAAGATCTACTCTCTTAGCAACTTTCAAATATACAGTACTGTTAACCATAGTCATCATGTTGTACAATGTTGTCATATATTTTTAAACTTATCTGTAGACAATTTTTCCTGTTTCTATCTCAGATCAGTGATTACACTGGCAAAATTATGACGATTTTAGAACAAGGTAATGAGTAGTATAAGATGTTCGGTTTTCACATATTTGGAGCTGTGGAAATACTGCCTCTGGAGAGATTATGATACCAATCATGAACCAGTGGGATTTCTTCTTCCACAACTAAAACATTCACCATGGGCATAAGAAAGGATCAGAGAGGGGCCTGCCTGGCTGGCTCAGTCAGAAGAGCCTATTAAGTTCCAGCCCCAGGCTAGGTGTAGAGATTACACAAATAAGTAAAATTTACAGAGAGAGAGAGAGAGAGAGAGAGAAAGAAAGAAAGGATTACAGAAAGGGAAGATAAGATACTCATCCTCAAAACCAGTGACAGGAAGTATTCATTCTATGCATCAAAGCAAATTTGGAAACAAACTGTTCTGTTAAGAAAAACTACGGTAGGTTCAGCTCACTTCTATTGTGACTTCTGCCATTGAAGGAATTGGCTGAACAATTTAAACGAAATCTTTCACACAGATCTCCTAACTCAACGAGGGGCAGACTACTACTCAGTTGTATTTTAGAAATGAGAACACTGATGCTTGGAAAGCAATATGCCTCAGGTCAGCAGGCAAGCATGGCTGGCAACCAGGCCCAGGCCACTGGCTTTGGAGCTGCATGCCTCACTTGAGAATGGGACTTCTGCTATACCCTCACAACAGAGCCGTCTGGACCTAGGGACATCATCTCAAAGGAACCCTATGTCGGTATAAATACAAATATTTAGCATTTTATTGGTTTTTAAAACTTTCACTAGAATCATCTCCTAGATCCTCAAAACAATTCTGTAAGGTGGGCTAGAGAGAGGATGTTTGCTCTTAGAGGTAAGCAAGAAGCAGAAAAGCTGAGGAGTCAGACAAAAACTGGGATCTCCTGACTCCAAATTCAGAAGTACTTCTGAAAAGTATTTCAAAGTGAACAGGGTCTTTCTCCTCCTCTTGTCTAGAACCACATAGTGTTGGTGTGTGAGAATTAAGTGAGGATGTGTATGAAACGCTTACTGCTGAGGAGTGTCACATCAGAAAGGCTCCACAATTTTAGCCTAACCTCAAACCAGAGGACTGGCTGGCTTTCTATTAGGTTCCTGAAAGAGTCTCACATTTTCTTTGTTACTAAACAAGGGAAGCATGTGATGACCTCAGGAAAGAGTGTTTAGAAAGAGAGCATGAGATTCTCTGAACCAGAAGTTCTAACAGTGTATCCGTGTGGCTGGCACCACATAAAGCATTTGCCAGAAAGTTAACTGCTGAAAAGAAGCATTTAAAAGCGGGCCCTTAAAATAAAATTTGAAAGTTCAAGAAGAGTTCACTTCACAAGATATTAAATTTTGATTCCACACTACAGAACTAGCATGTTCATGTACAACAGTCACGCATGATGTATGCAAAATACAAACACGATGAAAGAAAAGTAGGAAAAACAGCAAATTCAGACGGCTAGTGTTCATATTTTCTTCCACATCTGTAAGGAGAAGGAATAATCAGAAAATTCAGTGTTTGAAGTAGACCTAAGGTTGTAAAGCTAAATGTGGTCATGGTGAAAGATGCTTCTATAAACATACATTTTTACAGAGTTGTAACACAAAATTCAAATACTATAAATACTTATTATGTGCATAGAATATTTCCAGAAGGATACAGGAGAAACTCTGAGTGTCTCTGGGTATAGCGAATCTGGATAGGATACAAAGTACTTTTCACAAAATACCTTTTAGAATTTTTTTATCAAGTACAGCTATCTTAATACATGTTTAAAATTTTTATTGGTAAAAATAATCCTATTGGTAAAGATAATCATTTTTTTTCAGTATTAGTTTTCTAGAAAAGTGTTTCTTGAAGATACTATTTTAACAGCCACAGAGAGTCCCAAAGGTCACAGTTACAGTTGGTAAAGCACAACACATAAAACTGGGCTCTTTAGAACCAGACAGCATGTCAAATCCCGACACCACCACTTGCCTGAGGCCCTGTGACCTCAGATAAGTTTCCTAACTTTTTGTTTTTGGTGACTTAGAGTCTTCATCTATTAAATGGAATTAACCACAGGGCCATCATGAGAAACAAGCAAACCAAATCATACAGAATGCTGAAACAAAGCTGGGCATACAGTAAGTATTTAATTTATGCCGAAACAAAGCTGGGCATACAGTAAGTATTTAATTGTTTCTTTGACAGCCAGGCCTGGGTAGCAAGTAGATGTGTGATCAAGTTGCATTTAAGGTGGAATCCTCTTCGACAGAATGGAAAACTTGATCATATTCAATTCTCTCTGTGGCCTGAGCTGCCTGAGCCCTGAGTGGGTGTCAATAAACAGTGATTGATTGATTTAGGATGTCAGTAAAAACCGAAAGGCTGGATTACTTATCCAGATGTTGGCAACTGTTCTCCCCAAGAGACTAATAGCACATCCAGTCTTCAAGAAACAATTACTAAATTCTCTATACTTACAAAAGAGTAATTCCATTTACTTTCTCCAATTAAATATACCAACAAAATAAGGGAAAGTCAGTAAAAAGAAAAAATTCCTACAGTGATTCCTTCCTAGAGGCAGCTTTAATCAAGGTAGTCAGTGGTACCAGAGCTGGGGATTTTTTTGAGACTTGGGAGGCTACATTATTATTTCAAGACAGGATGGAGGAAAATGGAGTAAAACATTTTAGATTAGATTCCTCCCGACAAGCCCCAATAATTAAAGCAGCCAGGTCAACACTAAATCTCCAGTTTACCCCCAAGAAAACAATATCACAGCTCTGCTATGACCTAAACTTTCCTCTAGCTCTGCAGCTACAAAAGTCTGCTCATATACTCCGCCAAAGGAGTCCATCTGCAAAATGGAGATGATAATGCCTAACACTAACTCGATACAGATGTAAATGAGAATGTGTTCAGAATTCTGAGCAACTTGGAAAATAAGCAACAGATTAACTGAAGATGATTTTGGCTGCTTTAGATGCCAACTTTTAGGGACAAATAAACTGTCTCCTCCTTCCAAATGCTGGATTTTGTGGGCCTGCTCCAAGGGAAGGGGACATCCCAAACAGGGAAGTGATCGATGTACATACACATACTGTGGCAGCAGAGGCAAACAGGTTTTACCTACCTCACTGGTGCTTAAGGTTTAAGCTGCTTCTGTGACTCCAGGCAGGCCCTCAAGTTAAAAAGTAAACAAAACAAAACAAAACAGTGCCCAGTGAGGATTGTGGGGTGAAAAAAAAAAAAGTTGTAAGGAAGAGAAGTTAACCATTTATGAGGCCTCCGTTTATTCTCTTTCATTTTCAAAAGAAAAACATTAGAACTTCATGGCACTATAGCAGAAATTCTACTTGTTCTAAAATGAGCTTTAAGTTTCTTTTCCTATTTTAAGTCCTAAGTGAAAACAACAGAGAAATGCCAGCAGGATTACGTCTGGGATGACCAGTCCCTAAGTCACATCGATTTCAGGTCCACTCGAAGTTACAAAATGACGACGCACCGTCCCCAGTTCACTTTTTTTCAGTTGTTACTGGCACAGGAAAGGAAAGACAACAGGAAAGATGAACACAGAGATGAGAGAAGCAAAGCAGAATGGAAAGAAGGCAAAAGTAAGATGCGCCTGGCTCTGCACTTTATGGAGCGAACTTAACATGAGGCTCCCCTCCCCCAAGTACTTGGTACTCATTCACGAAGCCTTCCTAAAATTTGTAAATTTCGCTTCCCCCGACTCTCCCCGAAAAGGAAGAATTCCTAAGACCTCTGCGTGGTCTATAGATAACACTGGGCTGGGGGTTGTGGGAGTGGGGTGTGGGGTACAAAGATTGCTTGAACTTCGTATCCATAAATGGTAGAGCCGTATTCCTTTGTACACGATCCTTAACGAAAGTCACATGTTTCACAAACACGGGTCGACCTTTTTGACACATAATTCCCAATTAACGGTAAAAATTCCACAACGTGGGCTCACACGGCCGTTCGGGCCTATAGAGCGCACTTTCTCAAACTTTCTCGGGAAGAGCCCCGGGGCTGGGGGCCCGGCGACACAGCCATCCTGGCGTGGCTCTCCCGGGGTTAGGGCGCGGGGACCGGAGCCCCACACCCTCCCGCTCCGCCCGCAGCGCCCAGGCGCGGTCGCAGGACACAGAAAGAGCAAGAGAGGGAGGAAGGGAGAGAAAGGGAAAGGGAAGGGAGGGCGAGGGCGAGGGCGAAGGCGAGGAGGGAGGGAGCGCGCGCGCGCGCGCGCGCGCGGGCGCCGCCCGGGAAGGCCCGACCGGAGGCCCCGAGGCCTCCTCGACCCGCTCGCTCCCGCCTGCCGGCGCTTACCTTCCAGGTAACAACTGGAGGAGGAAGAGAGCCCCTTCTTGGATTTGCAGCCCACCAACTTCAAGCAGATCTCCAACATTTTCGCGTGCCGGCGGCGTGGGGGCCGGCACCCCCGGGCTCGCTGCGCCGCGCCCTCAGGTCCGGCGCGCCCCGCTGGCCCCGCGCGCCCTCCCGCGCCCCGGCGGCCCCGCCACGCCGCCTCGCCGCCGCCCTGCGCGCCAGCCCATGGCCGCGGCCGCGTCTCCGTCTCCGCTCGGGACGCGCCTGTTAACAAAGGGCCCCGAGCCCGGCCCGCGAGGCCCGCCCCCGCCGCGGCTGCAGCCGCCGCCTTAACCCCCTCGGCGCCGCGCCGGCCGGCCCCAGTCCTCCCGGCGACCGCCAGGCCCACCCCGGCCTTGGCCCTCTGCCGAGGCCCAAAACCAACCCGGGGACGGGTTCTGTGTCAACAGAGGGGCTGTTTTTAGGTACAGCAATGAGTGGTTCTCAACGATGGCAAGTCCTAATGGCCCAAGACAGACTGGCTACTCGAGCTGCCGGGGGCGCGGGCCTACTTAGCACCACCTTTGGAAACTCGAGCATCTCTGTGGCGAGATGCCCCCAACCTGCGCGGCTTAAAGCCGAACCACGCTGGTGCGAGGGGCTCTGGCAAACCATGTGTCGCAAAAATGCTGGCGAATAACGCAAATTCCTCTGCAGTTACCAATACTGGTCTCACTTATGTTCACTGAGTTGACAGTGATTAAGGCTAACTCAGTGGGTGTATAAAGAATGAATAATCAGAGAGCTAGAGCCCACATGACAACCTCACAGGTATTTAAGACATTAGTTAAATCATACATTCAGACTAGGAGGTGGCTGGAAACGGAAGAGAGATCGGTTTGAATTAAAACATAATTTCTGATTATATGTAAAGGAAATTCAGCTTCCACGAAGACCCATCAGAGAGGCAGGGCCCTCATCCCTGCTTGGCCTTATTTTCTTCAACTGGAAACTTTTTTCCCTTGTTTGGTAAGTGCCACAGGCACCATTATTTAAAACTCATTTCATGGCTGTAGAGGGCTGAAATCTTTAGAACTCTGGTTAGGACTGACAATATACATTATTATAACAAAAAATAACAATAATCACAATAGTTAATATTTGGCACAAAGCCAGAAATCTAGATGGATGGGAAGTAACAGGGAACCCAATAAACCAAATAATCAAATGAAAATCAGATATACTTCAATAACAATAAGAAAAGTTATTTATTTAATAAAGAGTGTCAGATAACTGCAACAGAGAGAAAAGTTAATGTAGCTCACGTATTAGAACAGATGAATAATGAGAGGATGTGTACTGAGGATGTGTCCTTAGTGTGTGTCAGACACTTAAGAGAAACATAGTCCATTCATCATAACACTGCATTTGCGTAATGATCCTGTGAGGAAAAGAGATTATCCGGATTCTTCAGGTAAAAACCTGATGGTCAAAGAAGTCAAGCACCCTGCCCAAGGCACCATAGTTGGAAACTAACTCTGCTTTGCCAGTTCCAAGAATCAGGCTCCTGATCAGTGGATTACACAGCCCCCTCCCATCAACAGTAAATTTCAAATAGATTAAAGCCTTGGATTTCTCTATTTTAGGTTAAATAGCTAACATCATATATACCAGAGGAAGTGCTGGTTTATTTAGAGACCCTTGACTGTGAGTGGTCAACCCCAGAAGGCAAAGCTGGACTCATTTGTTGTACTTTCCAGGCTATTCTATAACAACAAAAATCTGGATATCTTAGAATGGCTAAGTAACAAGATCTTCATGTAGATCTGCCAAATATAGCATATAAAAATTCACAACTGGACTGGACATGACTAGTGTATATCACAGGAGCTCTCAGCCAGAGCATCATCAACTTTTCACAAGTGTCCTACCAAATTCTGATCAATGTACAAAATGTGTTTTTACTGCAACTGAGTGGACCAATATGCATGGTTAGTGCTGTGCTACCAGCTCAGGCCTCATTAGTACCCAGGAAGGCACAAGCTGGGAAGCAAGTACACAGTTCCCACCACCTGGAGACACAAGTGACAAGTGTACTAACAGTGGGTGCTTATCTAGGTTCTCCGAGGCACTGTCATTCTGCTAGAGAGCCCACAGGTAGTGACTGCTGATTTGTTTAGTGTTGTTTTAAAACTTTCAAACTCCAAGGCTAAAGCCAAAAATAAAATTCAAAGGGTGCCACCAATACAAACTGAAAAATACAGCATCTGTTTTGGTGCCATTTTGGAAAGCTCAAGGGCTCTGGACCAAACTATAATAAAGTTTGTCATTGATACAACACTTCAGATTTAAAGAACTAGATCCAAATTGACAGGTTATGGCCAAGGATTGTACATTGATAGGCATTTTTGTGGTTTTAACCATATCCTTGAATACTATCAGTTAATATAGGCCCAGATATTTGTTTGCATGTCCTGTACTTTATAGTGGATATAAGTTTATTTTAAAAAGCTAATGAGGGATCCCTGGGTGGTGCAGTGGTTTAGCGCCTGCCTTTGGCCCAGGGTGCAATCCTGGAGACCCAGGATCGAATCCCACATCGGGCTCCCGGTGCATGGAGCCTGATTCTCCCTCTGCCTGTGTCTCTGCCTCTCTCTCTCTCTCTCTCTCTCTCTCTGTGACTATCATAAATAAATTAAAAAAAATAAAAAGCTAATAACTATTACCAATATTCTCTTTGTGAGTCTACAATGACCTTATCCTAAGTCCTCCTAAAATGAGTAATGCTTATAAACTGTGTCCAAATCTTTTAAAATTTAGTTATAAAACCATGCATCAACAGGTCTGGCAAAACAATGAATTAGCAACAACGAATACTGAAAATTCTGCCAAACTGTACACTACCATATCAAACTATTCTTTCCAGATCCAGCTTTTGATGGTTTTGAAACTGATTTGCAAGATACAAAAAGCACTGTTATATGCAAATAAAGAAGAACTTCAAGCTTCTTCGAATGAAAAAAGGCCCAAGAAAGCTTCCCCTTAAGCAACCTTAAACCCACAAGGCATTAACTTAAACAAGCAAATAAATGAAAAAGACTGTGAACTAACTTGTTTGCTCCTTTGCATTCAGTTTGAGAAAGAAACAGATGTTTAATAAGTGCCTGAAATGTTCCAGGCACAAGAGTCACAACAATCCCATGAAGTTTGTGTAGTTTAATTCCATTTCATAGGTAAGGAAACTTGATGAAGCCGGGAGATGGTTCTGTCCAAATCCACACAGCCTGGAAGTAGTATGGTCCAAAGCCCCTGACCTTTCTAAACCGCCACATAATTTTCAATTTAAGTGAAAGGATAATATGAGCAAAGCTAGAGGATGAAATAAAAATAATTAACTGTTAGAATGTTTTAAAAGAAAACAATTCAGAGAATTACAACTATTTAACAGGCGCCCTCATGGACAACTTTTTTTTTTTTTTTTTTTAAGATTTTATTCATTTCTTTGAGAGAGAGAGAGAAAGCACAAGCAGGGGGAATGGCAGAGGGAGAGGGAGAAGCAAGCTCCCTGCTGAGAAGAGAGCCTGATGTGGGGCTCCAACCCAGGATCCTGGATCAAGACCTGAGCGGAAGGCACACACTTAACCAAGTGAGCCACCCAGGTGCCTCTAGACAACCTATCTTGAATCACCTGGGGCACCTCCTTAAAATGCAGACTCAGGGCCAGGTGCCTGGGTGGTTCAGTTGGTTAAGTGTCCAACTCTTGGATTCTGCTCAAGTCATGATCTCAGGGTCATGGAAGCCCACATTAGGCTCCCCACTGGGCTGGAGCCTGCTTGCGGTTCTCTCCTTCTTCCTCTGCCCCTCCCCTCGTTCATGCACACACTCGCATGTGCAAGCTCTCTATTAAATAAATAAATAAATAAAATAAAATACAGACTCTTGGTTCTCTTTCTAGCCCTTTAGAATAAGAATATGGAATGGGCTGTATCTTAAGTTCCCCAGATGATCTGTGTGCATACTTAAGGTTGAAAACCACTGTTTTAGAAGAGAGAAGAGTTGCTTCTTGTTTTCACTGGAAATAGGACAAAGATGAATAGTTTTTTTTTTTTTAAGATTTTATTTATTCATGAAAGACACAGAGAGAGAGAGAGAGAGAGGCAGAGACACAGGCAGAGGGAGAAGCAGGCTCCATGCAGGGAGCCCGACATGAGATTCAATCCCAGGTCTCCAGGACTACACACTGGGCTGAAGGCGGCGCTAAACTGCTGAGCCACCCGGGCTGCCCAGGAATAGGTATTTCTAAAATTTTTTCCCTTGAAGGCAATTTTTTTGGATCTAGGAAATGTATAATTCTAGAACAAGTTATCAAAAGAAGACCCTTTCTTAAGATTTTAGCCAAAGACTATTTTTTTTAAAGTTTGGAGTTCAGTCCTATTTAAAAGGAGGGCAGATGGGGCACCTGGTGACTCAGTGGTTGTGCATCTGCCTTTGGCTCAGGTTATGATCCTGGGGTCTTGGGATTGAGTCCCACATTAGGCTTCTTGCAGGGAGCCTACTTCTCCCTCTGCCCCTCTGCCTATGTCTCTGCCTCTCTGTGTGTCTCTCATGGATAAATAAATAAAAAATATATATATTTTTTAAAGGGAGGGCAGAAATGGGCCAAGAGAAGGTGGCAGGAGGAAGGATGCAGGAGCTGCAGGATGAGGATAGGGATGGAAAGAAGACAGGCGAATCTGACATGGGGCCTGGTTTGGGAACCCCCAGACCAAATGATCCCAAATGTGACTGACCCCCTCCACTGTTTGCAGCCCAGCCAATAACTTGAAGGGGGCAGGTGCTGAGAGCAGAGATCTTGAGGCATGTGCATGCTATTTCATATGCACCTGTCAACAAAGTCCACTTGCAAACACTCTCCCGTGACAGCCTGCTGGGTTCTCTAGCTCTGTGGGGTCCAGTGTATGTCCAAATGAAGGACAAAATGCGGCCATATCAGTCACATCCATTTTGGCCACTGTCTAAGGACACACAGGCATCTCTTTGTCTCATAGGTTTTCTGGGAGATAGTACTATTTGTCTCATAGGTTTTCTGGGGGTTAAGTGTCACGAAGGCCCGCTGACTCTAAACTGGGGGAGGCAATGCAGTGGATGCTGAGTGAGCTACATCACACAGCCTAGCTCTGAGCTACACCTCTGCCATCCACTGTGGTGGCTTGGATAAATGACTTTACCTCCCAGGGCCTCTACTGTCTCAACTGTAAGGCTGGGGGAGACGAGCTATCTCACAGGGTTATGAAGATTAGAAACAACATATGGAAGGGGCTCCATAAACAGTAGCTATTGTTATTTCCAAAAGAGCCCTCTTACCAGATCAGATGATGGTCTGTATTCCTGCCTAAGTCTTACTGGGACTAAGTCAAGAGCTAAAATTAACAAATGTGATATGTGAAAATGATTCCAGAAAGCACAGTCTGAGGGAGTGAAAGTAGTCTGGAGGTTTTCCAAGGGACAAGGAATCCATTTATTTTATTAGGGAAAAGAAACACTAGCTATGGAGTAGGAGTAGCAACTAAAATTGAAATGTCATGGAATCCTACCTTTCATCCTAAAGCCAGGGACTGCAACCACAGCTTTGTGGCAAATCACACCCCACATCTTTAATGGGGGCCTATTTCAGGCCCAGGACTTGATGCTGCACACAGGACTAGCTGCACACAGGACCATCTTTCAGATAACACTAATTGTTAGTTCCCTTGGTATTTCCAGAGCCACGATTCTTAGTTGAGGGCCAAATTTGAACTATCATTAGAATAAATCTACTTCCTAGAAAATCTCATTATAGTAACACTCTACTACATTTTTATAATTAACAAGTCAAGCACAACTATTAAATGCTAATTTTTCTCTAAGAGGAAACTATTATTAGTGTGCTCATTTTATTTATTATTTTTAATTTTAATCAAAATCATATACATATGAGATTAAAAATCAAATAGAACCAAGTTTCGTAATAAACACAGCAATCCCCTGACTCCATCCCCCAGTCTGCTGCCCCAGAGGCCAGCAGCCTCCTTCAGATTTCTAACTAATATCCTCATATTGTTTCCAGATTCATCAGCTTTCCACATTATTTATTAACTTATTATAGTAGTATCCCAACCTCCCTAAACAGTAAAATCACAATTTTTGGTTAAGTCAATAGTTAGTATTGACATTACTGTGATGATATATTGTTCACTGTTCCATCAATAATATACTATGAATGTGTCCTTTATTTATCAAGAAATATTAATTGCCTTGATTTTTTTTCATTTGGTTAATCTTCTATAATTTATTATTACCCCCCAAATAGTTCAAAGATCTGTCAAACCCCTAGTAGTATTTTTTCCAAACACTAAAACACTTAAAACATTCTCAGTTCTATTTATTTTTATTTATTTTAAAAAGGATTTTAATTTATTTATTTGAGGGAGAAAGAACATGCAAGTGGGGGAGAAGCAGACAGAGAGGGACATGTAGACTAAGTGCTAAAAGCGTGGAGCCTTCCTTGGGGCTTGATCCAGTGACCCCAAGATCATGACCTGAGCCAAAAGCAAGAGTTGTACGCTTGCCAAATGAGCCACCCAGGTGCCCCCTAAGTTCTATTTATTGATTTATATCCTCATTTTGCTGGCTTCCTGCAAAACTGGGGTGGAGGGGTTCATTCCAAAAAATGCCTTTCTTCTATTCTATTCTGACAGTTTGGCTGGGTATAGAATTCTAGGTTAAAATTAATTTTTCCTGCTTAATTTTGAAATGTTTCTCCACTAGCTTCTAGTTGACAGTACAGTATAGATATGCAATTCCATTCGAAATCTTGATCCTTTATATATGAACCTGTTTTTCTCTTTGGAAACTCTAGAGTATCCTTTTATACTCTTGGTGTTCTGAAATTTCACAATGATACAGCTAAGAGTGAGTCTTTTATCATGCTGGCAGTCAGGAGCCAAACCAATTTGAAGATTTAAGTCAGTTAGCTCTGGAGAACACTCACTTTGAGGTTTTCCCTGACACTTACTATCTCCTAAATTCTCCTTCATTTTCTTTTGGCTCTTTCCTTCTGGAACTCTTATCAGATGGATACTGAAGCCCTGAGACTGTGCTTCCAATTTTCTTATTTGTTCTCTCTCATTGTCCACATCTTGTCTTTATGTTCTGCTTCCTGCAATAGGCTATCATGTCTAAGTCTTCTGTTGAATTTTAAATTTTGGCTATAATGTTCTCAGTGTTAAAGAGCTCATAATTATTCTGATATTCTCATTATCTATTATTATGATTCTCTTTAATACTACTGTTATTTAATGTTTGCAGTACATCTCTCTGAGGACAGCAAAGACAAGTTCTTCTGAATTCTTCTGTTTCTTGGATTGTCTTTATTTCAAACAAGTTCCTTTTTTTCTGTGAATGTTTTACCTTTTATCTATGTTACAGATTCTTCTTTAACGTATAGAGAAATGTGATTATCCATTTATTATAAATAAATGAGGAACTAAAACATATGTATGGAGGGGCACAACAATTGGTGGACTTCAGTGAAGGAAGGTGGTGAGCTCACTTTTCCATCAAGAGAATCCCCAAATGTTGGTGTCTATAGGGCTTTTTCTAGGGCTATTCAAATTTTTTTTCCCTCAGAAAAGAAATTTTCCATCTCTTCTCTGTTAGGGCCCTGGCTGACAGTTATTAGAAGAGGGCTGAGAATCTCACTATTCAGTATGCATACTTAAAAAAAAATAAATCTGCTTGGGGTGCCTGGCTGGCTTGGTAGGCAGAACATGTGATGCTTGATCTTAGAGGGTTGTGAGTTCAAGCCCCATGCTGAGCAGAGCTTACTTAAAAAAAAAAAAAAATTCTGCTCTTGTTTATTACCCCACTGTTTTCAGCCCCTTGGCTTATTTGTCTACATGGTGGGGATAATGCCCCCAAGTCCAGAGCCTCTACAGGGTAATTTGTCAGTATAATACTTCTAGTCTCAAACAGATAAGAAGAAGAGGTGGTCATCGGCTGTACAGAGTTGAGGAGGAGCATGAAGAATCTAAACACTCCTTTTACTGATTTTGAATTGATCCCCTCAATTTCAGTTATAGACCTCACCACTCCCTGCTTTCCGTAGTACCAATGCCTCTAACGTTGATTTTTTTCCCCCCTCAGGATCTTTTTTTTTTTTTTTAAGATTTTATTTATTTATTCATGAGAGAGAGTGGGGGGTGGGGGGCATAGAGGGAGAAGAGAAGCAGGCTCCATGCAGGGAGCCGGATGTGGGACTCGATACCAGGACTCCATGATCACACCCTGGGCTGAAGGCAGGTGCTAAATCACTGAGCCACCCACGGAATCCCCTTTTTCTCAGGATCTTAACAAGCATCACGTGTTCTGCCTACCAGTGAGCCAGTGCTCACTTCTAATGTCTTTCTCAGAAGAGGTTAGGCTTCAATTTGCTTTTGACTGCCTTCCATTTTCAAAAATGTGTTCACTTTTTTAATCTACTTTATCTTTTTTGGTTCTTTTTGCCCTTATGAATTTTCACTTTGAAAAAAATCTTGGGATGCCTGGGTGGCTCAGTGGTTGAGTGTCTGCCTTCGGCTCAGGTCATGATCCCAGGGTCCAAGGAAGGAACCCTGCACTGGGCTCCGAGGAAGGAGCCTGCTTCTCTCTCTGCCTATGTCTCTGTCTCTCTCCTGAATGAATGAATGAATGAATGAATGAATGAATGAATCTATCTTTAAAAAAAGAAGAAGAAAAAACTCCTTTGGGGTGCCTGGGTGGCTCAGTCAGTTAAGCATCTGCCTTTGGCTCAAGTCATGGGATAGAGCCCCACATGGGGCTCCCTGCTCAGTGGGGAGTCTGCTTCTCCCCACCGTTCATGATCTCTCTCATATAAATAAATAAAATCTTTTTTTAAAAAATGAAAAAAATTATTATCATTTCAGTGATGGGGAGCAAATGGAGATAAAAACAGGTCTTCAATCTTTATTCATTTTTAATCAGAATCTATTTTGCTCATTTTAATAGATGAGACGACTGAGGTACAGATAACTTGCAAGAGGTCTCACAGTAAGGTATGGCAGAGCCAGAAAAAGAACCCAGATCTCCAAACTCCTTTGTTAGATTTTTTCCATTAATATCACACCGAGTAGGTAGGTACCCGTAATCAAGAGCTGACAGACCAGTTTTAGGACACCAGGCTGCAAAACTATTTAAAATTTGTTGCATACTATAGCTCTTAAATCATAATATTGCTGGTGGTGAAGAAACAACCAAATCCTGAATCTCTAAACCCAGTTAAATCCACTTACAAGTTAAGTTATAAACAGATGTATTATGAAACAAAAAATAGTTTGGAATAATTTGCATTAAAAGTCTAAGTGCAAAAAAAAAAAAAAAAGTCTAAGTGCTTGAATTCAACTCAAAGAGGTTTCATACATTTTCATGAATTGTCTCTGTCCCTTTACTTTGGTTAACTTTTGAAATGAATGCCAAACAATTTTATTTTAAATCCCAAAGACTCTTGTTTGTTTGCCTTTAATTTGAATATTGAATAAAGATTACAATGTCGGGGATCCCTGGGTGGCTCAGCGGTTTAGCGCCTGCCTTTGGCCCAGGGCATGATCCTGGAGTCCCGGGATCAAGTCCCACGTCGGGCTCCTCGGGCTCCGGGCATGGAGCCTGCTTCTTCCTCTGCCTGTGTCTCAGCCTCTCCCTCCCTCTCTCTCTCTCTGTCTCTCACGAATAAAAAAAAAAAAAATTACAATATCTATAAAACAAAAAAAAAATAGCAATGTTGCAAAAATAAAAACCTTTGACTACTATCTGTAGAATGATGTAAACTTGAGCAGGCGCTTTTGCAGAAACACTGCTAAAAGAAGAGCCCGAACACTGGTTATTTGCAAGCAAGACTCCTTTTATTTTGAAATGCTACTTTTGGCTTGTTTTGTTCACTTTGACCTGGGAAACTAGTGGTTAATTTTCCCTCTCTTTCTCTAAGACTGAAAGAATCTGGCCAGCAGTGAGCAGGCATGGGAGATCACGTTACTTGGGGGTGGGGGAGGCAGGCAGCTGGAGAGTGTAGAGAGAAAGGCCAGTAGGGAAGGAAAACACGTCTTCTGAACCTCCCCACAGTGCAAGGCCCAGCAGGGATCAGGAGGTTCTCGGAGGGGCTGGTGTTTATCCAGGTTATCTCTGGGGCAGCTGAAATGGGCTATGCAAGTATGGGCTCCCTCAGCATTAAGATCCTCTCAGCAGCCAGAGCTGCGCCTGGGGAAAGGCAAATTTGTCAGTAATTGTTAGTGAGGATGAAAAACTTAGAAATGAAACACTAAAGGAGTTTTATGTTGGTTTCTTCAAAACATTCCGCAGCAATTTGTTTTGTTGTCAAGGTTTTTAAAAGCTGTATACAAAGGACAAATGGTGCCAGAAGATTTCTCCCTACACTTGTTAGAAATGACTGTTGTCCTTAGAAAAGCAATGGCATCTCAAAATAAAATGTTACTGCTTTTTCCTCCTAAAGCGCCAGATAGGGCATGTTAATTCAAAATTACATATTAACCAGAAAAGAATGGTTACAGATAACACTGGACAAACTGCTCAGTAAGTGGAGATGAGGGTATGTCAGGAGGGAAAGAGTCACTTGAAAAGAAAATGACAGAGTCCAGCTTCCAAAGTCACTGGCAGAAGCTGTCTGCCACCCTATCGACTAGCTGGTGCATAAGCTCTATATTCAGAAAATCAACTCCAAAATTGGTTTAACTGCTAAGTTAATTTTCACATTTCCTAAGCAATAATAATTCATATTTATGGCTATTTCAGCAAGAAGAGCATTCCAATGCAATTCTAAAACAATAGTAAAGGTTAACTTCTCAGTAAAATTTAGGCCAATTACTCCATATCAACTAGACTTCTTCTGAGGAAAAATTAATGGGAATCCCATGCAGGCTAGTTACAGGAACCCGCCTAGCCAACAATGGTCACCAGCATCTGTTCTCCTCTCTTGCCTTCAAACCCTAAGTTTTAGACATTAACTCTAATTTGTAGATCATGTGGACACATGGCCCCACAGTAAAAACTATGTTTCCTGGTCTCTCTTGTACCCCAACATTACCATCTCACTAGGTCTTAACCAAATGTACATGAGCAGAAATGATACATACAACTTCTGGGCCTCTTTCTTAAAAAGAATGGGCAGCCCTCCCCCACTCCTCTCCTTTCTACTCCCCACTGCCTGCACAAGGACAGGACAGCTAGAGTGGCCATTTGGAATTGAGATAGAATCCACATTTTAAAGAGTAACAGGGCAGCCCAGGTGGCTCAGCGTTTTAGCGCCGCCTTCAGCCTAGGGCCTGATCCTGGAGACCTGGGATCGAGTCCCATGCATGGAGCTTGCTTCTCCCTCTGCCTGTGTCTCTGCCTCTCTCTCTCTGTCACTCATGGATAAATAAATAAAATCTGTCCCTCATGGATAAATAGATAAAATCTTAAAAAAAAAAAAAAAAAAGGAGTCACAAGATGAAGGTGTCTGACCCTGTGGAGTGCCCATATACAGCCAGGACTGCTAATGTGAGCCTGTCACAGAGGAGAGAAATGAACAGCAAGCTTGTTTAAAGCTGCTGGTATTCTGCATCTGTTGTAATAGTCACATAGTCTTTATGGTAATAATAGTAAAATATTAGTTCTAGGGGCACTGAGTGGCTTAGTCAGTCAAATGTCTGACTCTTGATTTCAGCTCAGGTAATGATCTCAGGGTTGTAAGATAAAGCCCCACATTGGGCTCTGCACTGGGCATGGAGTTGGCTTGGGATTCTCTCTCCCTGTCTCTGCTCTCCCTCCCCTCCCCCAAATAAATAAATAAATAAATAGATAGATAGATAGATAAAATCTTTTAAAAAATAAAATAAAATATCAGGGTTTTTAAAAAAGACTGATTTATTCACAAAAGACACACACACACACACACACACAGAGAGAGAGAGAGAGAGAGGCAGAGACACAGGCAGAGGGAGATGCTGGCTCCCCGCAGGGAGCCCAATGCAGGACTCCATCCGGGATCCCAGGATCATAACCTGAACTGAAGGCAGCCACTCAACCACTGAGCCACCCAGTCATCCCTAAAATACCAGTTCAACTCATAGAAATCTAAGAATTTCCTAAATCAACTTTTTTCTTTATTTATCAAAAACTGTTCATTTGGGGAATATAAATAATAGTGAAAGGGAATAGAGGGGAAGGGAGAAGAAATGGGTAGGAAATATCAGAAAAGGAGACAGAACATGAGAGACTCCTAACTCTGGGAAACGAACTAGGGGTAGTGGAAGGGGAGGAGGGCGGGGGTGGGGGTGGGGGTGACTGGGTGGCGGGCACTTAGGGGGGCACTTGATGGGATGAGCATTGGGTGTTATTCTGTATGTTGGCAAATTGAACACCAATAAAAAATAAATTTGTTATTAAAAAAAAAACCTGTTAACTGGAAAGCAAGCATTTGAAACAGTCTCATAATCTGCAGAAAATGAGAAAACATCTTAAATAATTGGTATAAGGACCTTGTATCTAGAATACAAAGAACTCTTATCACTCAATTATAAGATAGTACACAAACCAATTAAAAAGTAGGTAAAAGATTTTGATTGATGTTACCAAAGAAGAAATGTGAATGGCTAATAAGCACATGAAAAGATGCTCAGGGGATCCCTGGGTGGCTCAGCGGTTTAGCGCCTGCCTTTGGCCCAGGGTGTGATCCTGGAGTCCCAGGATCGAGTCCCACATCATCCGGCTCCCGCCATGGAGCCTGCTTCTCCCTCCTCCTGTGTCTCTGCCTCTCTTTCTCGCTATGTCTATCATAAATAAATAAATAAATCTTTAAAAAAAGAAAAGAAAAGATGCTCAGCTTCACTGGTCATTCAAGAAATGGAAACTAAAACCACAAAGGGATACTACTTCACACCCACTAAATAGCTACAATCAAAAAGACAAAACCAAGTGTTGGTGAGGATGTGGAGAAACTGGAACCCTTGTACTGTGGGTGGAAATGCAGAACCATAGGACCATCCTAGAAAACAGCTTGGCAGTTTCTTAAAAAGTACAACACAAACTTACTTTATAAGACCCAGCAATTCTCCTAGGAATCTACCTCAGAGAAACGAAAACACATATCTGCACAAAAACTTGTCCGTGAGTGTTCACAGCAACATTATTCATCAGGGCCAAGAACTGGAAACAACCCAAGAGTCCCTCAGTTGGTAGACTGAGAAACAAAATGTATATACAAAGAACGGAAGACTACTCAACACTACAAAGGAATGATGTGCTGTTATGTGCTGCAATACAGCTGAACCTCAACAACGTGCTGTGATGTGGAAGAAGCCTATCACAAAGACCACATATCATATTATTCCATTTATAGAACATGTGCAGAAACGGCAAATCTATAGAGATAGACAGTAGATTAGCGGTTGCCTGGGAATGAGAGGTGGGATCGACTATAAAGGGGCACAAGGAATCTTTTTGGCATAATGGAAATGTTCTAGAACTGGACTGCAGTAATGGTTTCACACTGTAAATTTACTGCAAATCACTGAATTGTACACTAAAATGGTCAATTTTATGGCATATAAATTATACCTCAAAAAAAAAAAACCCACAAAAACTTTTGTTAACAAAAAAGGAAAAAAAAGGATGTGTTCTATGATTTTTGACCCTTTTCCCTAACTGGATGTTATACAAAGGATGAAACAAAGGATTAGAAATGCAACAGGTTTAGCTGCTGGGTTCCATGCTCTAAACCTAGAAGGACATGGTCCTCAATGAGCACTACCATTATGTCATTTGTTGCTTTGCCTTTCTGTTCCTTCGGCCTTACAGGACCCAAAGTGGGACACAGATCAGAAGTAAAACCAGCAATAATAAGTACCTTTGTGAACTGTCACTTCAAAGGGGTAGATATCCACAAACCAAAGAGTTGTTTGTCTAACACAAACCTCCCTGCACCTGGATGGGAGAGCACTGGTGGCCATGGAGGAGAGGCAGCTGTGGGTGATGGAGAGAAGCCGTGCAGGGTACCAGGGCCCTGGGTTCCAGGGGGTTATATGAGGCCCCGGAGGCACTTGCCCCACTCTGAACCTCACTCACCTGCAAAATGGAGGCTGAACCACATAGCTGTTACCATATTTGCAGGTTCTCAGTCTGTGACCTAATTCAAGGTCCAAGGTAAATTTTGGTTTCTTTTTGTTGAGGGCTTTAAAAAAATGACTGGAAATTTTCTTGACTAGAAAGAGCAGTCTGCTACCTTACAAATGTCAGCACTGGACCCAAAGACTAGCTTCCCCTCATGAAGTCTTTGCCCAAAACCAATTAATCTTCATAAATGGACTTAGGAGCCTTTGGGCCCCAGGAGGATAAAGGGCAAGTCTTGGGCAAACCACATCAAGAATATGGACAATCAGCTCTGGCTGGCTGGGATCAATTCCTATCTTAACACTTCTGGAGCAAAAATACCAAAAAGCCTTAAAAAAAAAAAAACAAAAAACAAAAAAACACAGTGTCCAGAGACCTGGGTTTTTCACTTCCTGCTAATAGTTATATAAAGATGAGGAGTGGGTAGCTTGGGTGGGCTGAGCTGTTTAGTGCCACCTTCAGCCCGGGGCCTGATCCTGGAGACCTGGGATCGAGTCCCACATCGGGCTCCCTGCTTGGAGCCTGCTTCTCCCTCTGCCTGTGTCTCTGCCTCTCTCTCTCTCTCTCTCTATGTCTCTCATGAATAAATAAATAAAATCTTTAAAAATAAAGGAAGACAGATAGACAAGGAGTGTTAGTCTTGTACATGGTCTCCTAAAGACTGAAGGTACCACTTAATTCCTCAACTTTCCATTATGTGACAAAACTGTCTTTAATGTTGTCCTATAGTTGCATATTACGAAGGGAATGTTAGCTCTTAATTCTGCTTAGAGTTTGCATATCTGATTCCCCAGTTCACAAAAAGCCCCAGAGAGGGAATTTGGCAATATTCGGTATCTATCAAAATTACAAATATATCTCCTCTTTGGGCCAGCAACGCTATTTTGGGGATTTATTCTACAGGCTTACCTATACCTACACACATTAAGTATGCATACACACACACATGCACACACATATTCACTGAAGCATTGTTTAAATAGTAAAGTGTCGGGCAGCCCCAGTGGCTCAGCGGTTTAGCGCCGCCTTCAGTCCAGGGCCTGATCCTGGAGACCTAGGATCAAGTCCCACGTCGGGCTCCCTGCATGGAGCCTGCTTCTCCCTCTGCCTGTGTCTCTGCCTCTCTCTCTCTCTCTCTCTCTCCCTCTCTCTCTCTCTGTGTCTCTCATGAATAAATAAATAAAATCTTAAAAAAAATTTTTTTTAAGTAGTAAAATGTCTATCATTAAGTTAAACAAACTGGTCTTAGCCTTCAAAATGGGGTACATCTGTGTCTAGAGGGGGGTATATGAAGCTTTCCAAGAAGCCTGAAAATATTTATTTAAGAGGGAGAAAATTTCAGATCCTCAATTTTATACATCTTTTCTAAAACTGATCGGCTGGAGAACACCTCTGCCAGTTCTCCTTCCTGATGCTGCTTTCACAATTACCCTTTCCTTCCTTATGACGGAGAAGAACACCTCCCATAAGTTCCTATAGTTTTAAAAATTCCTGGTCACCAAACTATGAGACAATCTGAGAATACATGGCTTCAAAAAAGAAGTTTTCTTTCAAAGCAAAGGAAGCATCATTAAGAGATGAGCATTAAGCACTCTGCAAATTTTATTGAATATCTACCAAGAGCCAGGTACTATCCTAAGCTCTAGGGTTATGACAGGGGAAAAATTCCTTCTTCCCAACAGTTCACATTCTAGTAGGGGGAGACAGACAACAAAATAAACTAGTAAATTAGAAAATACATAAAAAGGTAAAACTGCTAGGGAGAAGAAGCATGTAAGAGGGAGGGGATGCTGAGGTCAGGGAGTAGAGACTAGACTGTAATTTTATTTTATTTATTTATTTTTAAAGATTTTATTTATTCATTTGAGACAGAGAGAGAGAGAGAGAACGAACAGGCAGGGGAGAGGGAGAAGCAGACTCCTCACTGAGCCAGGAATAGATGTGGGGCTTAATCCCAGGCCCTGAGCCAAAGGCAGACACCCCGGTGCCCCTAGATTGTAATTTTAAACAAAGTGATTACAGAAAAACCACTGCTAAAGATACAAATTGAGCAAAGAACCAAACGAAGGAGAGTAAAACTCTGGGGAAAGCACTTTCCTAGCATAGGGAACAGCAAGGCACTGGGGCAGGGAGGATGACTGAGGAAGGTTGAAGGAAGAGCAAACAGGCCCATGTGGATGGAACAGAGTCAGCAAGGAGAGTAAAAGGCAGTGAGACAGAGACTGCAGGGGCATGGGAAGATCTTATCTGCCTAAAGTGATTGTCAGAACTTTGGCTTTCACTCTGAAGGAACTGGTACAGCACAAGAGGCTTGAGGTGGAGACAAGAATCTGATTACATTGAAAGGGATTATTCTGGCTGAACCAGGAGAAGACTAAGAGGGATATTGGGGTGAACAAGCTGGAAAGTGTCTGTTCTCTCTTTTTCTATTTTCTGGAAAGGTTGCAGAGAATTCATATTATTTCCTCTTTAAATGGTTGGTAGAATTCACCAGTGAAGCCATCTGGGCCTGGAGTTTAACTTGTAGGAAGATTTTTAACTTCAAATTAAATTTCCTTAATAGATCTGGTACAATTCAGGTTGTCTGCTCCTTCTTGTGTCAACTTTGGCCATTTGTATCTTTCAAGGAATTTGCTGATTAACTCACTTATATTTTTCATATATGTAGAATCTGTGATGGTTACCTCATTTGTTCCAAATATTAAAAGTTGTGTTCTCTCTCTCTCTCTCTTTTTTTTTTTTTCTCCTGATCAGTCAGGCTAGAGGTTTATCAATTTTATTGCTCTTCTCAAAGAACGGGCTTTTGGTTTCATGGATTATTTTATGGTTTTTGTTTTCTATTGCACTAATTTCTACATTTTTTCTTTATTTTTCTAGTTTCTTAAGGTAGAAACCCAAGGTCATTTATTTGAGAACTCTTTTATAATATATAAGGGTTTAGTGTTATATAAATTTTCCTTTCGTTCCATTCCACAAATTTTATTACATTTTCACCCACCTTCAGTTCTGAACACTTGCTAATTTCACTTTTGATTTTTTTTCTTTGATTCATGGTTTATTTGAAAATGCTATCTAGTTTCCAAGCAGTTGAAAGATCTTCCTGACATTTTTCTATCACTGATTCCTCATTTAATTCCACTGTGGTCAGGGATCATACCTTCTATAAATTGAATCACCTTGCATATACTGAGACTTTTGCCTGGAAAATGGTTTGTCTTGTGAACAGTTCTTACTCCACTGTTCTGGGGAGAGTGCTCCATAAACATAAATTATGTCACATTGGTTGGTTATACTGTTCAAATCTCCTATACCCTTACTAATTTTCTGTCTACTTGTTCTATCAGTTACTGAGAGGTGAAACTGGTTAAAATCTCCAGTTATAATTGTGAATTTCTGGCAGTTTTATCAGTTTTTGATTCACATATTTTGAATCTCTGTTAATATATATATAAACATTTAGGACTATATCTTCTTAATGAATTAACCCCTTTATCATTATCCTTGGTTATGTTTTGTTTTAAAACCCACTTTGGGGCAGCCCTGGTGGCCCAGCGGTTTAGCGCCGCCTTCAGCCTGGGGCATGATCCTGGAGACCCAGGATAGAGTCCCACGTTGGGCTCCCTGCATGGAGCCTGCTTCTCCCTCTGCCTGTGTCTCTGCCTCTCTCTTTCTATCTCATGAATAAATAAAATCTTAAAAAAAAAAAGATTTAAATAAGAAAAAATCTTATATATTTACTATGTATATTTTATTAAAATATTTAATTAAATATTAAGTATTTAATTAAAATATTTTATTTTCCTATGTATAGGAAAATACTATATTTTCCACTGTATTCATTTCTTTTTGTAGCTCCTTTTTCCAGTACATTTTCTTTCTGCTTCAAGGACAGTCTGTAATTGTTTTTTGTTTGTTTTGTTTTTGGTAGTGCATGTCTGCTAATAATGAATTCTTTCAGTTTTTGTATGTCTGGAAAAGATTTTATGTTGCCTTTGTTTCTGAAAGCTACTTTGACTGAGAAAAGAATTCCAGGTTGACAGTTTTTTGTATTTGTAAAGATGTTGCTCCAGAGACACCTGGGCAGCTCAGTCAGTTAAGCATCTGCCTTTGACTCAGGTCATGATCCCGGAGTCCTGGGATCAAGCCCCCAGAGTCAGGCTCCCCTGCGCACTGGGGAGCCTGCTTCTCCCTCTCCTTCTGCTGCACCCCCTGCTTGTGCGTCTGCTCTCTCTCTGTCAAATACATAAATAAAATCTTAAAAAAAAAAAAAGATGTTACTTCAGTGTTACTACACTGTTTCCAACAACAAATCTGCTGTCACTTTAATGTATACAATGTATCCTCTGGTTGCCTTTTTTCTTCCCCTCTGGCTGCTTTGTATCACTTTTTCTCTATAACTAGTTTCAAGGAATGTATGATAAGTTTTTTTTTTTTTTGATAAGTTTTTCTTAATGTTTCTTGGGGTTAGAGTTCCCTGAGATTCTTGGATCTGTGGGTTTATTGCTTTCATTACGTTGGAGATTTTCCAGCCATTTTTCTTCTATTATTTCTTCTGTCCCTCACATTCTGCTCCTTCAGGTGCTCCAATTACATATGCTTAGCCACTTGAGGTTGCCCCACACTTCACTTGTGCTTTATTTATTTTTTTGTTTTTTTTTCTTTCTGTGTTTACATTGTTAAGTCTTCAAAGTCACTAATCTTTATTTCTACAGTATTGACTGACATCAATTTCATCCAGGGTAGTAGCCTTTATCTCAGCCACTGGTCTTCCTCTCTTAACGTTCATCTTCCATATCACTATTTAACATGGTCAGTCACTCTGCTAGCTTCTTAAACATATGGAATACAATCATAATAATTATTTAATGTCTCTATTGACTAATTTTATCAGGTGTCATTTCTGGTCAGTTATTCGTTTTATTTCCCACTTCTTCATATACCTAATAATTTTTTATTGGATGGCAGATGTGAATTTTACCATATTGGGTCCTAGATATTTTTGTATTGCTAAAAATAATCTTCATTTTGTTCTGAGATAGTTTGGAAAGTTTGATCCTTTTGGGTCTTCTCTTAAATGATGTTAGATGAGACCGAGTAGCATTTATTACACAATTAATTGAGGCAAGACACTTGTGATGGCTAATTTTATGTGTCAACTTGACTGGGCCACAAGGCGCCCAGATATTTGGTCAAACATTATTCTAAGTGTTTCTGTAAAGGTGTTTTTGGATGAAATTGCCCTTCCTAATGTGGGAGGGCCTCATCCAATCAGTTGAAGGCCCAACCAGGAAAAAGGGCTGTTCCTCTCCTAAGTAAGAATTCCTTCTGCCTGAGAGCCTTTAAACTGATAAGCAAGCTTTTGTCTAACAATGGGATTAAAAAATATATAAATGTATATTTGCACAAACAATGGAAAAATATGTAAGAAACTAATTATAGTGTTTTTTTCATGGAAGAAATGAGGATGGGATAACTAGGTAGAAAGGTACAAGGACCAGAGTAAAATTTCTTAATCTACTAGTTTATATATATATATACACTAATTTTTAAACTAGCAAATGTATTATTTTATTTTTTAAAAAGTCATTGTAGAAAATAGGTCTGGCTTGGTTTAACATAAGAATGGGAATCCTGATAGTCTGCAAAATGCTGGAGTCTAAAATGGGGTTTTCTGGAATTCAAGCCTAATAGTGTAACTATTTTATGGTAATAAAATCACTTTGGATTGATTCCAAGGCAGATTTATCCCACCATGAAGACAATAATTTAAGCAATATTTGCTCAAAAAAAAAGAGCTAAGCTGTGAGCTCCTTGGGGGCTACAACTATGTCTTATGTCTGATCCATCTTAGTATCTCTAGGGCCAAGTCATGTATATAGCCATTCTATTATTGATTGGTTGGGTTGGCTGAACTAATAACCTAATTCTACTGTTAAGCAAATGGTATTATAGGGAAGTTCCATGAACCCTCTTCTCTAAGGATGCTAACAGACAGTTGTTGGAGGGGGTCACTGGGACTCTATTTCACGTGCTTATTTAGTCTTTGACCAGTTTCTAGAGATATCAGATTTACATAGGTACCAGCTTCATGACTCCATTCTCATGGAGTCTTCTTAGTCTGGCCTTCTAGGCCAAATGCCTGCTGTCTTCATATTTTCACTCATAGGCATTTCTAACTGGTATAATTTCACCAATCTGAAACTGCAGTTGCCACTTCGAAAATTTTGTTATGAAAAGATTGTTCATCTAAGAGACATAAAAAATTCAGAACAAAAAGGGAAGAAACCTCATGAGGAGATTCTCTGTCTTGCCTGTCTAAAAGACAGATCAGGGGCACCTGGGTGGCTCAGTCGGTTAAGCATCTCCCTTCGACTCAAGTCATGATCTCAGGGTCTGGGATTGAGCCCCATATTAGTCTCCTGCTCAATGGGGAGTCTGCTTCTCTCTCTCCTTCTGCCTCTCCCCTAACTTGTGCTCTCTTTCTCTCAAAGAAATAAAATATTAGGGCAGCCCCAGTGGCCCAGTGGTTTAGCGCCACCTTCAGCCCGGGGTGTGATCCTGGAGACCCGAGATCGAGTCCCACATCAGGCTCCCTGCATGGAGCCTGCTTCTCCCTCTGACTGTGTCTCTGCCTCTCTCTCTCTCTCTCTCTCTGTATGTGTCTCTCATGAATAAATAAATACAATCTTTAAAAAAATGAAATAAAATCTCTAAAAAAAAAAAAAAGAAAAAAGAAATGACCACTTTGTTTAACCAGGAGATCTCTCTCCTTTTCTCCTTATTTATTAATATATGCTGGCTTTTTAAGGACATGGCTTAATAGGATTGTCAAGGACTTGAATTATTATGTGAACCAGACGTATGGACTTTCATTCTTGTGTGTTTGAGTGGGCATGTCAGATGGGTTTTCCTGCATCTAAGTCTCCTCCCTTCCTTACAGGGAGAAGATAACCAATCATTTGTGTCTGTGTGAGCCAGCTTCCACTCACTTCTTCCTTCCTTCCTTCCCCTTTATTCTCTTTCCTTGGGAAACTTTGGAGATTGATTAATCATAAATAATTGTTCTGTCATTATACGCGTACTCAATAAATATCCAGATAAACAGTCCAGAATTTCCATAAGAAAGAGAAAAAATTAAACTATTAAGCTTCTACTTTCCCCTTGCTGAACTAACTCAAAAGAAAAAGTTTAAGTGTGGATTTGAGTAATAGTCTTGGTTCCTATACTTAGAGCTTGGTATATCTTAGAGACTTAAAAATCTTTTTGGAGGGATGCCTGCGTGGCTCAGTGGTTGAGCGCCTGCCTTCGGCCCGGGGTGTGATCCTGGAGTCCCGGGGTCAAGTCCCAGATCGGGCTCCTTGCAGAGAGCCTGCTTCTCCTTCTGTCTCTGTCTCTGCCTCTCTCTCTGTCTCTCTGTGTCTCTCATGAATAAATAAATAGAATATTTTTTAAAAAATCTTTTTGGATATATGATCATAATTCATCTATTTATATAAAAATTTTATGTTATATTCCTGATAATTAGATGATTCTTTGGATTATAAATAAGAGTTAAGTTTAAATTACCTTAAAAATAACTCTATGCTTCCTCCTGATTTTATTATGATATTAAAATGTTAAAAAAATGTTACTGCAACAATCAATGCAAGACTTAGGTTTAATTTCTCATGATTTAAACCTTCTAAATTAATAATAGTAGTTCTAAGAATTCAGTAAGATCTTTCTACAAATTGTTTAAAATTAGAAAATTATAGAACTGCATTTAATTAAAATAACTTATAATAAAATACCTTTTTAAAAGTATTTAATCTCATAAATTCTTATGTTTCAAATTATAAATGTTTGATGTGTTGACCTAAATTTTAATTTCCAGATGTTTAGGTCAACTTAAAGAGCTCTTAAACTAATAATAAATTGAATTAATTAATAATCTTTGGACATAAGGACAATTTTTAATTAAAGGAAAAGATCCAAAGATTGGGCACCACAATTTAAAACATATAGTTTTAAATTACCCTTTCTCATTTTTTAAAAGATTTTATTTTTAAATAATCTCTAGACCTAACAACATGGGGCTTGAATTCACAGCCCCAAGATCAAGAGTCATATATTTCACCGACTAAGCCAGTCAGTGGCCTGTCTTCCTTTTTTTTTTTTTTTTTTAAGGGAGAGGGCGGGGAAAGATATAGGAGAAAGGGAGAAAAAGAATATTATATGCAGACTCCATGCCCAGTGCAAAGCCCAATGAGGGGCTTGATCCCACAATTCCAAAATCATAACCTGAGCTGAAATCAAGAGTTGGGTCCTTAGCTGACTGACTCACCCAGGTGCCCTTTTCTCCTTACTTTTATTATATAAAATATCTTCAGATTAATTGGATGTGTAAATTTCTCTAAATGATACTAGATCCATGCTTATTTTGCCATCTTGGAATTTGTTAAAGTGACATAAAATGTATGCTTATGGAAAAAAAATTGCTTGATAGTTCCTGATTTCCTGTCTTCTAGCTTCCTCTCGTGTCTAAAAACTTTTAACTTTAAAGTTGGTACTTGGGGCACCTGGGTGGCTCAGTATGTTGGGTGCCTGCCTTTGGCTCAGGTAATGATCGCAGGGTCCTGGGACTGAGCCCCACATTGGGCTCCCCACAGGGAGCCTGCTTTTCCCTCTGCCTGTGTCTCTGCCTCTATCTGTGTATCTCTCATGAATAAATAAATAAAATATTTTATTTTTAATGTATTTATGATAGTCACAGAGAGAGAGAGAGAGAGAGGCAGAGACACAGGCAGAGGGAGAAGCAGGCTCCATGCACCGGGAGCCCGACGTGGGATTCGATCCCGGGTCTCCAGAATCGCGCCCTGGGCCAAAGGCAGGCGCCAAACTGCTGCGCCACCCAGGGATCCCAATAAATAAAATATTTTAAAGATAATAATGTCAGATAAAAAATATATAGCATATGACTATATCTCCTAGAATTTTAAATAAATAAAAATTAACTTATGCTGCCAAAAAACAGGTAAATGGTTGACTGGGAATTGAGGGGGGTGGACCAGAAAAGGATTTTAGAGGGTCGTACAGAAACTTTTGAGGATGACTGATATTTTCATTAGACTTAATTGTGGTGATGATTTCATGGAGATATATAATATATCTCCTGTAGTTTAAGGCTGTCCATCTTACTTTCAGCTCATCCTGAGCAGGGACCTTGCTTCTCCCTCTCCTTCTGCCTGCCACTCCCCCTGCTTGTGTGCTCTTTCTCTCTCAAATAAATAAATAAATAAATAAATAAATAAATAAATAAAATCTTAAAAAAAATAAAGTTGGTACTTAATATAAATGGTTACAAAGAAAACAGGGATATGTGTATAATACAATAAATGTTTGTCTAATTTTCTTTTTGGAAAGAAAGAAAATGCTTTTAAGGAAAATGCTAGTTTATTAAGATGGTAAATCAATATAATCTATACAATGTTTTGTTTAATGTGCTGATACAATTAAGTATATTTTACAATTAGTTAAAAGCAAAAAACAACAGTTGAAAGCTTTACTCTTATTATCATTCAGAGTTTTTTTTTTAAGATTTTATTTATTTATTCATGAGAGACAGAGAGAGAGAGAGAGAGAGGCAAAGACACAGGCAGAGGGAGAGGCAGGCTCCATGCAGGGAGCCCGACGTGCGACTCGATCCCAGGTCTCCAGGATCAGGCCCTGGACTGAAGGCGGCGCTAAACCGCTGAGCCACTCAGGCTTCCCCATTCAGAGTTTTTTATTTCTAAATATCTAAATATATAACTAAGAAGGTATAGTGATTAAATAAAAAGTTAATAAATGATAACAGATGAGAAATTTGAGGGCCAATTATTAATGGTAAATAAAAAAGATCTGAGGAAAAAATAAACTGCCTACAGATGGTGAATTTGAAGGAAATAATGAATTGTATTTAAAAATCATGGCAATGTCGGTGCAGTGTTAACAAATATATTCATGAAGAAAAGGACTTCTAAATATTTTATTGAAAATAGTTAGATGGGGATACCTGGGTGGATTAGTGGTTGAGCGTCTGCCTTTGGCTCAGGTCATGATCCCAGGGTCCTGGGATCAAGTCCCACATTGGGCTCCCCGCAGGGAGCCTGCTTCTCCCTCTGCCTATGTCTCTGCCTCTCTCTGTGTGTCTCCATGAATAAATAAATAAAATATTTTTTTTTAAGTTAGATGGATAACACACAAAAAAGACAATTCAAATTTGGGTTACCTTTCTGTAAAATACCAAGTTATTCCACTGCCAGATAACAGATTCCTTTCCTTTTTATCATCAAAATATTATGTTGACTGTTTGAATTTTCTGGCATACTCAGGAATCATTTTGGAAAAAAGTACTTTTTAAAGTTCCTGTAATCATTTTATTTACTGTTGTGTGTTTCCAAATTATTGCCTTTAGTAATTTGTTTTTTTTTTTTTTAATTTCTTGTTTTGATAGTATGACATGTCATATATACAGAGAGAATAGGAACATGCATTAAGAAACACAGTATTTGGGCACCCCGTGGCTCAGCGGTTTAGCACCGCCTTCGGCCTAGGGGCTGATCCTGGAGACCAGGGATTGAGTCCCACGTCGGGCTCCCTGTATGGAGCCTGCTTCTCCCTCTGCCTGGGTCTCTGCCTCTCTCTCTCTCTCTCTCTCTCTGTGTGTGTCTCATGAATAAATAAATAAAATCTTTAAAAAAAAAAAAAAGAAACACAGTATTTCTGACTTAATGTAAATCAGAAAAGTGAAGCCAGGAAACTGAATGCCAAAAAGAGTGGGGTAATCCTAGAAAAGAGAGAGAGATGGGGTGATCTCCAAGCTCCCTACACTCATATTTCTGGCTGACCGTTGAACTACTCACACTCATGCATGGGACAGACCCAAAACAGCTCAGCTAAAGACCAAAGATCTACCAGATGGGAACTGCCCCCTGAGAAATAAGTTTGTAGTTCAAACCTAGCCAAGAAAATTACCTGATAAAAGAAAGAAAACAACAATTATTGCAAAAAAATAACAGAACCTCTGTTTCTACAAGTTAGCATTTATAATATCCAGGATGCAATTCAAAATTACTCAACATACAAAGAATCAAGAAAATGGAACAAATTTTAGTTCAACCCCAAGCCTACCCTGTTGATGAAACAATATGTTGGAATAAACACAGACTTTTAAAAAGCTATTAAATTAACTCAGTGAAGTACAATAAAACATGTTTTCAATGAATACAAACTCAACAAGGAAATAAGAAACCTCAATAGAGAAATAGAAACAAAAAAATTTAAATATAAATTCTGGAACTGAAGAAATGCAATTGTTGAAATAAAAAATTCATGACATGACTTAATAGCTGAATGGACAAAGAAGAGGAAGTGTACGTGAATTTCAAGAAAGATGAAGAGAAATTAACCAAGGCTGGCTCTGTCAGTAGAGTACAAGACTTTGTTTTTTTTTAAGATTTATTTATTTATTCATGAGAGACACAGAGAGAGAGAGACAGACAGACAGACAGACATAGTCAGAGGGAGAAGCAGGCTCCCTGCAGAGAACCCAATGTGGGACTCAATCCCACATACCAGGATCAGGCTCTGAGCTGAAAGGCAGATGCTCAACCACTGAGCTACCCACGTGTCCTGAGCACAAGACTCGGGATTGTGATCTCAAGCCCCATGCTGGGTATAGAGATAAGTTAAAAATAAAATCTTAATTTAAAAAAAAAGAAAGTAAGAAATTATCCAAGGTGGAAAACAGAGAGAAAAGATTGGGAGAAAAACAGAACAGAGACCTGAAGACTTACTAGATGAAGTCAAATGGTGTACCATAGTTAACTGGAATACTAAAAGGACAGGAGAGGGACAGAATGGGGCAGGAAAAAAACTGAAGAAGTAATAAGGGCCCCAACTGGTTGATGAACTACAGAAACTTGAAGATGTAAGACATTAAATGAACACCAAGGAGGAAAAAAAGTAGCCAACACATCACAATCAAATGCTTGAAACCAAAAATAAAGAGCAAATCTTGAAAATAGCAAGGAAAAAAAAGCCATAGTGAATGTAGAGGAACAAGGACCTAGCCAAAAGAGAGGGGGAAAAATATCTTAAAAAGGGTCAAAAGAAAAATGACCTATCAACTCAGAATTTATATCCAAAGGAGATGTTCTTTAAGAATGAAGGCAGAAGAAAAAAAAAAAAAAAAAAGAATGAAGGCAGAAGAAAGACATTTTTAGATAAAAGAAAGGAAATCCATCACCAGCAGACTCATGGTAGAAGACATATTAAAGGAAGTTCTTTAAAAAAAAAAAAAGTTCTTTATACTGCAGGGAAATTGTATCAGAGCGAAACTGAGATACTAAGAAAAGAATGGTGAGCTTCAGAAATGGTAAATGCAAGAGTCTTTTTAAAAAATTTGTATTTTAGTTTAGTTTAGTTTTTGCCTTTTTCCTCCAAGTTTATTTAAAACTACATGACGATTTTGGGGCATCTGGGTGGCTCAGTGTCTGGCTCTTGGTTTTGGCTCAGATAGTGATCTCAGGGTCATGAGATCAGGCCTGGTGTTGGGGTCTATGATTGGCAGGGAGTCTGCTTGGGATTCTTTCCTCTCCCTTTGTCCCTTCCCCAGCTCACACTCTAAAATTTAAAAAATAATAATAAATCTTAAAAATTAAAAAGTAAAACTACATGACTTTTTTCTATATAACTGTTTTATTTATTTTTTAAAATATTTTATTTATTCATTCATGATAGACATAGAGAGAGAGAGAAGCAGAGACACAGGCAGAGGGAGAAGCAGGCTCCATGCTGGGAGCCCGACGCGGGACTCTATCCCAGGACTCCAGGATCGCGCCCTGGACCAAAGGCAGCGCCAAACTGCTGAGCCACCCAGGGATCCCCTACATGACTGTTTTAAAGTAACTTTTTTTTTTTTTTTTTTTTAAAGCCGAGTCAGAGGGGGAGAGAGAGAGAGAGAATTCCAAACAGGCTCCACATTCAGCATGGATTCTTTGTGGGGCTGATCTCACAACCCTGAGATCATGACCCAAGCAGAAATCAAGAGTCAGATGCTCAGCCCAATGAACCACCCAGGTGCCCCTTAAAGCAATTCTCATAACACTGGTGGTGTAACACATGTAGATGAAACACATTTAATAAGTACAACTTAAAGGACAAGAAAGATATGAATGTGTGAATTGTAGTATTTCTATATTTAACATGAAATAACACAATATTAATTCTGAATGGACTGTGGATAGTTAACGATGTATATCCATAAGGTAATAGCTAAAAAAGATAATGAAGCAAAGCTTAAGAAAACAAAAGGAAAATTAAAAGAGAAGTCTAAAACTTTTTCAAATATTTCAAGTAAGGATAGAGACAGAAAGGAAGACCAGAAAAACAAAAAGCAGAGAAAACAAGTAACAGAAAAATCAAATGGTAGATCAAAACCTAATCGTACCAGTAATAACATTTAACAGTAACAGATTAAACATTCCTATTGAAAAGCAAAGATTGTCAGAATAGTTTAAAAAACAAAAACTAGGGACCCCTGGGTGGCGCAGCGGTTTGGCGCCTCCCTTTGGCCCAGGGCGCGATCCTGGAGACCCGGGATCGAATCCCACGTCGGGCTCCCGGTGCATGGAGCCTGCTTCTCCCTCTGCCTGTGTCTCTGCCTCTCTCTCTCTCTCTCTGTGTGTGTGACTATCATAAATAAATAAAAATTAAAAAAAAAAAAAAACTAATGTTACAGTTTGCAGGAGATAAACTTTAAATGTAAAGGCACAGGTAAATTGAAAGAAAATGAGTAGGGCATCCCGGGTAGCTCAGTGGTTTAGAGCCTGCCTTCAGCCCAGGGTGTGGTCCTGGGGACCCGGGATTGAGTCCCACATGGGGCTCCCTGCATGGAGCCTGCTTCTCCCTCTGCCTGTGTCTGCCTCTTTCTCTCTGTCTCTCATGAATAAATAAATAAAATCTTTAAAAAAAAAAAAAAAAAAAGAAAGAAAATGAGTAGAAAAAATAACATGCAAGTATAGTAAAAAAAGACTGGAATAATCACATTAATATCATATAAAATAAACTTCATAACAAAATGTAATATCAGAAATGATAAAAGGATAAATTTATCAAGATGACACAATTATCATAAATAGGTATGTACCTAATAAGTATATTATTATACATATTATATAGTATATACATTATATATATTATATATATTATATAGTATATACATATTATATATATTATATAGTATATACATATTATATAGTATGTACCTAATAACAGATTCAGAATATGTGAAGCCAAACTGACACAATTAAAGGAAGAAAGATAATTCTACAGTAGCAATTGAGGATTTAATACCATCAACTGATAGAACTAGACCAAAAAAAAAAAAAAAATCAGCAAACACATAGAAGATATGAATCAGCTTGACTTAATAGTATTTATAAAACTCTACTCAAGAAAAAAGAATGCATATTCTTTGCAAGGTGTATTTTATATGGTATATTTACTAAGACAGATCTATCTTGATAAATAGAAAAAGACCAATATATTTAAAAATATTAAAATTATATAGGGTATGTTTTTTGACTACAATATAATCAAACTAGATATCAATACCAAAAAAATGATTAAAAAAAAACTCCTGGTATTTGGAAATTAAACAACATGGTTCTAAATAATCATTGGTTCAAAGAAGGAATCACAAGAGAAAATAGAAAATACTTTGAACTGAATAGTAATGAAAATATCACTTATCAAAACTTGTGAGACACAGGAAAAAGTAGTAGCTAGAGGGAAATTTATAGCTTTAAATATCTACACGTATGTAAATAGCTATATATATGACAATCTTTGAAATGAACAAATCCCTTGATTGATGCACATTACCAAAACTACGTAAGAAGCAGAAAACCTGAACAACCCAGTATCTATGAAAGAAAGAGAATGTTTAATTTTTTTTAAAGATTTTATTTATTCATGAGAGACACAGAGAGAGAGAGAGGCAGAAACACAGGCAAAGGGAGAAGCAGGCTCCATGCAGGGAGCCTGACATGGGACTTGATCCCGGGTCTCCAGGATCAGGCCCTGGGCTGAAGGCCGTGCTAAACTGCTGAGCCACCCGGGCTGCCCCAAGAATGTATAATTTAAAAACTTCCCCACAAAGAAATCTCTAGGCACAGGTGGTTTCATTGGTAATTCAAACATTTAAGAAAGAAATAACATAAATCTTTCAGAAAATTGCAGAGGAAATACTTCCAAACTCATTTCATGAAGCCAGTAATACCCTGATGCCAAAACCAGACAAAGATATAAAAAGAAATAGGAACTACAGACTAATATCCCTCATAAACATAGGTGTGAAAATTCTTAACAGAATGTTATCATATAGGAAATCTAATAATACACAAAATTAATCCTATCAAGTAGTGTATATCTTGAGAATGCAAAGTTAATTAAACATATGAAAATCAATGGGATTCACCATATTAGAAGAATAAGGGGGGAAAAAATCATATTATCATTTAAGTAGATGCAGAAAAAGCCTCTGACCAGATTTGATATCACTTTCATGATGAAAACTATCAGTAAATTGAGAGGGTTGCTGGAGGGGAGATGAATGGGAGGATGGGGTAATTGGGTGGTGGGCATTAAAGAGGGCACTTGATGCAATGTGCACTGCATGTGATATGCAACTGATGAATTACTAAACTACACTGAACCTAATAATACACTATATATTAATCACTATAGTTTAAATTAAAAAAAAAAAACCCTCTCAGTAATTAGGAAGAGAATTTCCTCATCTTCATTAAGGGCATATATGAAAGCCCTATCACTAACCTATATATAATAGTGAAAGGCTCTGTGCTTTCTAGCTAAAATCAAGACTAAGACAAGGATGTCCACTATTACGGCTTTTATTTAATATCGTACTAGAAGCCCTAGGTAATGCAATAAGGTAAGAAAAAGAAATAAAAGGCATGACAATCCTTATTAGTGGATGTCACAATCTTTTATTTAAGAACTGAAAGATATACATTCTCTTTAAGGGCATGGTAGATTTACTTAGAAATATCCTAATAGGGGATACCTGGATGGCTCAGCAGTTTAGCTCCTGCCTTTGATCCAGGGCGTGGAGACCAGGGATCAAGTCCCGCATCAGGCTCTCTGCATGGAGCCTGCTTCTCCCTCTGCCTCTGTGTGTGTGTCTCATGAATAAATAAAATCTTAAAAAAAAAAAAGAAAAGAAAAGAAAAGAAATATCTTAAGAAATAAAACAAGATCAAAAAAAAAAAGAAGACAAAGAAAGAAAACAAGATCAATACATTTAAAAAGACTGAACTAACACAAGGTATGTTCTTTAACTATGATGGAATCAAATTAGAAATCAGTAGCAAAAAAGGAAGCAACAATAACAAAATTCCAAATATTTAAAGTATTTGGGGAAAACCCTAAGCAACCTACATAAAAAAGCTACTAGAACTAATAACTGAATTTAGCAAATTGTGGGATATAAGTTCAGTAGACAAAAATCATTTTTATTTCTAAATGTTAGCAATAAAAAGAAAGATAAATTTAAAACCAATTCTATTTACAATATTATTTTGTTTTATTTTTTTACAATATTATTTTAAAATGTTTAGTTATACATTAATGAAAGATGTGCAAGCCCTGTACAGTGAAAATTATAAGATTCTGAAAAAAAAATAAAAGACCTAAATACATGGAGAGGCATACTACATTCATGGACTGTAGAACACTTATTCGCCATGAAGCCAATATTAATATGGCAATCTCCTCAGACAAGAGACATAAAGCACTCCCAATAAAAGTCTTAACAGTTTTTTTTTTAAGAAATTGACAAGCTAATTTTAAAATTGACATGAATAGGTAAAGACCTAGAACAGCCAAACAATTTTGAAAAGAATAACATTAGAAAACTTGCCTGAAAACAAATTATAAAACTACAGTAATCAAGACAGTATGACATTGGTAGAATCATAGTGTAGAAGAATAGATATATATCAACAGAAGAGTCCACATGCAGGTCCGGAGTTAAATGAGCAAAACCTAAAAAGGACAGACCCAAAGAAATCAATACCAACACATTTACTAGTCAAACTTCTAAAACCTAAAGACAAAACAAAAAAATCTTGAAGATGAAGAGAGAGAAATGTTACTCACCTACAGGGGGAAAACAATTTAAATGACAGTAAATTTTTCATCATAAACTACAGAGGCCAGGGGCATCCAGGTGGCTCAGTCAGTTAAATGTCCAACTCTTGATTTTGGCTCAGGTCATGATCTCAAGGCCATGAGATCAAACACAGCATTGGTCTCCACACTTAGCAGGGAGTCTGCTTGAGACTCTCTCCCTCTCCCTCTGCCCCACCCCACCTCACGCACTCGTGTGTGTGTGTGTGTGTGTGTGTGTGTGTGTGAGTGTGTGTGTTCTCTGAAATCAATCTATCTTTAAAAAAGAAAAGAAATTACAGAGGCCAGAAGGGAGTGAACAACTTTTCATGTGCTAAAAGAAGAAAACAGGCAACCCAGAATCCTATAGCCACCAAAGAATCCTTAAAGAATAAAGAGAAAACCAAAACATTATCAGATGAAGGAAATCAAGAGACTCGGTGGATAACAGCTCTACATTAAAAGAATATCTAAAGGGGGATCCCTGGGTGGCTCAGCAGTTTAGCGCCTGCCTTTGGCCCAGGGCGCGATCATGGAGTCCCGGGATCGAGTCCCACATCGGGCTCCCTGCATGGAGCCTGCTTCTCCCTCCTCCTGTGTCTCTGCCTCTTTCTCTCTCTCTATGTCTATCATAAATAAATAAATAAATCTTTAAAAAAATAAATAAAAGAATATCTAAAGGAAATTCTCTAAACACAAAGGAAACAATAAACAAAGGGATTCTGCAACATCAGGAAGGAAAAAACAACACAAAAATATGGTTAAATACAACAGACTTCCCTTCTCATCTTCAGTTTTTTAAATCATCCATGACAGTTACAGCAAAAAATTATAACACTGTCCAATGTGGTTCTAAATGCAGAAGGAATATTTAAGACAATTATATTATAAAAGGGGGGAAAGTAAATGGATACTAAAAGAGGTAACGTTTCTGTACTTCACTCAAACTGGCAAAATAATGGCATCAGTAGACTGCCGTAAGTTATTTATCTCTATCTACCCCCCCACACACATAAAGCTAGAGCAACCACTAAAGAATGCTATACAAAGATATACATTCAAAAACATTATCATTAAATCAAAATGAATTCCAAAAAAATGTTCAAGTAACTCAAAGGAAGGCAGGGAAAGGAAAACAGAGAAACGTACAACAGAGAAAAAGAGGAAAAAACAGTACCAAAAATTAAATGTCAGACTCAAGCCCTAACGTATCAATAATTACACTAGATTCTAATATAGGTGGTATAAACACACCTATTAAAAGATTAAAGTAAGATGCTGCCTTTATATAAGAAACTCATTTCACAGCAGCCCGGGTAGCTCAGCGGTTTAGCGCTGCCTTCAGCCCAGGACCTGATCCTGGAGACCTGGAATCAAGTCCCACCTCGGGCTCTCTGCATGGAGCCTGCTTCTCTCTCTGCCTGTGTCTCTGCCTCTCTCTCTGTGTCTCTCATGAATAAATAAATAAAATCTTAAAGAAAAAAAAACTTCAAATATAATGATATATGTAGATTATCACGTACACTTTATTATTTTTTTTAAAGATTTTATTTGGGCAGCAGTAGCCCAGCAGGTTAGCACTGCCTTCCACCCAGGGTGTGATCCTGGGGACCCCAGATCGAGTCCCGCGTTGGGCTCCCTACATGAAGCCTGCTTCTCCTTCTGCCTGTGTCTCTGCCTCTCTCTCTCTCTGTGTCTCTCATGAGGAAATAAATAAAATCTTAAGATCCCGGGACTCCAGGATCACACCCCCGGCCAAAGGCAGGCACTGAACCGCTGAGCCACCCAGGGATCCCTTAATAGGAAAATGTTACAGATTCCATTGCAAGCAATGATTTAGTAACAATCATTTACCTTTTGTAAGATCCACACTTAATATCGGATTCAATATCCTCTCTTTTATTAATGATGCCTACAAAGGATATTAAATCGTACTCTCAGAAGCAGAACATCCACTATGATATACAGATGTAGGATAAAATGTTTTCAAAGTGTAACCTAAAAAAAGATTCCTTAAATATTCAAGAAGCCAGGAGAAAAAGACCTGGTGGATAGTCAACAAACAGCAGTGGTTACTTGTGAAGGGGTGATCAAGAGAAAGAGATGTTTACTTATTTTAAAATAATGAGCAAATCCTACCTTTGTACTAAAATCAACCACAACCAAAAAGTATTCACCAGAATAAGAATTAAAAGCTAATCTTTGTTTACTGGAAGCTGTATCAGTTTTGTCCTGTTTTGTCCTGTTAAAGATATTAAAATCAAAGAGGAGGAGAAAGGAACAGGCAGCTGGTCTAATCTCCTGATGCAGTGTCTGAGTTTGAGAACAGGCCCTTGGTTCCTGGCAACAGATATCTGCACCTGGAATCACAAATACATCAGTCCTGGGAGTGGAAGAATATCCTGTATTCTTTTATTGCCAAAATATTCCTATATGGAAAATGCCTGGAATAACTGTCAAATGCAAACAATTAAGAACTTGGCAACAAAGAGTTAAATGTTTTTTTTGTTTTGTTTTTTGTTTTTTAAAAATTTTATTTATTTATTCATAGAGAGAGAGAGAGGCAGAGTCACAGGCAGAGGGAGAAAGCAGGCTCCATGCAGGGAGCCTGAGGTGGGACTCGATCCCGGGTCTCCAGATTCACACCCTGGGCTGCAGGTGGCACTAAACCTCTGTGCCACTGGGACTGCCCCAAAGAGTTAAATGTTAACCAGCATGTTGTTGAATGTTTTATATGCAGTCACCTTTGCATACGTTAAGCCTAATAAATATAGACTTAATGTATGTAAAGTGCTGAGATTAGTGCCGGACACAGTTAAGACTAATGTAAATTTGGGATTATCATCATTATACTGCACTCTAGGTGAAAAGTGTCTTACTGGGGATCCCTGGGTGGCTCAGCAGTTTCGCGCCTGCCTTTGGCCCAGCGCACGATCCTGGAGTCCCAGGATCAAGTCCCGCGTTGGGTTCCCGGCATGGAGCCTGTTTCTCCCTCTGCCTGTGTCTCTGCCTCTCTCTCTCTCTCTCTCTCTCTCTATCATAAATAAATAAAAATAAATCTTAAAAAAAAAAAGTGTCTTACTGATTCATCCATTCAGTGCATTTCTACTAGACACCTACTATGTGCAAGGTTATCTGATGTGTGCTAGGATCTGATAAAGCATAATATGAGCATGATCTCTGTGCTAAGGGAGCTTGCAGTCCAGGAAGGGAGGGGCACTGAACAAAGTTTCACATTAATTAACATATAATTATAAATTGAGATACATTTTCCAAAGATAAGAACAAATTCTAGAGGAGAACATTAAAAAAGAGAGTTTTTATAAAAAGTTCTTAATGAGCTGCTATCTTTTATAAATTCCTATTTTTAAAAGGCTCTCTCATTAAAAATATTTTTATTTTTTTTAATAATCTATTCTTTAAAAGATTTTATTTATTTATTCATGAGAGACAGAGAGAGAGAGAGAGAGAGAGAGAGGCAGAGACACAGGAAGAGGGAGAAGCAGGCTCCATGCAGGGAGCCCGACGTGGGACTCGATCCTGGAACCCCGGGATCACACCCCAGGCTGAAGTTGGCACTAAACCTCTGAGCCACCCGGGCTGCCCTAAAAATATTTTTAATAAAGTAATACAAACTTGGGACACCTGGGTGGCTCAGTGGTTGAACATGTGCCTTTGGCTCAGGTCGTGATCCTGGAGTCCTGGGATCAAGTCCCACATCGGGCTCCGTGCAAGGAGCCTGCTTCTCCCTCAGCCTATGTCTCTGCCTCTCTCTATGTCTCTCATGAATAAATAAATAAAATCTTTTTAAAAAATAAAATAAAGTAATACAAACTTGTCCTAGAAAAGTCAGAGTTGAAACTACTAATATTTTATTTTGTATTTCTATGTAGTTTTTCTTAAAATTTGATTTTAATATCATGGTATTATAACTAAAATAGAAATGTATATCCCACTTGCGGCACCTGGGTAGCTCAATCAGTTAAGAGTGGTTAAGCATCTGACTCCTGGTTCTGGCTCGGATTGTGGGCTTGGGTCGTGGTCTCAGGTCGTGGTCTCAAGGGTTGTGGGATTAGGCCCCACATAAGGCTCCTCCCAATGGGGGAGTCTGCTTGAAAGATTCTCTCCCTTTGCCCCTCCCCCATTCACACACCCATGCTTTCTCTCTCTCTCTCTCTTTCTCCCCTCCCCCCCAAAAATAAATCTTTAAAAAAAATTCTATCCCACTTAAAAATATACTGATCAGGGGATTCCTGGGTGGCTCAGTGGTTTCGCACCTGCCTTTGGCCCAGAGTGCGATCCTGGAGTCCCGGGATCAAGTCCCACTTCGGGCTCCCAGCATAGAGTCTGCTTCTCCCTCTGCCTCTCTCTCTCTATGTCTATTATGAATAAATAAATAAAATATTATATATATATATATATATACATACATACATACACTGATCACTTAATATACTGATTATTTAATTAGTCCAGCTCTGGCTTCTTGTTAAGAATTTTTCATGTTTACAAAGTGAAAAGCACTTGTTCCCTAATTTATCTGGTCTTGTCAGTTGAGATCTAAATATCAGAGTCCCTTAAAGGAGAATATACCTAAACCACAAAGGAATTTGGTCAGTCTTATAAAGTGAAGGTACAGAATTAAATCCTAAAGCTACAGAATACAGTCATCAATGTAACACGTCTGAACATAACTCTATTCATAAGAGCAGTAACTTTAGGCACAATGTTCTAATCTGTCATGCTCATGCACTTATGATATCGTTGGGAAAACATTTTTAAAAATAAGAGCAAAGGAACAGCTACAAGGAACAGACTATTCTGAAACCATTTCCAGGAACAGGGTTTGTTTAAACAAAACGTATTAAGTGAAACCAGCTGCATTAAGGGTCGATGCCATCTGAAGTGGAATTCTAAAACCACCCACTTCATAGTATCAGGGTAATTATTCCTTCCTGTTGCTATAAAGGAAATACTCAGTGGCCAACTAGCTATAGGGCAGCCCGGGAAGGAGCAGGTCAGCACTAAACAAAAGGCCCACTGGTGCAGGTGGGTGCTCACAGAAACTCTGGGTCTCACTGGCTAGTGCACAGCTTTCTGCTTCCATACTACTCATTGGACAAATCGCTAGTACACCCCCAAAACAGGGAGTGCCAGCAGCAAGGGGCCTACAGTCAGAGGAGTAATCAGCATCTTCTGCCAGAGGGCCAATTGATGCTTTCATGCAAACTGACAGCAAAAAGCCTCCACTAATTAAATAGGCTCTAGGAAACTAAAATACATGCTTTTTTTCCTATCTGAAAACCAAAACAGGTATCAAAGAAAATGGAGCCTGAATAATAATAGCTAAAGTTTCATGACTTGAAATCATCTTCCTTAGCTCATAACAAAAAGCATAAGAAAGAGCTTGCTCCTTTGAAGACTTACTAGTGGCAACATAGCCAAGAACCCTCCGAGAAGTCACATGACCCAGCCAGCAAGGATCACCAGTTTGGTTTCCCAATGTATCACCAGCACAGCCGGTAGAACTGTAACCAAAACAATGCAGTTGAGAAACGTGGCCGTTAATCATTTTATTTTGGAAACCAATTAGGGGATGATGAAGGAAGAAAAAACAGTGATTCATTTGTTTTGATGAAATCTGGCCTTCAAAAGACAGAACAAGCTAGGAAATAGACATACTTGTATGGCCTAAGGTATCTTAAACTTGGCCTTTAAAAAACGATTCTTCCCAAGCTCACTAAATGAACAAAATAAATCAGCTAGTTCATGTACTCAACTATGACATATTGTTAACTTTATGGATGTTAAGCTCACGAATAAAAAAAAAATGTGTGTATGTATATACGTATGTATATATATATCTCCTAAAGGCAGTCATAAACTTTGCAAGCTGAAGCACTTAAGTCAACCAGATAGCAGCATATCATGATCTGCCATGTCATCTGTAGGCTAATGGTGGTGTAGGTTTGAAACTGCCCTCATTTGCTGAGTTCATCTGCCTCTTCAAAAACCAGGCAAAGGTTAGTACTAAAATTCAAGCCAAAGTGCCTTACACCACAGCTTGTGTAGACTTGAGCTGTTTCTCAGAATAGTCATAAACTTCTAAGGTGAATGGAGTGGGTAATATCAACAATGTCTTGTATAAAGAACATTCCAATAACAGGAAACCTGATGTACCAATAGTTAAAAATTCATGATCATCTGGGCCCAGGTTAGAGAAGGGGTAGATGCAAAATAACTGGAGGAGTTAAGGAAATGGCACAACAAAATAAATCTGTGGAAAGCACTTTTGAAGAAATTCATCAGTATGAACAGGGATACCAAAAATAAGCAAATCTCACGTGATTCTTGGCGGCTGATTAAAAAGTACTCTTCCTTATGTCAGTTACAACTAAAAACAAAACAAAACAAAAAACTAGTGCTGCTCCTTAGCACCCTTTGTGAGCCATTACCATGGAGAGGAAAAGATGGCAGTAGTGGAAAGCATATGACAAGAAAGCAGAGAGCAGCCATGAGGTCTAACCCCGGGACTCTGCCACTACCCATCACAGGCAAGTCACTTGGTGTCTCCACATCATACAAACTATCCATTCATTGGGACAGTACCTGCCATCTCACAGGACACCAAATGAGAGGGTGTAATAGCACCACTACTAACAAGAATAACTATCCTATTCAACATTCTTCACATATCTTAAACCCTCCCCCAGCTGAGTACGCCGCTCCTTTTGTGCCATCCAGGGCGTCCAGGGCGGCCACATCAGAAATGGTATTTGACAGGGCTACTATTTGTTACAGAGAAAGAGGTAAAACTGGAGGACTGGGAGGATGAAGAAACTCTTGGAGAACAGATAGGAGCAGGAAGGAGCTGATGGGAAAGTGCAAAGGAAAGAGAGAGAGAGAGAGAGAGAGAGAGAGAACTAAGAGAACAAGCAGAGAAATGCAAGTTGTCAAGTCCCTGGCAAGCTGGAGAGCCTTCTGATACTTGTGGCCTTAGGTCAGAAACTGAAGCTTTCAGTCTGAGCGACCAACACATCAGGAGAAAGGAACAATGACGCATTAGCAATGGAGAACTTAGAACAAATTCCCAGAGGCTGTGAAGACTCAGCTTAAGTGATGGTGTGTTCTGGCAAAACTGTAGGGCTTACCTCAGAAGGGAACCCCCAGGCACCCTCTATCTACTTCCTAAACAGAAATGCTGTTCTGTTTTCAACTTTTATTTCTTACTCCCATTCCATCTGGCTCAAGGAAAGATGGTCTGGGCTGCATTCCAAGCTTGATTCTAAACCAGCTGGGATCTTTTAGGCAAGTTCTTCTACCTCTCTGGGTCTATTCAATGTCTTCTTAAATTTTAAACCTTCTTTCTTTGGGTGACTACCCTTCTTGAAATACATCCTTGAGAAAGTCCCTTAGTGATGGGTTCTCAGCGGTAAATTCCTTTATCTGAAAACATCTTTATTCTTGAAAGACACTTTCATAACTGGATAATTCTGGGTTAACAGTTATTTTCTCCACCTACTCCATAAATATTCTTCTACTGTTTTAAGGCCTTTACTCTTTGCTGTAGAAAAGCCAGCTGTCACTCCAACTGTTGCTCCTTTGTAGGTAATCTGTCTTTTCTCTCTAGTTATTTTAAGAATCTCGCCTTTGACATTCTAAAGAGTCACAACTTCTTTCCTTTCCTTTTTGATTGCTTTGGAATTTGATGGGCTTCACACAGTTTAAAAGACTCCAGCTCTCCCCATAAGGCAAGAGGTCCAAAGGCTCAGTGATGTGTCCACCCAGGGCCTGAGTACCCTATTCTAGGACCTTGGAATTCCCTACCAAATCAGCTCCAAGGCCACACTCAGGGCTTCCCCAGATCTCTTCCCCATTCTACTCCAAAAGCGGAATGTACCAGCAGTGTGGGCATAGGCCAGTGGTGTCTTCTAGTGGCATGTTTGTGAGGAGTGTAAACAGAGGTTATATATGTAGGTGGAAATATCTATGCATGTGTACCCTCCTTAATGCCCATCACCCTGCTTAGCTGTTTTAAATTTTTTACTTATATTTTTAATTCCTTCTTTTGTTTGCTTAAAGTATTAAATGAATTTATTTTATATTCTATATCCAATATTCCTAAATCTTCAGAAGTCAGGGTTTACCATTATTTCTACTGACTCTTGCTCATGATAATCTTGTTTCTGCTGTGTGTGCGTGTGTGTGCACGCATGTGTGCGTGCATGTGTGCTTGTCTGTCTCCTTTTTTGGTGTGTACATATTGGTTAAAGTCATCTATGGGAACTCTCTGAGTCTAGAGAAGACTTCAATTTTCTTTTGTCAAGTGTCTAAGGTGACTAAAAACCTTTCCAATTTAAATCAAGACTTCCAACTTGTAGTTACCAGAGGTCACACAAATAGTAAAATCAGTTTCCAAACCCATGTGGGAGCTGGTCAGTAGCCACAAGTTCTCATGTCACTTGTTTTTATTTTGCCTTCACCCAAAGTGAAGGGTGAAACAATTTTTCTTGCTGCTGGTGCCTACCTAGTCCACCTGTTCTCTGAGAGTATAGCCCCTCTGAAGTCTTGGCTTTACAGGAAATGGTCTTAGATTACCCACTGCTTTCTCTGCCCTAAGAGGGGACCAAGGCTTGTCACAGGTACACTACTGCCCTCCCTCGCCCCTCAATAAAGTTTTAAATCACTAAGACCTATACACCCAGAGTATCATCAATGGAAGGTTTTATGAGGAGTGGATTATTTACATGGCCACAGAATGTTTTTTCCCCATAGACTGCTTTTGTGTTGCACGAGGAAAACTAGCAACTATCCAATGAGGGAACCAGACCACACCCTGACTAGATAATCAAAATTAATATCACTAATTTCAGACAGAGGGACTCTGTATGTACCCAGATGTGATACTATGAGAAAGATACATTACTTCTGTAGATTTCTTTTTTTTTTTTTTTCTTCTGTAGATTTCTAACCAGGAGTATGTAACTTGAATCCAATAATAAGGAAACATTAAACAAACCAAACTTGAAAAAATTCTATAAAGTAACTGGCTTATATTCTTTAAAAATATCAATGTTAAGCAAGACAGTAATACTGAGGAACTGTTCTTGATGACAGGAAATTAGGAACATAACAAAATAACCCAATCAATGACCCTACACTGGATCTTAAACTTCTGGAGGAGGGAGGAATGCTACAAGGGCATTATCCAGACAAGCAAGAAAAGAGGAATATGGACTACAGATTAAATAGGAATATTGTTGGGGTGCCTGGGTGGCTGAGTAGGTTAAGTGACTGGCTCTTGATTTCAGTTCAGGTCATGATCTTGGGGTCCTGGGATCGAGCCCAGAGAAGGGCTCCACATTCAGTGGGGAGTCTGTTTCAGGATTCTCTTTCTCCTGCTGCCCCTCCCCGGTGCGTGCTCAGTCACCTCACTTGCTCTCTCTTTAAAATAAATAAATCTTTTTAAAAAATAATATTGTTGGGGATCCCTGGGTGGCTCAGCAGTTTAGCACTGCCTTTGGCCCAGGGCGTAATCCTGGAGACCCGGGATTGAGTCCTACATCAGGCTCCCTGCATGGGGCCTGCTTCTCCCTCTACCTGTGTCTCTGCCTCTCTCTCTCGCTCTCTCTCTCTCTGTCTCTCATGAATAAATAAATAAAATCTTAATTTAAAAAAAGAATATTATTGAAATTAAATTTCCTAAAATTGATAATTATACTGTAGCTAAATAAGAGAATACTCCTGTTCTTTCTTTTTTTTAAATTTTTATTTATTTATGATAGTCACACACAGAGAGAGAGAGAGAGAGGCAGAGACATAGGCAGAGGGAGAAGCAGGCTCCATGCACCGGGAGCCCGATGTGGGATTCGATCCCGGGTCTCCAGGATCGCACCCTGGGCCAAAGGCAGGCGCTAAACTGCTGCGCCACCCAGGGATCCCGAATACTCCTGTTCTAAGTAAATACACTACAATCATTAAAGGATAAAGGAGCAAATGTTACAACCTAATCTCAACTGACTAAGGAAAATGAATTTTATATCCATACACAATTCAGAGAGAGAGGCAGCAAAAGAGATGGAGGGAGGGAAAAAGGGGAAGAAGCAAATGTAATATGGCAAAATGCTAAAAACTGATAAACCTAAGTAAAGGGCAGTAGAAATTCTCTATACTATTCATGTAACTTTCTGTAAATTTTGAAATTATTTAAAAATACAAAGTGAAAAAAAGAGGGTGTTCAAACTTGAGCCAACTAAAGACATGGTAAACAGAATAAATATATACATAGTACTTGCATTAACAAGTTGTACTGATCTGTGAGGAACCTAAAACTCAATTTTTCCTATATAATCCTACTGAGGGATCGATGAAGAAATAATACAAAGTTCTACTCCTGCTTAAGATATAAAAAGCGGGGATTCCTGGGTGGTGCAGCGGTTTGGCGCCTGCCTTTGGCCCAGGGCGTGATCCTGGAGACCCGGGATCGAGTCCCACGTCAGGCTCCTGGTGCATGGAGCCTGCTTCTCCCTCTGCCTGTGTCTCTGCCTCTCTCTCTCTCTGTGACTATCATAAAATAAAAAAAAAATTAAAAAAAAAAAAAGATATAAAAAGCCACAGAGAATACCACCCCCACTCTAACAAGAAAAAACTAGAGAATCTAAAAAATCATAACTTTCCTTGAGCTAATCAGAAAGCTGCGGTCGCAAGGTAATCAAGTGAACTGAATTCTAAAGAGTGACAAATCCCTCTAAGGAGAGACAGACGTGCAAATTGTGTGACCTTTCACAAAGCACAGGAGGAAAAGGTAGCTGCCATAAAATCAGGTAAGAGGAGAACAGCTTAAATTATACTGAATTCTTATAAAGCCAAGTGTGGCCTAGTATAATATATCAAATCCCCGAGTTCCAAACACAAGGGCTGTCCAAACTCATTTGCAAGCTCTTTTCCATGGGGCCTCTACCAAATGCTCTTGAGAAAGACTGGGAGCAGAGCAGGAGATTGAAGAAAGCCCCCTCAACACTGGACTGGGATAAAATCTTGCCCATTTCTTCGACCCTTCTCTCATACAATGTAAATGCCTTAATCCACAGAGGGAAGGCAAGAAACCCTCCTGGTCCCTGGGATCTAGGCAGAGATCTACTGCTTCTGGAGGTGGGAGCGAGGCAAAGTCATCATTGGCTGGATTCTCCATTGATAAAAGCAGAAGTCAGCTACCACTGGGGAAGAGGGCACATGGAAATTCTATCCGCCCACAAGATCCACCCCAGCCACATACACACACTCATATAAAAGGTAAAGTTTGAGTGCCAAAGAGGACAGAAGTGCTGGAATGCTTAGAAAGTCCCACCTCCAGGGGCACCTCCAGGTGGCTCAGTCAGTTAAACAACTGCCTTCAGCTCAAGTCATGATCCCAGGGTTCTGGGATCAAGCCCCACATTAAGCCTCATATTCAGTCCCACATCAGGCTGCCTGCTCGGTGGGGAGTCTACTTGATCCTCTCTCTCTGCAATCCCCTCATGCTCTCTCTCACTCTCTCAAATAAATAAATAAAATCTTAAAAAAAAAAAAAAAAAAAAGCCCACCTCCAAAGTCTAGCCACATGTGGCATGCCTTAGACTAAGGACCAAGAGAACCAAAAAACTCCCTTCCCCCTAACAGGAGCCTGGTTATTATTACTAGGATAATAAGAATAGGGTAATAATATAGGTAGGTAGGTCAAAAGTGAAAGGATGCAGAAAGATATACTATGCAAGCAATATCAAAAGAAAGCTGAAGTGGTTATCAGACAAACCAGATTTCAGAACAAGGAAGAATTCCAGGGAAAAGGAAGGACATGACATAATTCTAAAAGAGTCTGTTCAACAAAAAGGCATAACAGTCCTAAATGTGTACATACCTAATAACAGAGCTTAAAAATATAAAAGTAAGTAATATTTAAAAAGTAGTAATTTGATCTTTCCTTTAATTCTGAAGTCATTTCTTTGCCTTTCCTCCATTATTACTGGTCCAAATTAGCTTTTTCACTTAGTAAGTTACTACATGATAACCAGCTTTTAAAGCCAATGACTAGTTTTAAAATATGCCATATTTTCATTGCAGCACTGTTTGTGTTTGTAAAATAACAAATGCCCTTCTCTGACAAATTGAGAGAGGTGTCTACCACACTCGGGAAGAAGGAGGAAATGACATAAGAAGAGTTCCATCTCAACAGAAAGAGTAGAAGGTCCAGTCCTTCCACCATTATCAGAGTGTGAAGAAAAGAAGAGGAAGAGGGACGCCTGGGTGGCTCAGTTGTTGAGCGTCTGCCTTTGACTCAGGCATGATCCTGGAGTCGCGGGATGGAGTCCTGCATCAGGTTCCTTGCAGGAAGTCTGCTTCTCCCTTTGCCTGTGTCTCTGCCTCTCTCTCTCTCTCTCTCTGTGTCTCTCATGAATAAATGGATGAAAGAAAAAGAAAGAAAGAAGAAGAAAGAAAGAAGAAAGAAAGAAAGAAAGAAAGAAAGAAAGAAAGAAAGAAAGAAAGAAAGAAAGAAAGATGAAGAAGTGAAGAGTCAAACAGGTGTGTCATTACTTCCCCACCCTGCAAAATTCTGAGGGAAGAAATGATGTATCAGTCAGGGTCCATCAAGAGACAGAAACCACACCAGTAATTTGAACAGGGAAAAGTTAGTATAAAAAATTAACCTACAGGGATCCCTGGGTGGCGCAGCGGTTTGGCGCCTGCCTTTGGCCCAGGGCGCGATCCTGGAGACCCAGGATCGAATCCCACATCGGGCTCCTGGTGCATGGAGCCTGCTTCTCTCTCTGCCTGTGTCTCTGCCTCTCTCTCTCTCTGTCTGTGACTTAAATAAATAAATAATAAATAAAATATTAAAAAAAAAAATTAACCTACAGAGGGACATCTGGGTGGCTCAGTCAGTTAAGTATCTGCCTTCAGGTCAGGTTGTGATCCCAGGGTCCTGGAATCAAGCCTCACATTGGGCTTTCTGGTTGGCAGGGAGTCTGCTCCTCCCTCTCTTTCTGCCTGCTGCTCTCCCTGCTTGTGCTCTCTCTCTCTGCCAAATAAATAAATAAAATCTTTTTTAAAAAATTAACAGAAAAATGTCAGCTGCGAAGAGAGTTTTCTAACTATGTGTTCTTAAGAGTCCATATTTACTACTAGGCACCCATTAAATACAGGGCCAAACTAACTGGTAAAGTAGTTTATATCTCCCCTGCCACCCAGAGTTCATCCCCTTAACCACCTCCTGATCCAACTCACACACCAAGCCAATATTTCCCTGGCCCTAAACCACCCAGGGCCAAACACCAGACAGCTAGAACAAAGAAGGAACTAAGAATATAGAAAAGCCTCTCCTTCATCCCAAAGATGAGATTCAGACTCTGCAGAGAGGGCACAGCTCCACAGGAATATGAGCCTGCTGGTGATAAAGATGCTTACCAGAGGGAGTGATCCAGACCTACCATGTAGTGGAGAAGCTCATTGGAGGGTGTGAATGGATTAAAGCTTAGCTACAGTACAGCCTGCTTCGTGGTCTGTGATGGTTGCTGAGTGTTACTGGGCATCCTGCACATGAGTTCACTGAAAACCACACCCCACTGAAAATCAGCATAAAGGAAATAGAAAAGGAAGCCCTTCCCCTCATCTTGCAGCATCCCTTTAACATCCTCTGTTGGCAAAGCCTAACATTAAGCCAGCTAGCAAAGGAGAAATGTTTAGAGTCCAGATCCCATGCCACAAAGCAGGGCAAAGAAGAATAGATTTGGACATGAGAGGCAATAAACTGGTAATGGGCACAGATAATGAGGGAAAGGGCAGACAGAATGGTAGTCAGATTGAGAGGGAAATGGGCTTTTCCTTCACCTCCTAATTGAAACTCTGGGAGAAGGTCACCCTGCAGGGCATAACCTCCCATTACTGTCAATATGGATGGCCACAGACTAAAAATGGTGGCATAGTGTGACAGGCTAAGGCAGAGAAAGAAATTGAACTCTGAGGCACTCTGCACCTCCTCAGTTTCTGTGTGATAAGAAAGAAACTCAAAGGACACCTGAGTGGTTCACCAGCTGAGCGTCTGCCTTTGGCTGAGGTCATGATCCCAGGGTCCTGGGATTGAGTCCCACATCAAGCTCCCAGCAGGGAGCCTGCTTCTCCCTCTATGTCTCTGCCTCACTCTCGGTGTCTCTCACGAATAAATAAAATCTTTAAAAAAAAATGTTACTGAAGGGGCACCTGGGTGGCTCAGTGGGTTAGGTGTTGAACTCTTGATTTTGGCCCAGGTTGTGATCCCCAGGTCTTGAGACTGAGCACCACGTCGGCTCCATACTGGCTATGGAGCCTGCTTAAGATTCTTTCTCTCCTCCTCCTCCTCTCTCTCTCTGATCCTCCCCTGTTTGCACACATGCTCGCTCTCTCCCTCTCTCAAATAGAAAAATAAATCTTTTTTAAAAATTAAAAAAATAAAATGTTACTGAGATGTGGGGAATTAAAAAAATTTTTAAAATGTTCTTTTTTTAAAGATTTTACTTATTTATTCATGAGAGACAGAGAGAGGGGGGAGAAAGAGAGAGAGGCAGAGGGAGAAGCAGGTTCCATGCAGAGAACCTGATGTGGGACTTGATCCCAGGTCTCCAGGATCAGGCCCTGGGCCGAAGGCAGCGCTAAACTGCTGAGCCATCCGGGCTGCCCTAAAAAAATTTTTTTTGAGAGAGTGAGCAGGAGTTGGGGAAGAGGTGGAGAAAGGGAGAGAGAGAATCTCAAGCAATTCTCTGCTCAGCACAGAGCACAAATCAGGGCTCCTAGGCTGAAATCAAGAGTTGGAGGCTCAAAGGAGGCACCTACGCATTTATGATGTGGGGAATTTTGAATATGGATTGCATGTTGAATGTTTTTGGATGAATGCTGATTTTCTTTGTGTAGCAATGGTGCTGTGGTGTTGTAAGACAATGTCCTTGTTCGTGGCTATCATGAGACTACAGTCAATTTCTAAGTGGTCTGTTAAAAAAAAAAAAAAAAGAAGCATTCACATGTAGAAATGTGGAGAGGGTACAGCAAGTGTTAAGAGTTGATGAACCTATATGAGGAATATATTACTAGTTCTTTGCACTGTTCTTTCAACTTTGCATAGATTTGAAAATTTTCATAATAAAAAATAAAATAAAATAATAACAAATGCTCTTGACAAGTACAATCTATCCTTCTCCAGGTCCTCAGGGAAGGAAATTCCACAACTTCCCATGAAGCCAGTACAGCTGTAGCATCTTAACTAGGACACTCATGACCACTAGCACAGCAACAATGCCACTGAGAGCTGTGTGCAGGCACTGCACTGAGAGCATCAGTCACTTCTCATCTTCTCAGAGACCCTAGGAGGCAGGTGTGTGTTACCATCATTCTCACAGGAGTAGAGCCAAAGCTTTAGAGGGGTAACCCAGGCACTGTGATCCTATTTGAATTAGGGGAGATTCAGAATTTATTTTCTTATAGATTTTATTTATTTATTCATGAGAGACACAAAGAGGCAGAGGGAGAAGCAGGGTCCTCGCAGGGAGCCCGATGTGGGACTCGATCCCTAGACCAGGATCACGATCTGAGCCGAAGGCAGATGTTCAACCACTGAACCACCCAGGCGTTCCCGGAGATCCAGAATTTAAACCTGGGTAGACAAACTCTGGAACCCACATTCTTTATACAACCAATCTCTCCAAGGGTCAGAACTCACTCCTGGTCATGAAAACTGTAAGTCACAGCCTGCATTTTTTTAAACAATTAAGTAAAGTAGAATATCTCTATGATATTCTATTTGAGTAAAATAGAATATCACTATGATCCATAATAAGGGTATTTCTTAATTCACAGACTTTATTCAGTCACACATACACAGAGTCATAGCAAAGTATGTATTCCTCATGCAGGTCACATGTTTGGAAGCCACTGCATTATTCTATATAGCCCCCTCCCCCTCTTTCATTTCCTGCCCAGAAGCCTCGCTGTTCAGGAGACTAGAGAGAAAAAGCAATACAGATTTAGATGGTTAAGGGAAACATTCCACTGGGAATTCTCTAATCTCAAAATAAGCCAAAATAATATACTTTTAGTACACACTAATAGATAATAGTGCAGCTGGCAAATTTGCTAATATAAAAGACATTTTCAAGTAGGAATTTAGATAATCCTCTTGATGTTTGTTATAGTAAGATGTTATCTGCAATTCTATTAAAAGATATCAATTTAAAATTCAGCCTGAAATAGTATATGTAAATATGGTCAATGGTTAATATTAAATTAAAAGATTCTTTTCTGGTGATTCTTCTCCATTGAAAATCCCAATGCATGTCAACATGACTGAAGGTCAAGAATGACCAGGAAAACTCTACTGACATTCCCCAAGAAATTCAAAAATAGCTGGGGGAGGATGGGGTGTGCGGACAGCAACTGAATGGTGGAGGATGATTTCAGCAGAGTCCCCCAGAACCAAGCACCTAAACTGCATGGTCACACCTTTAAAGGTCAAATGGGAAATGTAAAAGAAAACAATCATTCTACATGTGTTTAAGGCCCACCATTAAAGGAGAGTTTTCTGTGAATTAATCTTACCATTACCAAATGAAGTCATAGGAAGAAAGTACTCTGTCTTTAAATCCAGAGCTATTTTTCATTCCAAGTTTCTGTTTGAGGCCATTACTGCTCCCTTGGGACTATGTTGACTCACTGCATCTCAGGATGACGCAAGCGAGCTTCTCTGCACAACTTCAAAACAGACTGTGAATGTACCCAGGCAAAGGCTGCCTCTGGAGCCATCAGATGGATCAGGCGCCTGTTCACAGAACTGCCAGGGCCAGGCAGGTGATGGGCATGTTCTTCGCATCTTCGGTTTCATCATGGTCTAATCACTTTTTTCAACTGGCAAAATAATAGCTTGACCACTTATTCCTAAATCTTTTCTTAATTTGTCTAATTTGGGATCTCATATTTACCTTAACTGCCCATGCCATGTCCAATCTACTTTCTTGGACTTACTTGGCCATGTGGTAAGAAAAGAATGGAAACAAGAAGTCTAGCTCAGATTTCTCCAAGTGCTGGGTACTGCACACATCTGGAGTTGCCTCCTCTAATCTTTTTATCTAGGAAAAAAGAAAACTCCTCATGGGGGGGTGGGGGAAGCAACTTCAATTAACCATACTCTCCTACCCATTTTTAGAAATAATGAGAGCTAACTATAACTCAGTATTTCTTCCAGTCCTAACAGAGACAACATTGAATGGCTCACCTGCGCTCCTTAATCAGTCCCCATGTGTACCCATCAAAGATGGTGAGTATAAGTGGATATCTGATGGGAGTGACAAAGGCAGACTATGTACCTAGCCATTCAAGATGAACAGCATCAGCTCATGGCATGCGCCAGGCTTGAGATGGGCACTGGAGACAGAGCAGACTAACCAATCAGACAGCCCTTCCCTGCATGGAGCTTACAGTCTAGTGAAAGGGAAGGCTCTAAGTAATTGCCACACTAAAGGGTCACTGTCAGTATGGCAAGTGCCAACGACGACTCAGACAAGTACTAGAGAACCTGACTGAGACCAGATGGGACTCTGAAAGTGGCATATGAGATGAGACTGGAGACTGGGCAGTGTTAGCCACAAAGAGGAGTGTGACATACACTTGGAAAGACCTGAGGCAAGGAAAGAGTTGATACAGTACTGTTAGGAGGTGAGTAGAATTCAAAACTGAAGCTACAAGAGGTTTCATCTGGGGGCTGGTTGAATACCAACAGCCCCAAGACCACCACCAATATGACAAAGGTAAACAAGACTATATCAGCATGGCCTATAAGCAGAGAACCTCACTTGTTACCTGGTTCACATTTCCAAAAGGACCTACAGCTTCCTTCCTAAAACGGACAACTAAAAACCAGAGGATGAGCCAATGTAAAATGTGTTTGCTTTTATTAAGAGTAGTTTACATTTGGGGCTGGACGTTTTCACACAATGTTCTTTTTGAGAACACTCAAATTATAAAAGGCCTCCATGGTGCCAGAAAGCAGAGAGGGCTCTATTAATACAATAGCTGAGCAGCTGTAAATAATAAAACCTCTAGTAATCAAACTAAATGTCAGCCTTTGCCAGTAATATCTTTCAAGATCAAATAAAACCTCGCCACGTTTCTATTTTATCCTTATCAAGATATTTTCCACCTAAGAGCATTAAGACTATGACACTGTTTTAAACCCAAAGTAACTCCCCATGTAATACATTACTCAGATGGTGAATATATTGTTGTTTTTCTTGTAGTGGCTATGTTTGCTAAAGACATTCATTCCACTATCTCATGCACCACCTCAACCCATGTCTCTCTATACATTTATAAGCTTCCCCCCTTCCCAAGCATAAAGAACAGATTTTTTTTTTTTTTTAAGATTTTACTTATTCATTCAAGAGAGACAGAGAGAGAGTCAGAGACACAGGCAGAGGGAGAAGCAGGCTCCATGCAGGAAGCCCAATGTGGAACTCAATCCGGTGACTCCAGGATCACACCCCGGGCAGAAGGCAGGTGCTCAACTGCTGAGCCACCCAGGCATCCCAGACTATACAGATTAAGGTCCTTTCGTGATTTACTCTTGGGCACTAAGGTCTTTGATACATCTTGAGACTTTACAGACTTCATTTCAGAGGTGAACTTGAACTGCATTATGCCATAAATCAGCAAGTTCTAACATAAAGTTAAAAATATGGCAGAGGACAGCAAAGAGGCCAAGAAGGATAGAATTTTTATAGTGAACGACTTTGCCATTGTGAATAATGACTTACTAAAATGTCCTGCTGCTTTTCCAGTATCTCTCTTTCTCCCTCTGTTGATCTTTGTTGCCATAACTACTATTTGAATCATCTTAACAAAGTGTACACACACAACTCCAGTGCTGTTACTGCTACTCTGCCACTCCAGATCAGCTTTCATTCACCTGGCAGCTGCTCAGGCCATGATCACGTCACATGGGGGGCTAATTTGTAATTAGAAATCAGTTCTTAGATTTCTAAAAAAAAAAAGTTACAGTTCCCATCAATATGTGATACTTAAATCTCACTCATAATTCTTAATTAGAGTTTTTCTTCTGTATTTACTGTAATTTCTTTTCAAAGCGAAAATGACAAGTTTTCAAAATACAGGGAACTTCTAAATAAGTTCTTGATAATACCCTAAAAGTTCATATGTATTTGGCTTAATGACCTATGTTTTCCCTATCTGCAGTAATCCGTAATCATAAAAAGTATTAAAATAATGACTCTAGGTTTCTGGGGCAAAATGGTGGACTGAGCACATGTGCTTACCCTCTCTCCTGCCTGCGACCTCTTTAAATTACAATAAAGGAATAAAAAAAAAAGTCTAAACCCGTAACAATGAAGAGAACAGAAAGGGAGTTGTCATCATACAAGAAATTTCAATGAATTTTGGAAATCTGAAAGTGGACAGGGGCACACTGTGTGGCAAAGCATAGCAGAAGAAATCACAGCCAAGGAGGGCTGTGAAGGGGTAGAGGATAGAGAGAGCCCACCTAGCAGGAAGAACCCCAAACATGAAGATGGCAAGTAGAATAGAATGGGGAGTGAGGCAGAGGGTGCAAACTGAGGTTTCTGTCTATGAAATGGCAGACAGGCAAAACACATACCTGCAACACCTCTCCACACCTAGACAGCTACCTCTCCATAAGCATATCCTTACTAAAGAAATTAAAGTCTCAAAAGCACTACTGTAGTGTTCACGGCCCAGTGTAATGTAAGCCCTCCAAGAGAGTTTCTTAATTCTCTTCATTAGTCCAGAAATGTGGGGATCCCTGGGTGGCTCAGCGGTTTGGAGCCTGCCTTTGGCCCGGGGCACGATCCTGGAGTCCCGGGATCGAGTCCAATGTCGGGCTCCCGGCATGGAGCCCGCTTCTCCCTCCTCCTGTGTCTCTGCCTCTCTCTCAATCTCTGTGCCTATCATGAATAAATAAATAAATAAATCTTTAAAAAAAAAATCCAGAAATGTAATTAGCCAATCTACAATCACTGGTTGTACTACAATCCTGATTGTACTAGTTGTACAATTTCTAGTTCCACTTTAAATATAAACAACTAGGAGCACCAGACTTCGAGGGAAGCCCTAGAGCATCACAGAAAAAGACCAAGACAAATAGATGAACCCTGAAGGAAACAGGTAATTCAGAAAACTGGAGAAATTTTTTAAAAAACACCAATACCCCCACACACAACAACTCTTCTCTAATCCATATCCTCAGACAGACTCATAAAGATTACATACTCAGAAATCAAGAATGTGATGAAAAAGATTTTTTAAATAAGAACAAGCTCCGGTAGTTAAAAATAGAGCTACCAAATAAAGGACTTTTAAAATGAATGAAAAATCAAGGAAATCTCCCAAAACCTAGAAAAAAAGACCAAAGATCCAGGAATGCAAATATGAAATTAATATGAACTCAGAGCCCCTTCTAAGCAACATAACCCTGTTTCATTGCTTCTTGAGCTGTTTGCACTATCATCCATGCAAACTCTGCCTACCCCCTCCAGGGTGTTCTCCTACAAACCTTCTTGGCCACCAACAGACAGCCTCCAAAGACCTTAAGAAAACAGTTACCATAGCCTAACTTTGGTTAACCTAAAGCCTACTTAATTTAGTTTCACAGAGGACACCTAGACCAGACCAACACTGATAAACAGGACTCCAAAAGGAGTTTGTCACTCCTTTATCTTAGAGTCACTTTATCATTCCTGAGCTAGCCTTCTGTGCATCACACAGCCTCTCTTATATGGGAGACATCCTTCCTTTTCGAGTCATTTTGTTTGTTTAGTTTTTTAAAGATTTTATTTATTTATTTGAGAGGTAGAGGGGGAGAGGGAAGAAGGGAGAGAGAGAGAGAGAGAACAAGAGCACCAGAGCAGGGGGAGGGAGAAGCTGTGCAAGGGAGCCCAACACAGTCAGGGCTTGATCCCAGGACTCCAAGATCATGACCTGAGCCAAAGGAAGATGCTTAACTGACTGAGCTACCCAGATGCCCATGCCCATGTTTTGTTTGTTTTTAAGTACAAAAGTTCCTTGGTGAGAGTCTGTTGGAGGTAAAATTCAGTTTTTATTTATCTGAAAATGTCACTTTTGTTCCCTTGTTACTAAGGTATAATTTAGCAGGTTTAATATTCTAGGTTGGCAATAGCTTCCTCTTAGCACTTTGAAGACACTATTCTGCTGCCTTCTGGTTGCCATAACTGCATGTCTCCCTTCAGTCTAACAGTGTTTCTTAGAAGATAATGTGTTTCTCTCTGCTTTTAAGGCCCTCCTTTTGTCTTTGGTGTTCTATTACACTCCAATTTGTCTGGATAAGGTGTTTTTGGTATTGTTTTTCAATTCTACTTGGGATTTGCTCTGGTTCCTTGGTCTAAAGATTCATGTTTTTCATTTTTTGGAAACTTTTGGCATCATTCTCCTCAAATACTGCCTCTCCCTGGTTATCTCTATTATCTTCTTCTGCCTCTTCACATAAGCCAAGATGTCATATCCTCTTATTCTGGTATCTATTTCTTTAGATTTGATTTTCACATTTTTCATCCTTCTATGCTGCAATCTGTGTAATTTCTTCAGCATTATCCTCCAATTTACTAAATCTCTCTTCAGTTGTGTCTAACCTGTTTAACCCATCTATTGAAGTTTGAATTTAACTGATGATACATTTGAGTTCTTTTCCAATTCTTCTTAATTCTTTCATCATAAGATTTTAGTCTTTACTTGTTTTCTATTTCACATTTTACTTCCTTAAATATTTTAAGTTGTTATTTTATATTCCAAAACTGATCATTTTAACAATTAAAATTCTACTCTAGCTCCATTATTCTTTTCTTCTGCTCTCTTCTTATCATGGTTGTTTGTCCAAGTCTCATAGACATCACCATATGACCCAGCCACTCCATTCCTAGCTAGTTACCCAAAAGAAATGAAAGCATATGTTTACACACAGGCTTGTTCACAAATGTTCAAAGGCTTAATCTGTGATAGCCCCAAAATGGAAACAACCCAAAAGCCCAACAATAGGTGAAAACACAAACAAGTTACAGTTTATCTAGACAATGGAATAGTACTTAGCAATAAAAAATAAAATATTGATATACACAGTATGAATGACTCTCAAAACAATTATGTCAGACAGGGGCACCTGGATGGCTCAGTGGTTGAGCATCTGCCTTTGGCTCAGGTCATGATCCCAGGGTCCTGGGATCAAGCCCCACATGAGGCACACCGCAGGGAGCCTGCTTTTCCCTCTGCCTGTGTCTCTACCTCTCTGTGTCTCTCATGAATACATAAAATCTTTTAAAAATAGTAATAATATCAGATAAAAAAATATACAGCATATGACTATATTTCCTAGAATTTTAAATAAATAAAAATTAAGAGGATCCCTGGGTGGCTCAGCGGTTTAGTGCCTGCCTTCGGCCCAGGGCGTGATCCTAGAGTCCCGGGATCGAGTCCTGTGTCAGGCTCCCTGCATGGAACCTGCTTCTCCCTCTGCCTGTGTCTCTGCCTCTCTCTCTCTCTGTGTCTTTCATGAATAAATAAAATCTTTCTAAATAAATAAATAAATAAATAAATAAATAAATAAATAAATAAATTTTAACTTATGCTGACAAAAAAAAAAAAAAAAAACAGGTAAATGGTTGCCTGGGAATTGAGGGAGGGTGGACCAGGAAAGGATTTTAGAGGGTCGTACAGAAACTTTTGAGGATGACTGATATTTTCATTAGACTTAATTATGGTGATGATTTCATGGAGATATATATATATATATATATATATATCTCCTGTAGTTTAAGGCTGTCCATCTTACTTCCAGCTCATCCTTTACTGTTAAGGCTGTCCCTCCCTTTTTGCAAGTTCAGCTATTTGTTAATAAGATGTTTGTTCTATTTTAGGCATCATGTCCTGGTGGATTTTCAGAATAGCTCATCTGTCATTTCACCTGCAGAAGTCTCCCCCATATCACTGTTTGACAGTGATGCTAAGTGTCCATAAAGTTCTATCATGCTGTCTCTTCCTCCCCCAAACCCTTCAATAGAGAAACCCCTCAGGTGAGCATACAAAATTAGATCACAATACTTTGTATTTTGACTTTGTATTTTCCTTTCCTCAGGCTCTTCTTGCTCAGAACACTCCCTTTGCCCACAATGTGTGTCTCCTTCCTGTGACTTTGGGGGGATACATACTTGGGGTGGAGTTATAGTTGGGCAGGGGTGAAATTCTACCTTATGACTGCAGGCCTCTTCGTACACCCCAAAACTCTCTCTTCTCATCTTCTGCCACCAAATACTATTCCCCTATTTCTCCCTGACCAGTCACTGTAGTGAGGAGCAGTCTCTCCTCTTAGCCACCGTAATTCTTCTTATATTATTAATGTGAACAGAATAATGCCTAGCATTTGAATTAAACGTTTGAGTGTTTCATTTTGTCTATTTAATTCCTGAAAATCAGGACCATCTGATTCTCCTACAGTGCCTTGTGCCTGTGTGGACAACAATAAATACCTGGGAAACAAACCAACGACAATAGAGGGAAATTAGTGTGATGGGGGCAATCTCCTCTTCCTCCCAAAGATTCACGAGGACCAACTAGCCTAAAATCCTGGTGTAAAAAACCTAAATCCAACCACTGACAGCAATGACTACTTAGAAGTATCCATTTTGAATCTATAAGGGAGATGCATCAAGAGAAACAAAACTGTTAAAACTGTACTCCCTGCAGTAATTACAAGGCAAATATTTTTTAAATGCCAATTTTTTTTTTGTTTGATTAACAGACGTATTCTTTTTCCTTGTTAAGCTTCCACAAGCTTCTGGGTGAAGATATCTGGAAAAATTTTAAAGTATAGTATCAATTAACATACAATAAATGGGCAGCCCGGGTGGCTCAGCGGTTTACCGCCGCCTTCAGCCCAGGGCATGATCCTGGAGACCTGGATTTGTGTCCCACATCGGGCTCCCTGTGAGGAGCCTGCTTCTCCCTCTGCCTGTCTCTGCCTCTCTTTCTCTCTGTGTCTCTCATGAATAAATAAAATCTTAAAAAAAATATATATATATATATATACACACAATAAATGTCATAGTATTTAAGAACAAACGTCCTCATAGTCTCACATCTTTGTAACTTATTGAGCCAATAAAATGACAGGACTCTTTTTCCCTGATTATCCCCCAAAAAGCAAAGCACAAATGTACAGAACAAAAACTGGCACTCCAGCTGCCTTTACTGAAATCCATGCCTAAAACTCAATCAACTTTTCATTTTGTTTTGTTTTGTTTTTTTAAAGGAGTGCCACCATGTGGTGAATGGTTTTAGTACACTTTTAACACAGCTACTGATAGGATGTGCTATGCCTGAAAACCAGGGAAAGGAACAAATTATCCAGGCCCAATACAAAATAGAGTCACATTTTATAGGAGATTTTATAACAGATTACTTTTGCAGTGAGCAAACTTTAGAGTTAAAATATTAGAGTTCAAACATCATCTGTTCTCTTCAGAGGATTCAGATAATAATCCATCCTCATTTCAGGTTAGTGAGACTCAGAAAGAGTCAATTAATCATCCAATGTCCTAAAGCCTCTAATTAGGGGCAGGGGTGAGGTGGAAAAGTGATATTGCTAGGGTCTACAATCCTGGTCTCCCACCTCTCTGTACTATCCCACAGCACCTCTCTACTACAAGAAACAAAAATGATTTGCCAACTTTAAATTTGTTATTTACTTAACAAACACATATATAGCACTTACTATGTGCCTGCAATTGTTGTAAGCACTTCATGAATATTTATAAAGCAATATGTAGAACAGTGGCAGACACACAGTAGGCAACTGATGTATCCAATAAAATTTAAAATCACAAATAATTTATATTTAATACAGCTCTTCTCATGAGGATTTTGAAAAAAACAGCCTACATTATAAATCTCAATAACCTTCTAGAGTTTAAAAAAAAAAAAAAAGCAAAATTGGTAGAAATAAAGACAAGAGCAAAGCCAGAGGTCTGTTTGTGCTCTAAAAGCCTAGAGCACTACTCTTGGGCTGGTGAGTATATAAACAAACTGTGGTACATCCATACAAGGGGATACTGTTCAGAGCTAGAAAGGGAGGAACTACTGATAATGAGCAACAACAGGGATGACTCTCAGTGTGTTATGCTAAGTGAAAGAAGCCAGACTCAAAAAGACCATATACTGTGCGATTCCATTTATACGACATCCTGGAAAAAGCAAAACTGTAAAGACTGCAAATAGCTCAGTGGTTGCCAGGAGCTGGGCTGGGGGAAGGGATGATGGCAAAGGGGCGGCAAAGGGGAATTCTGGAGGTGATGACACTGTTCTCTATCTCAAATGTGATAATTTCACAACTAGATGCATTTGTCAAAGTTCACAGAATTGTATGCTAAAGAGAGTTTTCTACTCAATAGAAATTATACCTCAATCAACCTGCCTAAAAATTTAATAATATAAAATACAATAAAAGTCCAGGGCCATTGTTTGGCCTTCCAAATTGTTATTATTATTATTTTTTATTTTTATTTTTATTTTTATTTTTAAAGCCAAGAGAGTATTTATTTAACTACATGCCCAAGAGTCTGGCCCCTAAACTTAAATATCCAGCACGGAGCCTTGGCCCTCCCAGCCTGGCCTTCCAAATTAAAGATCTGTTACGTTTTCAGAAGCCGAAGAAATCACATTCTATAAAAGATAAAAACTGATTTGACTTTTCCTCTATAACCAGCCTAGTTGACTTAGATGTCTGGCCTTTATTATAACACCCTTTATAATAGTTAGAATTCACTCAGTGCTATGTAACAAGCACTGTTCTGTTACTTTAAGTTTAGTATTTAATTTTCTATCTCAATTACAGGTATATGTACAATAATAAGTGGAGAATGTCCCTTCACTTCTCCATACCATACTCCCCCACCCATTCCCCACTGAGGCAACCGCTATCAACAAACCTATTTTTCCATGCCTACAGACGCACAATTTTCTCTGTATGAATGAGATTTACTACACTTGTTTTCTTTTGAACATTATGAACAGGTTCCATATCAATCCACACGAAGCTACCTCAATCTCAACAGCTTACACAGTGCTACACAGAACCATGGCCACAGTATATTTTGCCATTCCCTGTGAATGAACTTTTAGGTTATTTCCAATTGTAACTTATGTTCTTCACAGAGGTTCTAATTAATTCTCCTGATGACCCTATAGAGTGGGCCTATTATAGATGAAGTCCCCCAAGGCTTGAAAAGATGCACTCATTCCTTCCTTCAACAGACACTACTCTGTGCCAGAAACACAATACACATGGTCAGATAGCCTCAGTCATCATTATAACTATCTTTCTTCTTTGCTCCCTGTAACAAGCAACAATCCCCCTGACTAGTGCGAGTCAGGGTTGACATAAGGAGGGCTCTGGGGACTGCAGAGAGGCTCTCAGCCGAGGTGCGGTGCGGCAGGCTGGTCACAGGGTGAAAGCTTCCTATCTCTGCTACTTGGTGTTGCCTCTCCTCCATCCCCCACAGACTGAGGACTCACAGCGAGAGTCATCACTTGGCTCTATCCTAGGGAGGCTCTGCTCTTGCCGAGAAATCTTCTAAAACTCCACATTGCTGCTAAATGCCCATCCATACCAAGCTTCCCATAAAGTTCTGAACACTTTGCACAGTGCAAATTATTTCACATGCTCACAAATGTAGTGACCAAGTAAATCCCGCCACCAATCTATCAAGCACGACAGAGAAAAAGAAGAGGCTGTAAGCTCTAATGCTTACAGAGGCCAGACAGCAGCTATACCCCGAAATGAAGTGCATAGGAAGCCTCTCCCATTTTAAGAGATGCAGCTTAGAGCAGCAGACTATAAGCTCTAGTAGAGGTGCCATGGGAAAATACAGGGTTTGGGGAAGTAAAATCTACTCATTAAAAAAATTATTATGGAAATTCAAAACTATATCCCAAAGTAAAGAGAATAGATTAAGAACCCCCATGCATCCCATCTACCTGTGTACCATTCCACCTGGCAGCAACAAGTCCTGACTGGCTTTCATTGACACCACCCACTCCTCCTGTTCAGGCTGTTTATTAAAGCAAATAGCTGATATTATATTGTTTCATTCATAAATATTTACATATGTCTCTAAAATACAAAGACTGATTTTTTAGAAAGTTTTATTTATTTTTTTATTTCTTAGAATGAGAAAGGGAGAGAGAGAGAGAGAGAGAGAGAGAGAGAGAGAGAGTGCATGTGAGTGGGAGAAGGGGCAGAGGGAGAGGGAGTGGGAGAGAGAATACCAAGCAGACCCTGTGCTGAATGCAGAGCCTGATGCAGATCCCATGACCTGGAGACCATGACCTGGAGACCCCGACCTGAGCAGAAATTAAGAGTCTGACACTCAACCCACTGAGTCACCCAGGTGCTCCAAAGACAGATTTTTAAACATAATGGTTCTTTTGGTGTAATGCCTAAAAATTAACAATAAATCTTTAATATTTTCCACTAGTCAGAGTTCAAATTTCCCCATCAACTCACAAAAGGATTTCCCTCCAATTTAAAAATTTATTTATTTATTATTATTTCTTAAGTAAGCTCTATGCCCAATGTGGGGCTTGAATTCATGATCTTGAAGTCAAGAGTCGCATGGTCAGTCAGGTGCCCCAGAGTTCCCTCCAATTTAATAGTTTGCTTGAATTCCATTCTTAATAAGCTCCATGTGTTGCAATTATATCTCCTTTACAGATTCCACTTAATTTTTTTTCTTCCAGTTTACCCACTAAGTAAAATAGGTCATTTGTTCTATGGAGTTCTTCTTAGTCTGAAATTTAATGACTAAGTTTAACATGTTAGGAGGTGTATTTTAACATATCTTTCTGTGTGAAAACTTTCTTTGCTCAAACGCAAGTGACTACTTCTGTATGAAAGATATCTGTGAGTGTCTGTGTGTGTGTGTGTGTGTGTGCTGTGCATGTGCCTGCACTTTCTTTTGAAGGGTCATGGTAGCTGGTTTGAGGAATCAAATGTGTTTCGTTCTCATACAACCTGCAGCTCTTTGAGAACTAAAGCTTAGTATTCCCATAGGAGGCCAGACTCTCCAGGGTGTTCTGAGGCCAGGTAAGCCTTTGGAAGAATGAGATCGCTAAGGGGCGCTTGGCCATCTAGTAGGGAGACCAAACAATTATACCAATAAATAAACTAGGGGATTTCAGATGGCGTGTACTTGAGAAATTGAGAGAGGAAGGAGAGCTGGTGCCGGCACGGGTACCCTAGACTGGGTCTGCAAGGAAGTCTTTTGCAGCAGATGCCACGTAAGCTGGGATACACAGGCTCTAAAAGAGCCAGGCACCAACAGATCTGGTGTAAGAGTACCCCAGCAGAAGAAAGGGCAAAGCCTGGGGCAAGCACTCACAGGGAAAAGTACCCCAGTAAACAAAGGGTAACAGAAAGGGAAATACAAGAGGGACATAGGCCCAGACCACACAGGCCCAAAGGCTATGGAGACATGTACCCAGGAGGAGACAGAAAACGAGGCAGTGGAAAGATGTGACATAAATGTTTGAGGAAAGGTCTCTGATGGCAGAAGGAGAACAGACACAGATGGGAACAAGACCAGGTTGGGAGACAGGGAAATCTCTCAGGACAGAGCCAGTGGTAGTGCAGGGCCAGGATGGTATGATTTACTCTGGGATTTATCCTGGAGCATTTGCTTCCACACTAGATGTGGGCAGTATGGGTGAGGGAGGAGTCAAGGATGACACGTCGGGGGGGGGGGGGGGGGGGGGTGTCCAGGACACCTGGGGAGAGGATGATGTCAAAGGTGATCACCCTTTCCACACATCCTAAGCCACCAAAACAACAACAATAACAACAACAAAGGACAGAAGGTGATTAAAAGGTATAAACTTCCAGCTATAAAATGAGGAAGACTTGGGTCTGCAATATACAGTCTAGGCAACACCGTAATGTTGTAATATTACAATATGACATAATATGACAATAATATAATGATACTGTAACAACTTTGTATGGTGACATGACAGCTAGATTGATGGGGGTGATCACTTAATAATGCATATAAATGCTGAATCACTATGTTTTACATCGAGAACTAACACTGTATATCAACTACACTTCAAATAAATATTTTTAAAAAGGACTGGAATGTGAAGACCAGGTGTGGTAAGAACTCATTAACTTGAAAGAAAAAATCCCTGAAAGCACTATGCTTCTTTATGGCCATCTCCATAATCACAGGGCACACTCTCATCTGTACCCTCACAAGCCACATTCCAGTACTGTCACCTGGATTGTGCACCTATGCAGCTCTCCAATTTCCTGTCAGAGTCAGCTTTGTAAGGGGCCTCCATTCACTGCAGGTTTTCCATGCTTTGCTCAGGGTCCAACTCAGAAGGGTGTCTATGACCATTGTCCCTCCTCCGGGGCCAACAGGGAGGCGGGGCCAACAATGAGGCATCAGTCCTGCCCAGCCAGACCCACTTTCCCTGCTGTGTGGTCATGTGGGTTGCTCTGGTTATTCAGCATGACAGTGAGCTAGCTGGCAGGGGGCACCGGGGGAGGCCAAGTGTGCTTGGTATGTGTCTGTGGAATGCCCCAGGCCACATTCTTCTGAGTGCACCAACGCATGCCTAGCCACGGCCCTGGGGCCCTCTCAATCGGAAGTTCTTGGGCAGCAGTCTCTCCAGGCTCCTGGGAAACTTGTGGGCGATGATCTGCACCCACTTGATCTCCATTCTGCCAAATACAATCCAATAAATTCACCCAATTCTTTGCTTTATCTTCTCTCTCCTCAGGGAAGCACTCAAAATGAGCCCCAAACCCAGTCCTTGTGACAGTTTCCTTACCTAATTCTGCTGGTCATTTGGTCTGATTCATTTGGTCAACGCCAGGATTCATTTGGTCAACGCCAGGATTAGGAAAACCTGCCAGACTATTACGCCGCAATAGATTTACATAACTTTCCAAACTTTTTGCATTTGTTAAATTACTAAAAGTGTGGCATAAAGAAGAAAGTAAAGGGCTCCTGGTGTGCTTGGGAGGGATTAGAAGCACAGGGGCTGTGGGTCAAACTAATGGCTCTGTGCCACCCAAAGGCTTGGATTCCTCCCTTATAAGAAGAGAAATAAATATTCATCTGCTATTGTCAGCAGACAGGTAAACTGATCTACCAGATACACCTTCCAGGGGTGTTTGCAATATGTATTAAAGATTTTAAAAGTATCTATTCCTTAGATGCAGAAATCCCACTTTCAGAAATTTATCCTAAGGAAATAACAAGAACATACAAAAATGAATCATGAAAATTCTGGGGAGAAAAACTGTCAACAAAATAAGTACTCAACAGTAGATTAGGAGAATAAATCACGGCATACCCACGACTATCACATATATCTGCTTTCCAACCTGCTGTATTTTTGAAAAGTGCCCTTTCCTCCCCTAAGAACTCTGAAGAGTAGGCAAGCAGCACCCAGATGTAGTGTAGCACTATCATACCCACCCCAAAGCCTCACCCTGTGCCTCCAACAACCCCCTGGAGAAGCTGATAAGGCTTTTCCTCACTAAAAACAAGACAAAACAAAATAACAAACAAACAAACAAAACAATAATCATGTGAACGCAAAAATGTTTGCATATAATTCAGGAAGGCCTAGGAAATTCAAAGAGAAGCATATTATTCATTTTTTTAAAAAGATTTTATTTATTTATTTATTCATGAAGACAACACAGAGAGAGAGGCAGAGACATAAGCCAGAGAGAGAAGCAGGCACCACACAGGGAGCCAGATGTGGGACTTGATCCCGGGACCCCAGGATCACGCCCTGGGCCGAAGGCAGGCGCTCAACCACTGAGCCACCCACGTTCATTTTGAAAAATAAAAAGAATTATCTTGGCGAACAATTCTGAATATGGGCAATTCTGGCCTAAGAGAGGTGAGAGAACTTCAGTATTTGGAATGGCTGGTTAATAAGGCAGGCACGAAGCATACTAACTCTACTTGTATTCTCTGAACTGATCAAATCAACCCAAACCCAACGTTTCAAGAACACAAAACACAATACCCTTGACCTTACATATAACAAAACAAGGAAATAATGTGCCACAAGCAATGGGAAATCTGTACGAGGTTTTTGGATGCATTCATCAGAGCAAGAATCTGATCCAACTGAATGAGCTAAGTACACTGTTGAAACAAGAAAAGCGTCGTCCCCCTGAGGGAAGAGGAAACCTTCAACCTGTGAAAAGGTCAGTTACAGAGTTTGGTCTGACCCAGAAGACCCAGATGTATGTTTCCCCCAGAGGTCAAAAAACAAAACAACTTGAAGAGCTCTTGGGAGACATGTGGTACACAAAAACCTCACTTCACAGGACAAACACACGCTAGAAAGCTCGGCTGGTATTTTCTCAGCGGGTTTCTAGGTAAGATCAGCAATCCACGTTCCTAGAGAAGAAAGGCTCCCTAAAAGACACAGTGATGCCACATCCTGGCCTCTGCCCCACCTGCAGCCTCTTGCCCACTGCCACTCAGCACCCTTCCGTATGCTGCCCCTTTGTCTGAAATGTTCTGACATCTCCAAAACTTGCTCCTTAGTCCAGTCGCAGCTTAAATGTCTCCTTCTCAGGAAATCCTTTCTCTGTCCTCCCCCGACCCTCATTATGCTAGATTCATTTTCCCCATGCTGGCAGAAGAGGTAGTTGTGGTAGCAAAGACAGTACACAACCACAACTAAGATTTTTTTTTGAGTGCTTACCTTACCAGGACTTTTCCTCATTCACTTTCAATGTGTTATTTCTTTTAATCCTCAATATGAAAACCAAGGATGTGGGTACTACCATGATGTTCATTTTACAGCCAGTGTAGTAGCCAGCCTCTCATATGGTCCCCAGTGATGCCCATCTCACAGGCTTCATCCCTTCCCTCTCCAAATAGGGTGGACTTGTGTAACCAATAGGATACTGCAGAAATGCCAGAGGGACTTTTACAGCTAGGTCATAAAAGACACCGTGGCAGGGGTGCCTGGCTCAGACGGAAGAGTATTAACTCTTAATTTGTGGGTTGTGAGTTTGAGCCCCACATTAGCTGTGGAAGTTACTGGGATGCCTAGGTGGCTAAGCAGTTGAGTGTCTGCCTTTGGCTCGGGGCGTGATCCCAGGGTCCCAGGATTGAGTCCCACATCAGGCTTCTTGCATGGAGCCTGCTTCTCCCTCTGCCTGTGCCTCCCATGAATAAATAAGTAAAATCTTAAAAAAAAAGATGTGGAGGTTACTAAGTAGGGATGCCTGGGTGGCTCAGTGGTTGAGCATCTGCCTTCAGCTCAGGGCATGATCCCGGATTCCCAGGTTGGAGTCCCACATCAGGCTCCCTGCATGGAGCCTGCTTCTCCCTCTGCCTGTGTCTCTGCCTCTCTCTCTCTCTCTCTATATATATATATATTTTTTTTTTTTTAATAAGTAAATAAATACATTGTGGCCTCTGCCTTGTGGTGTCTTGGACCTCCTGCTCTGGGGACCTCAAGCAGCCTGTGGAGAGGTCTATGTGGTAAGGAGTTGAGGCCTCCCACTGGTCAGCACTCCCTCGCCAAACCTGAGAGATTACCTTAGAAGAAGATCCTCCAGCCTCACTCAAGCTATTGCATGATGAGCCCCAGCTGACATCTAGAGTGTAATCTCAGCAGAGGCCCCAGCAGAACCTTTCAGCTAACCCTACTTCTGAATTCCTGGCCCTGAGACACTGGGGTAATACATATTTGTTGTTTGAAGCCACCTCATTTTGAGGTGGTTTGTCCTATAGTAATAGATAACCAATACTAATAGGAAAACAGGCTCAAAATGTAACCACCTGGTACATTGTACATTGTACAAACTGGTAAGTGGTCCAACCAAATGTCTGAATCTTGCTAGTCTGATTCCAGGGCCTGAGTTCTTAATCACGATACTGTGCAGCCTCCTCCACAAAAGGATGATGGCCTCAACAGACTTCACAAAGGCAAGAACCATAACTGTCTTTTTTTAACCCTGTAACCCTATTTTACCAAATGCCAGTAAAATATACCTGGCACATCACAGATAGTTTGTTAAAAGAATGAATAAATGGAGTGACTGAAAAGAATCACAAAAATGTAAAGAGTGATGACGAGATTATAGGTAACATATTCTGTTCTATACCTTGCTAAGTTTAAAAAATTTTCTACAATGTACATACAGTATGCCATTCACCTCACCTCAATTCAATTTGAACTAGGACCTAAAAAAAAAAACAAAAAACAAAACAAAGCCAATCATCCAAATGTCCCAGGGCAGAGGAACTAGAACTCAGTGCAAAGGCCCTGTGGTTGAAACAGATTAGTCATGTTTAAACAAAACATGGGCCGGGGGATCCCTGGGTGGCTCAGTGGTTTAGTGCCTGCCTTTGGCCTGGACATGATCCTGGAGTCCTGGGATCGAGTCCTGTGTCGGGCTCCTGGCATGGAGCCTGCTTCTCCCTCCTCCTGTGTCTCTGCCTCTCTCTCTCTCTATGTCTATCATAAATAAATAAATAAATCTTTAAAAACAAACAAACAAACAAACAAACACAAAACATGGGCCTACATGGCTGTGAGGGGGATGCCGGGACACAGGCCAGATCTCTGTCTGGCTTATAGTTGAAGTGAAATGAGAAGCTACTAGAGGGATCCCTGGGTGGCACAGCGGTTTAGCGCCTGCCTTTGGCCCAGGGCGCGATCCTGGAGACCCAGGATCAAATCCTGCGTCGGGCTCCCGGTGCATGGAGCCTGTTTCTCCCTCTGCCTGTGTCTCTGCCTCTCTCTCTCTGTGTGACTATCATAAATAAATTTAAAAATTTAAATAAAAAAAAAAGAGAAGCTACTAGAGGGTTTTAGTAGAGGCGCAATATGATCTCATTTGCATTCCTGAAAGATTATTCAGGTTTACGTATGAAAAATAAGTTGTAAAACAGAGAGACCGAAAGCAAAAGCATCATTAAGAAGGCGATTGCACAACTCCAGACAAAGGGAAGGATTAGATGAGCGGATTCCTGTAAAGTGCTCAGCACAATGCCTGGCACATTGTATGCACCCAACAACTGGGATTTCTCTTCTTTGTAAACACTCCATTTGAAAATCACTCTACACATATGCAATCACTATAAACTATGAAGTGCATGCCCATGCCAACAACACAGGATTTAAAATCGCCATGTTCTATATTCAATGGCATGAAAAAAATGCTTACAATTACTGGTTAGTTTTTTTTAAAAGCCAGTGAACAAAAACCGCATATATAATGTGCCCCCTCCATAAGAGGGGTGTGGCTATAAGCAGAGAAATATATCTGAAAGGTTTCCACAGGATAAACAGTGATGTGATCATGGGTGGGTTTTGCTTTCTTTGTTAGCCCTTTCTACACTTCTGAATTTTTTAGGTTAATTAGCATTTCTTTTACAGAGATAAACAGAAAATCATTTTCATTCGTAAAAGAAAAAATAACCTTAACTTTTTCAAATACCAAAAAAAAGGAAGGAAAAGAAAATAAATTTGAAGGACTGGCTGGATGGTTCACTAAATGATGATCTGAACCATTTCAGAGGAGAAATAATGCTAACTGGGGGAGTCTGATGATATCGCACGTAGCAGTAAAATGGCAACACTGGTGAGGTGGCACCAGGAGGTGCTACCCTCCATGCCTGACGATGGTGAATGGCTTTTTAGCTGTTAATGTCCAATGATAATTTTTTAAAAAATAAAAGAGAGAATTGATTAAAACAGAATATTCCAGCATTTCTTGCTTTTGTTCTCCTGGTCCTAACACTGCATCAAAACGAAGACCCTTCCTTCCCCAAGGAAAGTGAGGAGGCTGTGAGGGACTTTGGGGTAGGGGACGGGTGGCAGGGCAGAGAAAAGGCAGATCCCAGTTTCCCCTCCAGAAGTCAATCATCAGAGGTGAATGATACATCAATGACTGAACAGTCACCAGAAAGAGGAAAAAATTAATTTAGTGCGATTTTCTTCCTTAAAAAGTAGAGAAGCAGGAGAACGACTTAGCATCCTAAGGTTTAAGCAGAAAAGCCATCCCCTAATATTTTCAGGTCTTTTTTAACAGGATCAGTTATGCAGCCACTTGGAAAAGATCAGAATATTTCCTGCTTTCAAGAACCCTGACATTTGGGAGACTTGGAAGGGTCTATGCTAAGAGAACAGAAAGAAATCGAGGAACAACCGATCTCTTGTTACCCGCCGGTAGCTTCTACTACCAACCCAAGAGGAACAGGAATCCTGATTGATAAATGTTCCAGCTCTTTAGAGTGTAAGTCTCCACACTGAGGACTGACTTTAAGGAGGAGGTAAGAGACCAAACACAGCTACTGTTGTTTATCTTTGGTACGGCAAAATGACCTCCCAATAGCACCAGGATCTGCAGGCCAGAGAGTGGCAAAGTTAACCCCAATTGGTACAGGATCCAAGCATTAGGTGACCGCATTTCAACCCAGTTACATTGATAATGAAGTGGAACCTGGAGGTGAACCTTCTGAGTCTGTGACAGGTGCTGGGGCTGCCCCACTGGCTCCACCACGGACACAAACCCTTTAAAAGGGGATTCAACCTAGGAGAGTTCCAGACATATAGTATATGCTCCACACTTATTCCAACAAATGGCTTGTGTCCTGGGAAACACTCACCCTTGATCCATAGGAGCCTACAACCTGTTGCCCCCAGGCCTCCAAAGCCCTGGAGAACCTTTGGGAGGCATTATGAGGCCTCCCTCAACTGTGATAAATGAGATAGTGTCTTCTCTTAGTCAATCCCTGAAACACAATGAGATGGGTAAGATGTAGGCCAAAATAACAAACTAGATCTGATAGCTAGTGAAGACACAGAGTCAGAGCTCCTGGACCCAAACTCTCAGCCACTCTGCAGGTGAGACGCAGGCCCAAGGTAAGCACTCAACGTAAGTTAGCCAATCATCTAAGTAACAGTAACATCACCGAAGTTAGGTATGTAGGGCCCATTTTACGGCTAAGGACCTGAGGTAAAACTCCCAGGGGAGAAGAGACAGTGTTTGGGTTACTCGAGAGGGGCCATGGCTTCTCAGCTTTCTTAGCTCTTCATCAAATTCCTCTGGTTTTTTAATAATGAAATTTAGATTCTCAACAGGAAAATCGGGCCTACATGCTTCTCACCATCTGGCTTCCTCCAAGAGTCCCTGAGTCCTTCCCAAGTGGGCTGATCTCAGAGCCTGTCTTAGAACAACCTGTTCTCAGAGTTCTGAGAATGTGCTCTGGCTGACCTGAGAGTCTTCATTTATAAAGAGGGCTTCTAAAAGGGCCCCGAACTGCCCAATAAAACCAACGGAGTCCCCCTCTCCATCTAGCATTCCACAGGATGTGACTGCATAGTGAGGGTGGCGGGAAGCACCAAAGAGAACCCAGCTCTGTCCAGGCCCCGGAACATGGGGGATTCCAAACATCCAAATTCCACACCCATGAGCACAAGGCAAGAAAGAGCTTTGCTTCATTTCATTTTAAAACATCCCCTTGGGGCGCAGGGGTGGCTCAGTCAGTTAAGCATCTGCCTTGGGCTAGGGTCGTGATCCGGGAGTCCTGGGATCCACCCCGGCATCAGGCTCCTTGCTCAGTGGGGAGCCTACTTGTCCCTCTCCCTCTGCCTGCTGCTCTCCCTGCTTATACTATGTCAAGTAAATAAATAAAATCTTAAAAAAAAAAAAAAAAAACCTTAGATGCATATACCTCAAAACCATCTAACAGTCAAGTCAGAGTGGATAGAAATCAGCTCTCACGTATCAGAGGGCAGACAGCCCAAAGCTGACACTGCAAAGGCCCACAGTGGGCTGGCTCTGTGCACCTACAGAAGTTTCTTTCACACGTTGGAAGATAGTTTGGCAGTAGCAACAACAGAAAGAGCCCCTTCCCCTCAGCTCCCCCAAGCCCTAACTTCTTCTCTAAGCAAAACGCTATGAAGTTTCCTTAGACACTGTCAAGATAATCCAAAAGTAAAGAGAAAACATGAGAGTAAAATATATGTCAATGGCTTGAAAGAGAAAAACTTCCATTTATAGCAATGTTGAAATATAGTTGAAAAAGGCACCAAACTTTGTTACATTTCAAGATGTGAATGAAACTTTTCAAGTTGTGAAGAATTAAGTGGCCCAATGAATTTACCAATCTGAAATCTAAAGACTGCTGCACTCATGTGTGGGAAATCTTAGGTAAAGTTCTATCTTTCATTTGACCAAATAATTAAAATGTCTACCCAAAAGCAGAAAGCCCAAGAAGCTCTCTCCAGAAGAACTGAATGGGAAAGTTTCTGTGCTAAACTGGTTGTCAAAAGTCAAGGAGAAAGAGAAATGAACAAACACAAAACCTCCCACATTCAGCTGCTTTTCTAAATTAGTATAAATTTGAAGCAGGTTACACAGCAGGGAACCAACATATAGTTATTGATCTTTGCATTTATAATCACACTCTTCTTTATAAGAAAAGTGGTCACCCCTTTACTCCAGAGAAGGGATTCCTTTTAAAACCCACATGGCTTACAGAATGGAAGACTACAATGTTTACAAGTCATTTCTTAATAAATGAGAAGTATAATCAACTCTTCTATCCTTTGACAAAAACTTATCCTGCTACTACCAAGTGTTCTTTCTGTACAATGAGGCTCCTGAAAGGCACAGGTCCCAGGGAGTGTCCTTGTCCTCCCCAGTCACCACGCTGGCAGCCAGAGCAGACTGCACAGATGGCAGGTCACAGAGCAGACCCTGGGAGGCCAAGGAGGGCTGCAGGCAAGCTCAGGCCCCTGGCACCGATGTTACACACGTCACCATCATTCCACAACCCCTGCAAGCCCAGGAAAAGGCGCTTCAGGGCCAGAAGCAACATCTCAAGAAAACAGACCTTCGGTTTTTCCAAGGTGGAAAAAAGAAGAGGACTGGTCCAAAGGGTCCCCTAATTTATACACTATTATAGCTAACTCACCAAACACCCCTTCATGAGTGAACAGGAAGACCATGTGAAGGGATATGTCATCGTGAATCCACAGGAAGTCAGTCCTACCAAGCAGTTGTTCTTATCATTACAGCTGATTCTCTCCAGAGACCCAGACTTCCGAGTCATGGTGAGAACCACAAATGACCTATAAGTGACCAATGAGTGACACACACAGACAAACCACATGGGGAAGAGCAGATGGAGACTGTTAACCCAATCACATTACTGAAGAAGGTCCAGAATCAAAAGCCTTGCTGCCTTCTGCTTAAGTAAGAACTATGAGGAACCACCCATTTCTGGGAATGTCACTCCCATTTCTGACTGCCAGATTGAAGTCCATGGATCATCTTTGTCTCTTCCCCTCTACCCTCCTGACCAGCCCAGTCAGCTCCACAACCAAGATGGCTCTTGGTGTTGGCTCCTTCTCTTCAGGCTCTCCTTACCTCCTATCTAAGTGTCCTCCCTTCCATGCTCAACCTCAACTCAGGTTTCAGATTAATTTTCTAAATCACACTATGATCTTTTAACAAGTTCCTTCAACAAATATTTACTAAGTAACTACCACGTGCCAAGCATTGCTCTAAGTACTGGGAATACTTTCATGGTGCTAATATCCTACTGGGAATTATCTTTAACTCCCACTGACCACCAAGGATTTCCAAAATCTTTAGCTTGGCACTCAAGGACATCTCTGAAGTAGCCCAAACATGCCTTGCCTGCCTCAATTTCATACTCCCCTGAATGTTCCAGCCAAACTATTCCTAATACACTCTGCCCTGTCCCACCTGAAGACACCTCCCCACCTTGACTAGGTAAGTCTCTCTGGAATTACCAAAGTGCATTCAATAGAAGTACTCAGAGAAAGAAGTGTCCCAAGTCTCCCACAGTGTTGGAATCCAGTCTTGATCGCCTTATTTTGCCTCTTCTTGAATATCCCCCCAGAGACAAATTAACCACGGCTTCCCAAAGCACCCATCCTATTGCTTGACTGCTCTCACTTCACTGAGCCCAAACACCCCTTAATTTGTGACTTCTATCCACTACTCTTAATTCTGCCTTCCAAAGCAGTGCAAGGTGAAACCCACTTCCTTGTATATGACAGTCCTTTAAATATTTTCAGGTAACTAACCTGTCTTCCCAGAGTCTCCTCTCCTCCAAGCTAGAAAATTGCTCGTGTACTCCAACCATTCATTTTTCATTATTTCATTTAATAAACATTTACTGAATACCACTATGGGATAGGCTCCGAAGACATGTTAAGAGGGAATGACAGGGACACCTGGATGGCTCAGTGGTTGAGCATCTGCCTTTGGCTTAGGGTGCGATCCCGGGATGCCAGATTGGGTCCCGCATCAGGCTCCCCACAGGGAGCCTGCTTCTCCCTCTGCCTATGTCTCTGTCTCTCTCTGTGTGTGTCTCTCATGAATAAGTAAGTAAAATCTTAAAAAAAAAAAAAAGGGGGGGGGGGTAGTGACAGAGAGGCAATGATCAAACAGTGTGATAAATCCCACAATGCTACACACAGGATGCAGCGGGAGCAGAAGAAATCATACCTAAGTATATTGAGACACCACAGAGAGGAGTCGTCAGGTGGGACCCTTAACAGAGGAAGCAACACACTGTAATTTTTGGGTTGGCCACCTTTTTCTGAGGAACAAACAAATGAATGCATGCATGCTTGTATGCAATTACCAGTTACTGGCTGTTACTCTGGGCTGGGCAACACACTAGGCACAATGATACATACTTCTACACCTCACCCTCATAACAATTGTAGGAAATAGATCCTAGTGTCCCCATTTGTTTATTTAAGAGATAGAAAGAAAGACAAAGCATGAGGGGGTGGGGGATACAGGGAGAGGGGGAAGAAATCTCAGGCAGACTCTGAGCTGAGTGTGGAGCCCAACACAAGGCTTGATCTCAACCACCCTGAGATCATGACCTGATCCAAAACCAAGAGTTAGATGCTTAACTGAATGTGCCACCCAGTTGCCCCCTAATATCCCTATTTTAAGGAGGAGAAAAAGAAGGCTTAAAGAGGAGAAATAATCTGTCCAAGGTCTCATATCAAGTAAGTAGCAGAGACAGTATTCAAATGTAGGTTACCTGATATCAGAATCTGGGTGCTTGGGGCACATGGGTGGCTCAATAGTTGAGTGTCTGCCTTTGGCTCAGGTCGTGATCCTGGGGTCCTGGGATCAGGTCTGGCATTGGGCTCCCCAGAGGGAGCCTGCTTCTCCCTCTGCCTGTGTCTCTACCTCTCTCTTTCTGCATTCTCTCATGAATAAATAAATAAAATCTTAAAAAAAAAAAAGAATCTGGGTGCTCAATTACTGTCTGGTCAATAGGTGCTTTGTTTGGTCATCATCCCCTTTGAGAATCTCCCGAAAGCCTAGGCTCCTTGCAAAGAAAACTGTTACTGGGCACATTCACAAAAATACACATAAAATCCCAGGGGTCAGAGACCTCATAATTCTCTGCATATATCTTAATAATCAGGGTAAAAACCTGGGGCCAGTAGAGTGGACTGATGCCCAGTACCCACTCCTTCCTCCCGCTAATGCTCTACAACATAATACTGCAGAGGCTGGAGAGCTAAAAACAATGCGTCACTGACTTCCCTGCAGTGAGGGTTAGAACGTGATTTAGGTTTTACCAATCAGATAACCTTCACATGAGATCTAGAGAGCAGATGCAGGGCCGAGCACACACCTGCTGCTTCCACTTCCACTGTTGCTGGGACAAGCCCAGCTGCAGAAGCATTTGGTTTTCTGGGGTGGACCTGGAGGCCCCATGTCCAGGCATTAGCTTCACAGGTGTCGAGCAGCAGCATGGAGGACAGCTATTTTGCTCTGGAGCCACCAGGAGTAGAATGTCCTTGATTATAGCAGTGGTTCTGGAGCTGGCAACTCTCCAAGGACCAAAGAGGCCACAGCTTCCTTGGTGGTCTGGGTCTACACAATTGGTGACTTTGGGCATCATCACAAAGCTCAACCTACAACCTGGTTTTTCAGCTCTCCCAATAATTCTGTAAGCTATAAAATACTCTATAATAAAGCCTTCCCCATTAAAATGAGCTATTGTGGATTCTTGTCTGTGACTGAACCCAGACAAGCAGAAAATCCCTTTTCTAGATTTTTAATAAGTAGCTGTTGTACTGAATTACAAATCCCAAGACATAGGCTCTAGTCTCCACCTTCGACTTAACTGTTTCAAAAAAAAAAAAGCCCATGATCCACAATCAAGCTATAATTTAAGATTAAAGGGCTCCCAAACCCTAAACGCCAAAATTAATTAATTTGGGGAAGAACTGGTTGCCCTTTGGGGGCTCAAAGGCTGGTTGTATGTACTATGTTGGACATAGTATTAAATAGCAGCTGCTTTTCCAGGTGTCTATCTTTAGTAGACATTACTAGTGCCCACAATTGGTGACCCTTCCCTTTCCTGAATACACACATGATGACATTTATTAAGCCTCTCACAGTGAGGTGACACCTTGTACCTAGTTCTGCATGTGGGATATAACCAGAAGTGACCATGAATCCTTTCCTGGCTGTAGAACTCACAGTTCTCGCTGCTCATCTGCATTATCTCAAGATCAAAGAGGCTACACTCTCCAGTTAGGCAGGCACAAGATGCCTGGGGCCACCATCCTCTGGGTCCCCCAGAAAGTAGGTGGGGCAAAGCACCTCTTAACCACACCCACAAGAGATAACTCTCCTGGTTAAGCAACTGGGATCTATCTGATGGTTGTTTGGTACCATGGCAAAGCCTAGCCTCACCAGCCTAATCCACCACCCTGAGAAACTCTCACATACACGCAAAGGCAAATGTGTAGACAAATGTTCATTGCATTACTGTTTGCCATTGTGGTAAAGATGGAAACAACCATTCTAGCCATAAATGAGAGAAGGGATAAACTATGCCATAATTATATTACAGAATACTAAACAGTAGTTAAAGTGAGGACCTAGATCTATTTGCATCAACACAGGTAAATCTTAAATACAACGGTGAATAAAAAATCAAGTTTCAAAAGGATGTGTACAAGATACCACATATATATTTTTAAACATTATATGATTGGGTTTTGCACATTTCTAAACATATTTCAACAAAGGATAAAACCTCTTTCAACACTCCCTCCAATCACCCCGATCTCACCAAAAGAGTAGCTTAAAAGAAAAAGGCACACGTTATAGGAAGGAGTTTTTCCTTTTTTAATTTACCTCTACTCTTTGATTGTCAAAACTCAGAAGAAATAAGTTGAAAAGTCAGTAATGAAAAAGCCTTTGCCACCCAATGTCTAAGCATTCAATTTTACTTTGGCAATATTTTTTTAAGAGAGAAAATCCTCCACAAGTGTTAGCATTCAAATAGAGATCTAGTATCTCAAACCAGGAAGACAAGTGAATGATTTCATGAAATCATAGTGATAATCGTGTACATTCATGAAGCATTTTACAGTTTCCTACACTTTTTCACAGACATCAGCTCATCTCAGTCTCCCTCCATCCTGAGAAGGAGCAGAGTAATACCATCGGTGCCATTTGAGAGATGAAGAAACCAGGGCTCAGGTCTATCCTATCAGCTATAGGATAGGATCACATGATTACAAGATCACATGGCTGGAAGTATCAGCCCCAGAGTTAGAAGCAAATATTTATAAATAGTAAATGTTGGATCAAGTCGACATACTTTAAAGCTCCTATTGCTAACAGCAACTTAGAATACCAGAAATGTAAAGCTCTACAATCTTTGGAGGGGGTGGATTCTCATAGGTGAGCAAGGAAATGCCATGTAATCCTGTTTTCTGAGCCATGACTATTTTTAATAATGGGCTTTTCAATTTCCAGAGACTGAAACTGGGTACTATTTATTTATGTTCAACTGCAATGTATTTTTTTTTTTTTTTAGGGAAAAAGATTTTTTTTGTCATTGTTTTTTTTTTTAATAGTATTTCTACTTTCTTTTTTTTTTTTTTTTTAAGATTTTATTTATTTACTCGTGAGAGACAGAGAGAGAGAGAGGCAGAGACACAGGCAGAGGGAGAAGCAGGCTCCATGCAGGGAGCCTGACGCGGGACTCGATCCCGGGTCTCCAGGATCATGCCCTGGGCTGCAGGCAGCGCTAAACCGCTGCGCCACCGGGGCTGCCCTGTTGTCGTCGTTTTTAATTCCAGTGTAGCTTATCATATTAGTTTCAGGTGTACAATGACCCAACACTTCCATATATTGCCCAGTACCCAAATGCTAATATTAAAAGCAGCACAATTAGAATAACAAAATACTCTAAGGGCACCTGGGTCGCTCAGTTGGCTAAGTGTCCTACTCTTCATCTCAGGTCTTGATCTCAGGGTTGTGAGTTCAAAATAATAAAATAAAAAAATTTTAAAAACAACAAGATACCCTAAAGATATGTAATGTATTTTGCATCAGTTCATTTTATTCTATTCTGCCATGTGTTTCTGAACTGAGGTTTTTAATTATCAGATAATGGTCACCAGCATTCACTTACTTCCTCCACATAACTCTTTAAGATCTCATGCAACAAAAGCTAGAGTGTTGGACTTAGTCAAGGACCAAAAAAGAATTTAGCACAACTTATTACTATAAACCATTGCTTCAAAAGAAAAACGGTTCAGGGCGCCTGGGCAGCTCAATCAGTTAAGCATCTGCCTTTAGCTCCAGTCATGATCCCAGGGTCCTGGGATGGGGCCCTGTATCAGGCTCCCTGTTTAGTAAGGAGTCTGCTTCTCCCTCTCTCTCTTCTGCTTCCCCTCCTTGTGCTCTCTGGCTCTCTCTCAAATAAATAAATAAAATCTTTAAAAAAAAAAAAAGGAAATGGTTAAGTATTTAAAATCTAGTCTAAAAGATGATTAATGTCCCTAAAGTGATCTACAGCAACACTGAATCAGTGTGAACTGCAGCTGGACAGCAGCAAAAAGATAAGCCCGTATCATTTCATGGTGCTGAGGTGGCTTGTTAAAGATTTTTCATTAAAAAAATAGTAATTTGGTAGAGAATCAGCATGATTTAGATTTTTTTTATTAATTATGAAACTAGGTAATAGTCACTTCCTAGATTAGAATCAAGCATATCATCATCTCAGACAAAACTTTATAAGGACATTTAACAGGCAAGAGAAACTAGAAGAAAACAGATCTGTACTGTGTCTCTGCACTCTCCAGTAGAACATGCTGCTCAGCAAGCTTCTGCCATGAGACAATGATGGCCTTCCTTTAGCTATTTTGGTTCACTCTTTTCTTCCTCATACTTATGAAGGTAATAAAAAGGAAAATTAAGAAGTATGAAGTTTTCACATGAAAAGATGCTGAACATCATTAGTCATCAGGGAAATGCAAATTAAAACATAATGAGATACCTACTAGAATGGTTACCATAAAAACTACTGATAATACCAAGTTCTAGTGAGGATGTCAAGAATTCTAGCATGGAGGATGCTAGAGGGATGGATAATAAGAGCCACTCCACAGAACAGTTGGGCAGCTTCAAATAAAGGTAAATATATATTTATCACATGACCCAGTAATATCCACACCTAGGTCTTTACTGGCATGTGGTAGGCTAAGAAAATGCCCCTCTAAACAATATACAGTCTACCCCTGAGAGCCTCTGTAACCTACCATGGCAAAAAAGGGTCTTTGAAGATGTGATTAGTCAAGGATCTTGGGATGGGGGGGATTATCCAGATGGGCCTTAAATGTCATCACAAAGGGTCCTTCTACAAGGGGGGCTAAGGGAGATGTGACTCTAAGACAGGAAGAGGATAGTAACAATGGAAGTGAGAGCTTGGAGGGATGTGAGGAGGGGGCCACAGGCCAAAGAATGCTGGTGGCCTCTGGAAGCTGGTAGAGGCAAGGAAGGGGTTCTTCTCTGGGGCCTCTGCAGCTAGTGTGGCCCTGTTGACACCATGACTTTGGCCAAACGATACTAATTTCAGACTTCTGGCTTCCAGAACAGTAGAAAAGAAATCTCTGCTGTCTTAAGCCCCCCAGTTTGTGGTGGTTTGTTACAGCAGCTCTAGGACACTAATATGCTAAGTACACTGAAAATTTGTGTTCCTACAAAAACTTTATGCAAAGTATAACAACTCTATTCATGATCATCAATAACTAGAAACAACCAAGGCAGCCCGGGGGGCTCAGTGGTTTAGTGCCGCCTTCAACCCAGAGCATGATCCTGGAGACCCAGGATCAAGTCCCATGTTAGGCTCCTCTGCCTGTGTCTCTGCCTCTCCCTCTCCCTCTCTCTGTGTGTGTCTCATGAATAAATAAAAAATCTTAAAAAAAAAAAACTGGAAACAACCCAAATGTCCCTCAACAAAAGAATGAATGCACAAATTACAGTATATCCATACAATGGACTACTACTCAGCAATGAAAAGGAACAAGCTGGGAACAAGAGCAAAAATGAATTATTGGGGCTTAATCAAGATTACAAGTTTCTGCACAACAAGGGAAACAACAAAATTAAAAGCCAGCCCACAGAATGGGAGAAGATATTTCTAAACGACGTATCTGATAAAGGGTTAGTATCTAAAATCTACAGAGTTGGGGATCCCTGGATGGCGCAGCAGTTTAGCGCCTGCCTTTGGCCCAGAGCGCGATCCTGGAGACCCGGGATCGAATCCCACATCGGGCTCCCGGTGCATGGAGCCTGCTTCTCCCTCTGCCTATGTCTCTGCCTCTCTCTCTCTCTCTCTCTCTCTCTGTGACTATCATAAATAAATAAAAATTTTAAAAAAAACTTAAAAAAATAAATAAAACCTACAGAGTTTATCAAATAACACAGTTTAAAAATGGGCAGAAGACATGAATAGACAATTTTCAAAGAAGACATCCTGATGGCTAACAGACACATGAAAAGATGCTCAACACATCACTCACCATTAGGGAAGTACAAATCAAAACCAGGATGAGATACCATTTCACACCTGTTGGAATACCTAAAATTTATAACACAAGAAATAAAAGGTGTTGGTGAGGATGCAGAGAAGGGAACTTGCACTGTTGGTGGGAATGGTGCAGCCTCTCTGGAAAACAAAATGGAGGTTCCTCAAAAAGTTAAAAGTAGAACTACCCTATGATCCAGTGCACTCCAATGTTTATACAGTGTTACTGACAACAGACAAACTATGGAGAAAATCCAAATGTCCATCAACTGATGAATAGATAAAGAAAATGTGATACACACACACACACACACAATGGAATATTAGCCATCAAAAAATGAAATCTTGCCATTTGAAATGACGTGGATGGAGCTAGAGTATATTGTGTTAAGTGAAATAAGTCGGTCAGAGAAAGCAAACACCATATGATCTCATGTGGAATCTAAAAAAACAAAACATGAACATACAGGATGGGGGAAAAGAGAGAGAAGGAAACAAATTATGAGAGACTCTTAACCGTAGTGAACAAACTGCCGGTTAATTGAGGGAGGTGAGGGGCGATAGGCTAGATGAGGGATGGGCATTAAGGAGAGTACTTGTCATGATAAGCACTGGGTATTGTATGTAAGTGATGAATCACTGAATTCTACTCCACAAACCAACAATGTACTGTATGTTAACTACCTAAAATTTAAATAATAATATATAAATGAGTAAGAATATTAAGTCTTCGACTCCAAAAAAGAAAAGGAATAAGCTATTATTATACCCAACACTTGCGTGGATCTCAAAGGTATTAGGCCCAATGAAAGAAGCCAGTCTTAAAAGGTTATATATTGGATGGCTCCATTTATAGGACATACTCATAAAAGACAAAATACAGTGACAAGAGCAGTCAGCGCTTGCCCAGGGGCAGCCATGAGGGGCACACAGAGCATAAGATTTACTTTATTTTTTTATTTTTTTTATTTTTTAAAGATTTTATGTATTTATTCATAGAGACAGAGAGGGAGAGAGAGGCAGAGACACAGGCAGAGGGAGAAGCAGGCATCATACAGAGAGCCTGACTTGGGACTCGATCCAGGGTCTCCAGGATCACGCCCTGGGCTGCAGGCAGCGCTAAACCACTGTGCCACCGGGGCTGCCCAAGATTTACTTTAAATTTCTGTGAGTTCCTTTAAGTTGACAGATTCCCAGAAAGTCTTGAAGAGAATTATCCATCACAACATAAAGAAAAAATGCAAATATAAGAACCAGTAAATTTCTTAGGCTTTTGTCTGTACAATAAATCCTTCTGACCAGGGAAAATTAAGCTTGTTTTACTGTGTAATTCTAGGTTGGGCTGACAGCCATGCACATTTACAAACCTCAGAACTTACCTCTAGCAAACTAACCATAATGTATTACAGACCAAACAGGGTTTCCCCAACCTAGCTCCAATCTAGATTCATAAATAAAACCTATATGGACTCAGGACACCTGGGTGGCTCAGCAGTTGAGTGTCTGCCTTTGGTTCAGGGCACGATCCAGGGGTCCCAAGATTGAGTTCTGCATCGGGCTCCCCGCAGGAAGTCTGCTTCTCCCTCTGCCTGTCTCTGCCTCTGTCTTTCATAAATAAATAAATTAATTAATTAATTAATTAATTAATTCTTTAAAAAAAGAAAAAAGCCAAAAGAATAAGTGTGCTAAACAAGGAGGAGCAGATTTAAGGATTACATAACTTTGTCCTCTAGAAATAATAAGTTACAGGAAGGAGTGAAGAGGAGTTACCTGGTCAGAAGATGCTGCCTCTCACAGCAAGAATGGACTGAAGGCCCAGACCCCAATGAAATCCTCAGAAAAAAACACCAGAAGTGCTGATTTCACGTGGAAGGACAGAAACATCTCTATAGTTCGTACCCTCCAACCACTGTAAGAAGTACTTTTTAAAAACACTTACAGTTCAAGCAAGAGTTTTCTCCAGAATTTTCTTGAAGCACTGCATTCCAATATCACTATATGGTCAGATATAACCCACAGGTTTCATAGATAATCCTTTTTTTAGGATTTTATTTATTTAAAAAAAAAGGATTTTATTTATTTGACAATTTTATTTATTTATTTTGAAAGCATTAAGTAGGCAGAGCAGCAGGTAGAGGGAGAGAGAGAAGCAGACTCCCTGCTAAGCAGAGAGCTCGATGCAGGGCTCAATCCCAGGACCCCAGAATCATGACCTGAGCTGAAGGCAGACGGTTAACTGACTGAGCCACCCAGGAGCCCCGATAACCCTTAATTACCAACATAGTACAACCCTGTCACAGGCAAACTGTTCATCACAATGTTATTACCACTAGAACCTCTTTCTTAATCTGCCTCTGGTTTGGTCCTTTTGGGCCTGCTCCTTATTACTGACATATATATTATTTTAGAATTATAAACAATAATAGCAACAATAATTACTATTTGTTAGGGCCTAACCAAGTGCCAGACACTCGTAGGCATTTTTAATTTATTATCCCATTTCATTCTCTCAGCAGGAGTAAATCAAATAAGAACTATGACTCCCACTTTGCAAATCAAAAACCAGAGACTCCGGGTGCCTGAGTGGCTCTGCGGTTGAGCATCTGCCTTTAGCTCAGGTTATGATCCCAGGGTTCCAGGACTGAGTCCGGGGATTGAGTCCCGCATCGGGCTCCCCTGCCTCTCTCTCTGCCCCTATCTCTGTGTCTCTCATGAATAAGTAAGTAAAATCTTTTTTTTTTTTATTTTTATTTTTTAGTAAGTAAAATCTTAAACAAAACAAAACAAAACAGAGATTCCAGTTAAAAAGACTCACCATCTTCCAGAATCTCACAATGCAGAGAGGACTTGCTCAACTAACACCTACTACGTACATGCTAGTGTCTACTCCCTAGTACTGCTTGTAAGTGGTAAGCTGGACCTGCATTCAGATAAAACCTGCTTTCCTATCTGACTAGGAGATAGACACAGAAGCAGGAAATTGTCAAAGTGAAGCAAAACCCCTATACAAAATTCCACACTCTGGATGCTCATTTCTAGAAAGGTTTGGCTTAACTTACATGCCACGCTGTCAAGTCTCACGCATCCAGCCCACTTCATTTATTTACCTGATCTTCAATTGCTGGGAGTAGTAACAAATTCTACTCTTTTAAATGTAGAATTTTATCCACAACCAAACAGGCAGGGATTTGGTAATCAGACAATTGTGGAATTTCACTAGATCAAAAATGACAAACTCCCACACTAATCAACATTTTCCCCACATGTATTTCAAAGAAAAGAACTGAGACTGGTTATCAAAACAATTCCAGCTGAAATAAGGGGGAAGGGACTTTAGGGTAAGAACCCTCAATGTGAGAGTCATTCTCCCCTCGTTCCTGGCACTGCCATCTCCATCAGGAGCCAGACAACGTGGGCAAAAAGGAAGAAGGGAGGACCAAGGAGGTCTCAAGGACTTTGCTATCATTTGTATGAGTTTTTTTCCCTTCTACAGAAAAATATAAATCAAAACAGGCACTCCATTCAGCAGGTCAACATAGAACTACCTGCACGCTAGACAATTACAGGGAAGGGACAGTATCCTTCCCACCTTCCTACCCTGACGCCTTGCCCACTTTGTCTGCAGAGAAGCAAACAACTGGGAAACATCCAACCTGACAGCGTCAAACACAACTTTGGCAAATATACATACATGAACAATACGTTTGCTCAGAAAATTATTAGGGAGAAGAATATGTAACTATTTACAAAAAACAGAGGTTGTTGTTCTAGGTAATGAGAACCATCAGAGGGTTCTAAGCTACATGATCCCAAACTCAGACTGCATTTCAAATTAAGGGCCCTGGCATGGTTTGGTAACTTTTAAAAATAATATGTCAAGGATTCTGCGCAGTGCCTAGTGTAGAGAAAGCATGCAAGTGGCAGCCATAAAAGGTAAGGAATATACGACAATACTTGGTTTCTATCTAAGATGGGTTATTTATATGTAACCCACCATCTGTGAATCAAGTAACAGTTTCCAACTTTCTAATGCACTTCAGAAGAGACGGAAGTGTTTTGTTGGAAATTCCAGCCAGTGGAGAAAAAGTTTGAAATGTACTCGTCAGTGCTTCTCAGAAGTATGTCAGGAGAGTATGCTGTGCTGGGTGGAAAACTGAAAAGCCATGTGTGCATGCCATCTGCCTCACTACTGAGCATACATCTGAAAATGACACCACTGCAGCTGGAGCATGTAAGTGAAGTGGTAAAAAGTACCAATACTCTTCACAAATGGCCATCCTAAGAATTTAGCCAAAACCAGGGACAACCAGAAAACATACATGACACATTTCCTTGGTAGGCCTCAGATGAACCCCACACCACAACAAATGACTAAGACCATAGGGCAAATGGCCATGTTCCGCTCTCTTGACAACTGGTCTGTGAAGGGCATGGAGCCTCCAGCCAGAGACAGTGTAGGCCAGACATACCACTACCCCCATGACACTGGTGCTATGCACTGGCAAGTAGCCGTGGCACTCATCAGTCACAACCAACCCACTTTGTCCCTTCTCCTAGGCCCTTAGCTAATTTCCCTTTCACTACATTTTTCTTACTTTACTCTTGTTTTCAATACTCAATTGTTAAGCATCTGAGGACAGGTAAGGTTTTGCACTCTTCTGTTCTGGCCACATGTTTTGGCCAAAACTTGCACTCCTAAGGGGTGACTGGTGTTCCTGCTCTCCTACCACCAGTCTGCTGTGGCTTCTGTGGGTGCCAGGCAACCCCCACAACTAGCACTCACCATAACAGAGCAGCCACTTGTGTAATGTAGGGACTTGTACCCAAGCACAGACTAGGAGCTAGCCTCCATCTCCTTTCCAGCCCTGAGATTGAAGGACATCCCAGGTGAAGGACATGGCTTTTAGACTGGGTATTTGTGTGCATTCATTATTAGATTCAGTATCAAAAACATACACCACAAAGTGGTGAAAAAATAAAAATTTTATTGAAATAAATTCTAACTCTAAACCCCCCTTGTTTCAGTGTTGTGAACCTTTTCAAGGGGATTAGTTTATCTTCAAAACGACATGTTTTTGGTAGAAAAAATACTCAAGCTATCAAGAAGTACTTGATTTCAGTTGGTTGAGTGGCCAGTTCTTGGTTACTGCTTAGGTCATGACCTCCAAGTCTTGGGACCAAGCTTAAGAGTTGGGTTCCCGGCTCAGCAAGAGTCTGTCTGAGGATTCTCTTTGCCTCTGCTTGTCCCCCACTCACGAGCACGTTCTCTCTCTCAAATAAATAAATCTAAAAAACTTTAAAGTAAATAAATAAAATGTTTTTAAAAATCCAAAAGTATTTTAAAAAGAAAAGGACTTGATTTCAACCTCAGCTCTATAACAAATTAGCAATGTAATCTTTTTTTTTTTTAATTTTATTTATTTATTCTACAGAGAGAGAGAGAGAGAGAGAGAGAGAGAGCACACAACCAGGGGAAGCAGTATTGGGCCACCTAGGAGCCTTCAGCAATGTAATTCTAAAAACACTTTGCAGATCCCTGGGTGGCTCAGCAGTTTGGCGCCTGCCTTTGGCCCAGGGCGCGATCCTGGAGTCCCGGGATCGAGTCCCATGTCGGGCTCCCGGCATGGAGCCCACTTCTCCCTCCTCCTGCGTCTCTGCCTCTCTCTCAATCTCTGTGTCTATCATAAATAAATAAATAAATAAATAAATAAATAAATAAATAAATCTTTAAAAAATAAAATAAAAATAAAAACACTTTGCATGCATGCATGAATGATCAAGACCCACATCGGGCTCCTCATGTGGAGCCTGCTTCTCCCTCTGCCTATGTCTCTTCCTCTCTCTCTCTCTCCCTCTGTGTCTCTTGTGAATAAATAAATAAAATCTTAAAAAAAAAAAAAAAGAAGAAGAAGAACTGAGATGAAAGGCACTGCAGGCTCCAGCAGGGGTCTCCTCACAGCATAACAGCCATGATCAAGTTGAACAGGCGCCCACTTGCCCCAGCCCATTTGCTGTACCCACCCCTACACTGTTGGTTCAAAGGCGGCAACCATTTTCCCAAGCAGACGGCCAATGGTGGTCCTTAGGATTGTAAACTGTACACAAAGAGCCTTCTGTTGGCTGGCTATTTTGTCCCCTTGTTCCAGGGTAGTTGGCTGTACTACCCCAGATGGGCAGTGCATGATACAGAGTGGGCACTGACATAATCAATGATATTCAATTCCATACTTACCGAGCATCCAGTCTGAAAAAAATATAATTCTAGACCTGCAGAGATCATAAACATGGTCTCCACCTTCAAGGAATCAAGTACCAAATATCAAAGAAAAATAGAATTTAAAAAAAACCACACATGTACACAGAAAGGTGAATCTGGAAAAGCAGATATTTTGAAATTTTCAACAACTTATAGGAATCACTCAGCCTTTATGATTAACAAAGAAAAAATGTCTCCTGAAGTGATTTGCTTTTATCGGTAAGAATTCTTTATATTCTATTATTTATTCCTAGGATCAAAGTAATCTATAGATTTAGTGTAATCCTAGTAGAAAATCCCCGTGGGTATTTTTATTTGGGTAGGAAATTGATAAAACTGATTCTAAAATGTATTTGTAAATTCAAAGGAGAAAGAAAAGCCAAGACAATCTTGAAGAATAAAACTGGAGGTCTTACTCCACACGGTATTAAGACTTATTTTAAAGCTATGGTATTTAAGGTAGTATGGCCCTGGTGCAAGGACAGACAAACAGAACAAATTAACAGAGTAAGGAGTTCCCAAACAGACCCACACATATATCGATACCTAATTTATGCAGCAGCAAATGTACTCTTCAATTAAAGAACTAGGTCAATATGGAAAAAATAAAAGTAAACCTATCATCCCTGCACAGAAAAGTCAATTCCAAGTGAACTGTAGATCTGTGTATGAAATATAATAAAATAAAACTTTCTCATGAAACCTGAAACTAATATAACACTATATGATAACTACACTGGAGTTAAAATTAAAACTTAATTAAAAAAAAAAAAAACTTCCTCATGACCTTGGGGTAGACAAAGATTTCTTACATTAGACATAAAAAAGGGACGCCTGGGTGGCTCAGCAGTTAAGCGCCTGCCTTTGGCTCAGGGCGGAGTCCCGGGATCGAGTCCCACATGAGGCTCCCTGTATGGGGCCTGCTTCTCCCTCTGCCTGTGTCTCTGCCTCTCTCTTTGTGTGTCTCTCATGAATAAATTTTTAAAAAATGACATAAAAAAAAACCCAAACTTAAAGAAAATTTGTTAAATTGAACTACATTAAAAATAAAAACCGATTTCTCAGAGTCACCATTAAAAGTGAAAAGGCAAGCCACAGAATATGAGAAGATAACAGTAGTAAATATAGCCAACAAAAGACCTGTATAGAGAATATACAAATAACTCCTGCAAATCAATAAGAAACAGAACTTTAAAAATGGACAAAAGAGGTGAGCGGATAGGTCACACATATATATACACCAACACACACACATACATAGGACGTGGAAATGGCCAATAAGCATATGAAAAGGTGCTTAACTTCAGTGAATCATCAAAGCTAGTAAATCAAAGCCACAATGATACCACTACACAACCACACAAAAAGCTAGCACTTAAAACACTGATGAGATCAAAATTTGTAAAGAATGTAAAGCAATTGGAACTGTCCTATCAGATGTCCTTTGCCCTAAGTGAAATATTAGAGATAGCTGTTTCCAGGCATTAAACAACGGTGGTGCAGGACTGTGATCCACAAGAAGAGAAAAACACAAGTTGAGCTGCCTGTCACCTCCACCTTCCTGCCTTGGGGCATCTTCCCAGCCACAGTACAGGGAGCTGGAGCCCAAACGGGAGAGTGGCAGTCTCCTGGAACTGAGGAAGCAGATACAGATGGGGATTCAAGCCTGGAGGCTACAGAGACAGCTAGAACGTGTAGGGCAGACTGTCTGAGTAGGGGGGAAGTGCACGGGGGCAGGCAGTGCATGGAAGAGGAGGGGGATGGCTCTGCGTCCCTGGCAGAGGGCTGGGTAGCACACATGCAAGGTGAGATTCTGGAAGGTCTAACAAACAGATGGCAGTGGCTATGACAGTGGAGCGCTCTCGATGCCGACACTAAAGTGTCAGCTCACCCAGTACGGGGATGACCTGCTGAGCACCTCTGTCCTTTACCGGACATCCCAGAAAGGCCAAGCATTAAGTCTAAAGAACGCCCTCTAGAGTAAGGGCCATGCCTCCAGAGTAAGGATAAATCCAAAACAGACTCACTCTAACAAGGCATAAAACCTAGCGTGACAGGGTCAAAAAAACAGGCCAGTAACTGCTCGTTAGAAAAAAAAGAAAGCCTCTCTAAAAAAATTTTAAAGAAAGCCGCTCTAAAGTAAGACAAGATCCCCATGGTGTAACATACATATATCTGACACAGAATAAAAAATTAGTAAACACACAAAGAAGCATGAAAACATTGACTTGCAATGTAGAGGAACAAGCAATCCATAAAAACAGACCCCAAGATCACTCAGACATTTAAATTACCAGACAAGCTCTTTATTATAAATATCTTTGGGGATCCCTGGGTGGCGCAGCGGTTTGGCGCCTGCCTTTGGCCCAGGGCGCGATCCTAGAGACCCGGGATCGAATCCCACGTCGGGCTCCCGGTGCATGGAGCCTGCTTCTCCCTCTGCCTGTGTCTCTGCCTCTCTCTCTCTCTCTCTGTATGTGTGTGTGTGACTATCATTAATTAATTAATTAATTAATTAATTAATTAATTAAAAAATAAAATAAATAAATATCTTTAAGAATTTGGAGGCAAAGATGGGCCCGAGGGGTGAGAAGACGGTGAATCTCAATGCAAACTCAATGTTAGAAAATGCAAAGTCAGGGCGCCTCAGGGGCTCAGTCGGTTAAGCATCTGCCTTTCGCTCAGGTCATGATCTCGGAGTCTTGGGATGGAGCCCATGTCAGGCTCCGTGCTGAAGTGGAGGGGAGCCTGCTTCTCCCTCTCCCCACTCCCATCCCACCCCTACCCCTGCTTGTGGGCACTCGTGCTCTCTCTCAAATAAATAAATAAATATTAAAAAGAAAATACAAACTATCAAAAAAAAAAAAAACCACATGGAAATTTTAAAATTGAAAATCGTACATCTGAAATGAGAATCATAAGGAGATTGATAATAGGAAATGCAGAGGGGTTAGTGAACTTAAAGAGAGATCAACAGAAAGTACCCAAACTGAACAACAGAAAGAAAAACGCCATAATATTGCTGACCCAACAGAGCTTCCAAATACATGAAACAAACTGACGGCATGTTTGCAGTTACATTCCTGTCCTAAGTACCCGCTCGCTTGCTCCTGCCTCTTCTTTCTCTTCATCAATCCTGCTAGGAGGTTGTCTATTCTACAGATGCTTTCCCAAGTCTCCTTTTGGCTTTATTGACATTTCCATTTCTTAATTTCTGTTTTCATTGTTACTACTCTCTTACTTCTGCATACTGTGGACTACTTTGTCCTTTAGCTTCTTGAGTTGAATGCTTAGGTGTCCCCCACCCCCAGTCTTTCTCTTGTTTCCTAATAATTGCTTTAAAGGCTAAAAAAACTAATAGAATTAAAGGGGGTGGAGGGAAGAATTCATCATCATGGCTGCTGAATTTTAATACCTCTCAATGGAAAAAAAAAAAAAAGACCACAAAGACATTCAGCAAAGGTACAGATAAAATAGGCAGACAAAAAATAAGGATGTCGAAGATCTGAAACAACACTATCAACCAACTTGATCTAATTTACATTTACAGAAAATTACAACTGCAGAATATATATTCTTTAAAGTACAAATGGAACATTCAGTGAGATGGGTCATATGTGGGGCCAGAAAATTAGTCTCGGTAAATGTCAAAAGATTGAAATTTACAGAAGATATTCTCTGACCACAATGGAATTAAGTTAGAAATCAGTTAGATCATCTAGACTCCCCAAATATTTGGGAATTAAACACTTCAAGAACAACACATCAGGGGCGCCTGGCTGGCTCAGTCAGTAGAGCATGTGATTCTTGGATCTCAGGGTGGTAAGTTCAAGCCCTATGTTGGGGGACAGAGTTCACTTTAAAAACAATAGTAATAAAATAAAGAAGCACATCAAAATTTATGTTCAAGAAGGAAGTGGGACCCAAGCAGAGCTTTAAAAGGCAGGCAGGTTCTGTTTACACACAGAAGGGTAAAGTCAGGGTACAACCACCAAAGAGGCAAGGAGGTAGGGAAGGCCAGAATATGCATAAAAGGAGGCCTTCAGGGAGTGCTTTCTTTTATTGCAGCTCATCTTCTAAGGAGCAATTTTAACCTTCCCCCCCCCAGACCCAGATAATGTGTTTGATATATTCCTATGGGTATAATTCTCAGCTCAAGCATGTGAACTCATCTCTATTCCCCCATGCAAAAAAAACGCATCATTTGCAACACACATCACAACACACCAGCGTATATCACATGGAGATCTGAAGCACAAGTGAAGTCCTTAACAAAAAATGATTTCATGTTTTCTCCAATTGTTATATTTTCTTTGATAGAATACTTCATTAAGGTAAAAATTCTTTTGGTTAAGTCATTTTGATCATCCTTTAATCACAACTGAAATTCCTATTTTTCTTCTATATTATAAGCGTATTTCATAAAATGAGCAATAACTTTTCATGAAAATTTAGAGAGCCATACAAAATATATTCACCTATGGGAAATAACAGCCTTAAAAATATATACCTAAAAAAATATATATATATATATACCTATACACAATTCCACATTTCTACAGTTCATAGCTGAATTCCTAACATAAGTACATAAATATAATCTTTCCAAACATCCTCTTTTTAAGAATCTGACTGATTTAACTTCAGTACCTGTAAGAATCCATAGTTGCGCTGTCTCCCACCTTCTGATGTGTATGGATACTTAGTACAATTTAACAGTGATGGGAATTAGTGTTGATTTATCAAATACCTACTCTATTACCTTCAATAAAGTTTTTTACTGGGGGTGCCTGGGTGGCTCAGTCTGTTGAGCATCCATCTTCATCTCAGGTCATGATCCCAGGATCCTGGAATCAAGACCCATATTGGCTCCCTGCTCAGCAGGGAGTCTGCTTCTCCCTCTCCCTGTGCTGCTCCTGCTCACATACACTCTCGCTCTCTCCCTCAAAAAAATAATAAAAGAAATCTTTAGGGGCACTGGGTAGTTCGGTGGTTGAGTGTCTGCCTTTGGCTCAGATCGTGATCCCAGGGTCCTAGGATCAAGTCCACATTGGGCTCCTCGCAGGAAGCCTGCTTCTCCCTTTGCCTGTGTCTCGGCCTGTCTCTCATGAATAAATAAATAAAATCTAAAAAAAAAAAAAGAAAGAAAGAAAGGAAAGAAAGAAAGAAAATCCAGAAATAATTTATAGGAAAAAAACTTCAATTTTTTAAAGCATGAACTAGAAAAGCATGCAAATTTTTTTATTTTTCATTTAATTTTAATTTTTTTTTTAAGTAAACTCTACCCCCCAACATGGGGCTTGAACTCATGGCTCCAAGACCAAGGGTTGCATACTCTACCAACTGAGCCAGCCAAGCATACCTACAAAACTTTTTAAACTGAAATGGTTATTCTATGTTTAAAATACTTAGTGTACCAAGAATAATAAGAAAATTTGTATGCAAATGTTTTAAACATCTGCAACTTTCTGATTTGGGGGGAAAATCCTCAGAGAAACAGAATTTAAAACTTAAAAATGAGTTAAAATCATTTCCATGAGAAATGTTAAATGTCACCACCCCTCCAAAAAATGTAAAGTCTTAATTTCATAAACCACAAATGTCACCTTACATATTTGAAATGTTGGTACTTGGGAGATTTCTCCCTTGAGTTTATCATCCTCTCATAGTTTTAAATAGCATCTATAACCTGATGACTCCCAGATTCCCTCTCCAGCCTCGACTGCTTCCCTGAATTCACAGTGGCAGACTTGGCTGCATATGTGACCTATCTGTCTGGACACCTAATACTAGGCATCCCAAACTTAACATGCCCAAAAAGCAGTTCTTGATCTTCATCCCACACAGCCCACCTCACCAAACCTCACTCCTCTATGCCTACATTTCAGTAAAAGGTGACTCCATTTTTTCAAAACCTTGGAGTCACCCCTGACTCTCACATACTACTCCACACATCTCATGTCTAATCTAACAGTGAATCCAGGTGCCTCCAGTATTCACAGAATCTGACTCCTTCACCATCCAGATCAGTGCAGCCAACCCCCCAGTGGAACTCCTGCCTCCTCTTTGCTTTCCTTCTGAATACAGTAGCCAGAGACATTTTAATAAAACATAAATCAGGGCCTGTTACAACTTCCCAAGCCACATGAGTCAAAGTCAAAATCTTCAAATGGTCAGCAAAGCCACATTCTTCTCCAGCCATTCTCTCCCCACCACCATTTTACCTCCTACCAACTCTCCTTTTGCTCTCCATTCCAACCACCCTGGGCTTCAACTTGAGCAAGCTAAACAAGCTCTGCCTTGGGGCTTTTGCACCCTGATTCTCTCTGCCTGAAATGCTCTTACCCCATTATTTCCAAGGCTTGTCCCCTCACCACCCTCCCAATGCCACTTTCTTAGGAGGAACTCCCTAACTAAAAATCACACCTCCCAACATCCCCGTCCCCCTTTTCTACGTTATTTTTCTCCCCAGCACCTGCTACCATCTAACATACTTTATATTTCACCTATGTAACTCATTTATGGTCTGTCTCCTCCCACTAGAATGTAAATTCCAAGAGGGCAGGGACCTTTTTTATTTGCTAATGTATCACCAATGACTAAAACATTACCTGATACACAGTTCAATAAATATTTGTTGAAGAAAGAAGGAAACACTAAGGAAAAGAGGTTTACTAGTGAATGCTTTATTCCTCTTTTACCAACTCTCCTGAAAGTGAATTTTCTTGAGTCAAGACACTGAAATTTGGAAGGAACATACAATACAAGAAATAATATCACGGTTTCCTTTATTTTTCTCCCTGTACACATGACAAACCCTTATTACTCTGACTGATCCTAGCAAAAAAACTGCCATCTGCCCTCTCCTTCCAGATTCACCACTGTCACCCTCATCTAACAGTATCTTTGGCTTCCAGATTCATGTCTGATCCAATACTCTATGTTATGACTGAAAGATTTTTATTCTAACCTATATGGATATTAACCAACTCTTAGAAAGATCACCCTGTAAAAGATCAAGAACAATTTGTAACACAAAATAAAACTGTGTTGCCCTAGAAAAAGAATACCTAAGGTCCAAGAAATTGATTTGTCTTCAATAAAACTCACTGACTTAGACAAATCCTTTCATAAAAAAAAACTGCTGCAAAGAAGTGACTATCTGGTTGTGCTGCCATCAATTCAGTTTTAATATCGCTCTATTTTTTGCATTGTAAAATCACACAAATTTGTCATAGAAAGAAATCATAAATGCTAAATAAAAAGTGCAAGTTTTCTCCCATTCCGCCTAAATCCCAATTCCCATACCATGCTAACTAATCTTCAAATTGCTGTTATCCACTTACCACTACCTGGATGCCTTTCAGGGTTAGTACTTTACGGTTCACCTTCAAAAAACAGCCTTGTGTGCCTTTGTGATAGACCCCCTGTAATAGCAGTTCTCAAACTTTTTAATCTCAGGACCTTTTTACATTCTTTTTTTTTTTTTTTAATTTTTATTTATTTATGATAGTCACAGAGAGAGAGAGAGAGAGGCAGAGACACAGGCAGAGGGAGAAGCAGGCTCCATGCACCGGGAGCCTGATGTGGGATTCGATCCTGGGTCTCCAGGATCGCGCCCTGGGCCAAAGGCAGGCGCCAAACCGCTGCGCCACCCAGGGATCCCTTTTTACATTCTTGAGAATTACAGAGGACCTCCAACGAGCTCTTATTTATATAGGCTATCTCACCAATGTTTACCATATCAGAAATTTAAATGTAAATTTTTATTTCTTCACTTAAAAACAATTTTATTACTAGAAAATAACTGTTTTCCACAAAAAGTAGCCTTTTTAGATAACTGTAGACTTTGAAGCTACACCAAAACTCTGTAAGTGGTAGTTTTTTTTTGTTTTTTTTTAAGATTTTTTATTTCTTTATTCATGAGATACACAGAGAGAGGGAGAGAAAGGCAGAGACACAGGCAGAGGGAGAAGCAGGCTCCATGCCCGGAGCCCGACGTGGGATCCCCTGTAAGTGGTAGTTTCTTAAAGGCTAGTTGTGATGTAGAATCTAAAACTGTATCAAGGAACTTCTGTATTCTGTTACATTAAAATCCATTGGTCCATCTTGCACTTTGGATAGATCTTTTACCTGTGTGTGATTTTATAAAGTCATGTATTGATCACTTAGAAAACATTGGTGTATTAGATTATGTCGATTTTCTGAATAATTTCATTTCATCAAAATATCACATTTTTAAATATCACGACTAATCCCTACATCACAATAGCAGATACAAGTTTTCCAAAATCCTAATTTTCATTGGAAAGCTAAAATTTTATCACTGGCAACATATACTACCAGTTGTTTTCCCTGAAAGACTCCTTTATACTCTTTTTTAGCCCGAATAACCATTGTTTGTGGGTGGTAGTTCAAGAAAAAATGATAGTTCATAAAAAAAGCAGCCAGTACAGCTTGCAACTCAAACAACTGCCCATCTGCTTTTCCTAGAGATAATTGTAATACCTCAGTGCACAGCAGAAGTGCTTTACCTGTACTTCTCATTTCAACCTACAGAGTACCAAAAAAAAAAAAAACCCATGCAAGGGTCAACAGTTAATAAAACTAATATTTTCTACTGCTTCATCAAGGACATTCTTAAGTGAAAAACAAATTTTTATTTCATGTATTTATTTATTTATGAGCGCATCCATGAACACCATGGCTACTAATACAGTGAGGTGCTACAACCTCAATTCACACTAAGGAGTCTGCGTGACTTCTACACTATCTGTGCAAAGAATGCAAATAACATCTAAGTACTGCATTAATATGAAAACAGGTTTGACCTCTCAACCTTCTTGGAAAGGGTATCAGGGACACCTATGGAACTATATACTGTTCTGTACAAGAAGTTTCCTGAAGTGAGATTACTGAGTTATTTGAATATGCATTTTAAGTTGTGATAAGTTTAGCCAAAGCGCTACAAAAAGTCTGTACCAATTTTCATTATCTAAGGCTGCAAGATCATCATCACTAGTTAAAAATGTAAATAATTTACTTTATACATCCTGAACTGGGAAAGCACCATAATGTAACAAATCTCCATATCTGCCTAAAAGCAGTGCTAAAATGTAACTAGTATTTCAAGGAAAAATACTATTCAAGTACTCAAATCATTTAGATGAGGTAAATGTTCTTCTGTAAGTAAAACCTCAACAGGGATCCCTGGGTGGCGCAGCGGTTTGGCGCCTGCCTTTGGCCCAGGGCGCGATCCTGGAGACCCAGGATCGAATCCCACGTCGGGCTCCCGGTGCATGGAGCCTGCTTCTCCCTCTGCCTGTGTCTCTGCCTCTCTCCCTCTCTCTTGGTGACTATCATAAATAAAAATTAAAAAAAAAAAAAAAAAAAAAAACAACAACAAACCTCAACAGCCAAATGCAAGTTTATGCAACAGAGACCTTTGTTTATTGTGGTCATCCATTATTAGCATTAAGCATTTGAGATTGAGTGCCACCTGCACTCATCCTTCATTTGCTTATCGAGTGGGTGGGATCAATATTTCAATATAAAGTACACAGTCTGAAAAAATGTCAGGCTACAACAGTACAAACAGGACCCTAATTAATTGGCTGAGGGCTGGCCCTTAGCTTTATTTTATTTTATTTAAAGATTTATTTATTTATTTATGATAGACATAGAGAGAGAGAGAGAGAGAGAGGCAGAGACACAGGAGGAGGTCTGAGAAGCAGGCTCCATGCCGGGAGCCCGACGCGGGACTCGATCCTGGGACTCGATCCTGGGACTCGATCCCGGGACTCCAGGATCCCGCCCTGGGCCAAAGGCAGGCGCCAAACCGCTGAGCCACCCAGGGATCCCCTGGCCCTTAGCTTTAAAAGCTCACATAGAATTATGGGGAGTGTACAGCTTAACACATACTGTCTGCAATCAAATGCCAACCATGTTCATAAAAATATCAAAGACAACCTTTCTTGCCCCAAATGTCATCCGAAGCAGGGAGAGGGGAGGCTAAGGCTCCATTCCTGGGGAAACGATTACTCCTGTGTAAGGTAAAATAACCAGAAGGTGGGTATTGTCAATTCACAAGGGATGCTGCTTCCCCACTCAACTTCTCCCACGTAGCTCCAAAGGGCGTATTATCAAGTCCTACTTATGACTGAAAAGGTCAAGGATAATAGTGTCAACTAGGATCTGTGGTTCTTAACCTCCTGGGGAGCACGAGCCACTCTGGGGATAGGATAAAAGCTCTGCGTGGATAAAGCAGTAAAGGATCCAGGTACCTCCGGCAGAGCCCATGCCTGGGGTTTAGAGCAGGATCATGGACTCTGAACCTGAGAAACCACTTAAGTCCAATCTCCTCAGGAAACTGGAAGAGTAAAATGGCTTATCTAAGGTCAACAGTGAGTTAGAAGGGGAATTAGGCAAGAAAGAAACAACTCAAAGAGATTTTTGAATAAAGCCATCCAGAGTCTCCAAGTAACCTCTTCTTATACAAAGTTCCACCGCAAACTAAGAGAAAACTGTAATAAGAGAAGTTTTTTAAGTACAGCTGGACGCAAGTACTGTCGTTCACAGAACCCTTAGGTCCTCCTAGGCTGAACACATACGGAAAAACACGACCAGAAAGTTTGGAGAGCACTCACCGTGTTCCACAAAAACATTGCAGTGTGGACCCCCATGCCTCGATGACTCCTTCTTCCCTGCTCCTTTGATAAAGTGCAGGGCGGGCAAACTTGGCCTTCTTTGGTCCCCAAGAACTTTGCCAGGCTGCTGCCCCATAAAGTAATGATAGGCACCCCTTTCCAGAAGAGGGTTCGAGATCTTCCAGAATGGTCAGTGGGCTTGGAAGGAAAACAGTATATATGTGGGATTTCACATTCACCCGATCTCCACGAGTCAGTAATTGAGGTCAATCACAAAAAAAAAAAAAAAAGAAAAAAAAGGACATCTTCGGTAACCAAAGGAAGCAGTTTTTTAGATGGACATATGTAAACAGGAGTTCCAATCACTTCTGCAGTTTATCAGTCTGAAGTAACCTGACTTGCAGTGCTACCCAAAAGTTCCTTGAGTTTAAGTGTCTTTTACTGGCTGAGTAAGTTTCTGTCTTTTCAAGAAGAAAAACAAACATTCACAGGGATGCTCGTAGAAGGGTCAGTAACACTAAAGTCATTTCGATTCCCACACATAAAGGGAATGTTGATGGTCTCTGGATGCTTCTCCAGAACTTCTCCTGTGGAAGTCACCCCCTATCTCAGTTTCTTCGTTTCCCAGCAAGTTTCCTGCCCAACCAGCTGCCGCTCCTGCTTCCCTACCCTGCGCTCCGGAAAAGGACCCGGGTCACCCGGGCTTCAGCGAGAGCTTGCCCTCGACTCCGGCGACAAGGAATGCGTTGCCAGCAACTTTTCAAGTCCGCTTTTTAAAAGGCCTGTGAAACCAGTCCAGGCTTTTCCTTTGCATTAAAGTTTCTGTCGGGGCGGAGGCCAAGGGGACCGTAGGTGACATTGGAGGGAGTCAGGGCATTGGAGGCTCCCGGGAGCAACCGGGGGGGAAGGGGAGGCCACCTGACAGCGCGGGGGTGTGCACGGGGGGCTCCGCGGCCGAGCCGGGAGCCGGGCGCCGGGCGCGGGAGCAGGGGCGGCGCGGGGTACGGGGCAGGCTGCGGGGCGGGGGCGGGGCGCGGGCGGCTTACTCGGGGCGTCGCTCCTCCGCGCCTCAGGAACTCAGAGACCACCCCCAGTGTCCCGGAGCCGGGGCAGGGCTGTACGGGAGGAAGGGCCGTGGCGGCCCGGAAGGCGGGAGGCGGGCGGAGGGGGAGGAGGCCCGGCCGCCTCAGCTGCCCCGAGCCCGGGGGTCTCTGCCCGAGACACCCCCTCCCCCGGCTCCGGACGTTGGCACAGACGCCGCCGCCGCCGCCGCCGCCGCCAGGCAGTCACATCCCCGGAACTCCGCCGCGGGACCCAGCCTCCCCCCGCAGGTGGGGGCCGTGGACAGCGGAGGGGCTCTTCAGCCGCAGGACCCGGGAACCGGCTCCGGCTCCAGCGCTGCTCAGGGACCGACACCGACCCCCGCGGCCGCCATGATGGATTAGGAGCCGCTCCACAACGAGGCCAGGCCCCGCCCCCGACCCCGCCCCCGGCGACGTCCGGCGCGCGCCTCGCGGGGACCCGGGCTCTCCCGGCGCCGCTCTCGGGGACGCTGCCGTGCCCTTCGCCTCGGGTCTCCCTGCCCGCCAGAACTTGGCCCAGCACGACCTTTTAAAGGTGGTTTTTCCGAGCGCAAGGTGAGTGGTGAGGAAGCCCCCGCCTCCCCTGCACGGCCATTGGTCCCTGAGAATCCGGGTCAGGTCTCTCTCCTGCGTCCCATTGGCTGGTGAGGGCGGCGAGGCTAGAGCTCCCAGCCAACCGCATCCGGCGCAGGCCGCAGCGCTTGCCGGGAGCTGTAGTCCCGCGGCGCCCGCCCCTGCCTCGGCGCCCCCGCGACTTCTTGCCCTCTGCTCCCGGCTCCTGAGCTTCGGGCCCGCCCTCCTGGGAGCCGGTGGACTCTCGCCGGCCTCGCGTAGGGCTGGCCAATGTCTGTCCTGCGCGGGGAGTAAGGCCGGCGAGCAGCCAAAGCAAGGGGAAAACTGCGGATTGGATTGTTTTAGAACCGGAGTTGGAGTACTTCCTTAAGCCGCCTCTTCTCAGGGAAGAACCTTTGGCCGGTTCCTGGAAACCAAGGTCTTTGGTGCCTTGCCCTCTCTCCCCAAATTCTCACCTTTTCCCCAGGAAGCATAAATATTATCACTAGCGAAAACACAAATGGCTGGAAAACACCCAACATATTGCTAACGAATTCATGGTTTCTTTGGGTTTTCCGGAGGCTCAGTCGTTAAAGAAACCGCATGTATGAGGCACCTCTCAGACTCTAAGCCAGGCGCAACCAGGTCTGAGCTGGAAAGAGCCTGGAGGATGAAACGACCTCATTTCACAGACATAAATGTATTCTCATGAAAACACCCTGTTAGCCGAGAAGATGCCAATTGCTGGGTGGCCAGGCCTACAGAGCTAGCCAATGAGCCAGTCACCCCAGACCCACGCTTGGCGGGACCCATCTCCTGCCACTGAAAAGCAGCCCAGCCCCTCTGTGGTCACCCTGTGACCTGCCTGGGATATACCCATTTCTAAGGAGATCCACTCATCCCAGCGCCTACTCTACACTGACTGTTAGGCTTGTCTAATTTAATCCTCGCTGTAGCCCAGTGAAGCATGTAATGTCATCCCCCATTGCACAGCTGAGGGAAGATTCAGAGATGGGACTTACTCAAGGCCCCTTGCCTAGTTAGTATGTGACAAAGTCACCATTTGAGCCCAGATTGAGGTTGCTGCAAAGCCCATGAAAATTTTTTCCACTGTACTGTTGAGGGTAACCATTCACCAAATGTCAGACAACTGATTCTCAGAACTCACTCTTGTTATTAGAAAACCACAGCCACACTACAGGTGTTGTGATCTAGTTATTATATGGTTACAATTTTTCAGAAATATTTCAGCTGGATGGGAAAATGGTAGTTTTTAGATAGTGGCTTCTGGTAGTAGTGACAGACTTAGTCCTGACTTGTAGTATCATTCTTTAATCATTGGACACCCCTGTTCCCCTTTATTCACGTGTGATCCTCTCCTGATTTTTCTCCTTGGAGATTTTGCTTTCTGTTCACGCTTTAATCATTTCCTGCGCGTCACCATTCTCTAGCTTAAAATTGGGCAATTGGATCAGAACTCTAATATGCATTTCTACAAACTAATTTCATTCAACATTTACTGAGTCCATGTGCCGAGTGCAGTTCTAGGTGCTGGTATACAACAGGCGAGACACTCTTCCTTGTCCTGAGGAGCATACATAGAGACAATGAGCAAAATGGTAACCCAAAGGACTGGTTTCAATGCTGAAAATAAAATTTCTGGATCCACATTCTTTCATCATCAGTCCAACCCATTCTCTAAAAGGTTGCTTTGCACCTAACGCTTAAGCCTATTTCTGATTCATAGTGAAGCTCCTATGAGCTTTCTTCATTTTTAAGTGGGGGTCATATGTGCTATCAGATGAGATCTTGTTTGGTCTTTCACCACCTGAGATGCTTCTTCAGGGTCAGTGTGGAGGCACTCACTGACCTGCATATAATCTAAAGGCACATCCCCTATCTCCACTTTCCACTCACCATCTTCTGGTTGTAGGTGAACTCCAAACCTAGACTGCAGTACTTCCTAGAGATGCACACTGCTTTTACTCCCTTTATAACACTGTACAGTAACTTTTGACTTAAAACTAAGATGCTGATGGTCAAAAATCAATGTTGCCCAATGTTGAATAAATCCTTTTATGTATTCTCTTCATTAAAATTCCATAAAAATTAATTTTGTCCTGACTTTTATAAAGCAAAGCAACCCGTAAGTTGCCACAGGGATTCAGTAACTAGTGTAAAAACTTCCCCTTATCCGTTTTTTCAGAAGCACTCACTGGAATTAACACAAGCGCGCCCTCTAGCGGGCCACAGAAAGATCATCCCTAAGAGGTGCTTTCAGACAGTTCTCCCATTGGGCAGGTAATTGCCATTCAGGATATGAACAGCATAGGCTGGCAGCTTGGGAGACCAGACCCAGCAAGAACTTTCAGAGAGCTTACAAGTGATCCCAGTCAATGAAACCAAATCAGGGACTTGGGCTTCCATTCTCTGTTCTCAGAAGACATCCGGCATGGCAGGTGTTCTCAAAACTACAGTAGGCAGATCTAAATTGCAATACAGCCTATGGAATATTCAGTTGTCTGTAAAGTGACACCTCTTGAGTAATGTTATAAGAACAAGAAACATACCATTAATGAAGAAGAGCACAGCTGTATTTCAAAAGTGTCAAATGCAGTGTCCAAAGTCACTACCACTCAAACTGTCCTAGGTTTACCTAAATGACCCAAGCAAAGCAGTTAAGATCTCTGGTCAGATTTTGTATCTGCTAAGCCCTCCTTCAACTGTACTCCACACCCAAGTGTTACACAGGACACTGGGACAGAAACAGTGATGTTAACTTCACATTTATAAATATATAAAAAAGGAATTCATGTATGTAAAACAAAATAGCACTTCACAGACTGCCTTTAAAAAAAAAAAAAGGCGCCGCCTTCATTCAGCCCAGGGTGTGATCCTGGAGACCCGGGATCGAGTCCCATGTTGGGCTCCCTGCGGGGAGCCTGCTTCTCCCTCTGCCTGTGTCTCTGCCTCTCCCTGTGTCTCTTGTGAATAAAAAAAAAAAAAAAAAATGCTTCCCAAACCTGAATCAGAGTACATTTCTACAGTCATTAGGAAAACCAATGCAGAGGAAATTCTAGCTTTCTTCAGGGAGAACTTCAACCTGTTTTTAACCCTGAATTATTACAAAGTTAACACATTACTACTTCAATCACAGGAGGAAAAAGAGTTCTTTTCGCATCTGCATTTCTTAGTCTGTTTTCATGTTCCTCAGAGAACCCTGAACATTATTCTATCATCAGTTACTCAGCTTCTGACAAATCACTCTTAAAGGCAGATCAGATTAAGGCAGCTTGGCGTAGATATCCTTGAATCTATCACTACAAGGAACATGCAATGGGAAATGAGATTCTAACCAAGCAAAGGCTGCTTGGTTGACTTTATTCTTCCATTCTACTGCTGAATGTTACTAAGTACACAGGCACCTGGGTGGCTCAGTTGGTTAAGTGTCCAACTCTTGATTTCAGCTCAGGTCATGATCTCAGGGTCATGAGATTCAGCCCCGCACTGGCTCTGCACTGGGCATGGAGCCTGCTTAAGGTCCCCAACCCTCCCATCCCCACTGGCTCTCTTGGTCTCAACAACAAAAAAAGTTACTAACTATATTCTTCAATGTTGCACTTGAGCTGCAGAGGGGGAACAGAGTCCAAAACACAATTTTGGGGTCAGGGAGGCTGTGTTTTTTATAGGGGCAATTTCATGGGGGCATTGTGCCTTGTGAATTGATGGTCAGTAGAAGAAAAGGATTCTCCAGCATTCCTGAATAGCAGTCCATTTGGCTGCAACACTGTGTGCTTTTAAAGGCTTGAAAGTTAATTAAAAAAAAAAAAAAAGGAATAATAATAACAAAACTTTGAAAAATAAAAATAAAAGCCTGAAACTACCCTTAGTGCTGGACTCTGTGGGCGACCCAAGGGGCTGGTAGCACTTCCCCCAGGCTTTGCCCTAGAATAGCCAAAAGGAGGTCTTTGGACCAGAGGCAGCCTGATGTAGGTCAAGTGATGAGTGTCACAGCTCTCCACAGAGCCACATATGGGACCCCAGATCAGATTCTTCACTTTCACTTTTCAAACTGCTCCGGTCAGGTGCACACTGTCCTGTCCTTCAGATGTCTCTCCTCACCCTTCTTGTTCTAAAAGCCTCTGGCGTGTTTCCATAACAACTTCCTCCATTATTTCTGGCTTTAAGAGGTCTTTGATCTAAAAAAGAAAAGAAAAAAGTATTTGTTCAGAAAAGACACCAACCATAAGCATCAAGCCAATCCAGAGGCAGAAACCAAGCATGGTTACCATAAACCTTCTATATCCCTTTCATTTTCTTTTAAAGATTTATTTATTTAAAAAAAATTAAAAATAAAGATTTATTTATTTTAGAGAATGAGAGAGAATGCACAAGTGGGGAAAGAGGCAGAGAGAGAAGGATGGAGAATTCCAAGCAGGCTCTGTGCTGAGCGCAGAGCCCCAAATCCTTAGACTGACACTAGACACCCGAACAGTACAAGTATCTTGGGGAAAGATCTACCAGACACTTGATAGGGCTGTCCAGCAGATCAATTCCTACCGCTGGACATAGTGAAGGTATCTGGGAGATGTGCCTGCAATCCCTGAGGGAGCATAAACACTCACTGTCAACTTACAGATCCATGAAAACGAGTGAAGGCGTGGCTGGATGGAGTACCTGATGTGGAAGGGACGCCTCGTAGCAATACAGGATGCTGGTATCATACAGCATCATCCTCTGAGTGACCAGCGAGACGATGCAGTTCCGGAGCCGGGAGATCACCTCTCGGTCGGCGAGGGAGATGGGCTACCAGTGGGGAGGCAAAGGTAAACAATTAGAACTGAAGTCCATGAACAGTCACAGCAAATCACAGAAATCGTTTATAACTTCAGCTCGATCCCTCCGGGACTCCAAACCAATCAACTGCTAACTCCAAGGGAGATTAAAAAGGATGGCTCTTCAGCTGCTATTACCCTGCAACCTGCCACCTCTGCCAACAGAGATCAAGCCAGTTCCATTTTAGCTCTTCAGGAGAGAAGGCCAGATCATGCTATGAAGACCCCTCAACGGAGACTCAAACCCAGACTACAGCAAATACATGGTTTAAAACAACCAACTATGGGGGTGCCTGGGTGGCTCAGTTGGTTAAGTGTCCAGCTGTTAAGGTTTCAGCTCAGGTCATGATCCCAGAGTCAAGGGACAGAGCCGCACGTCAGGCTCTGCACTCAACACGGAGTCTGCTTGAGATTCTCTCTCCCTCTGCCCCTCCCTCCACTTGTGCATGCGCTCTCCCTCTCAAATAAATAATCTTTAAAAAATAAAAAAATTCAAACAGCCAGCCCTACCGAGCCCAGATGTACAGAGACGGCAGCGGCAATGCTCACTCACCTCCAGGTGTGCTGTGAAGCCCCCCGTGTCTTCTTCCTTGTGCTCAGGTGTGGGGTAGATCCAGATGAAGCCATTGTTACCCAGAATCACCGAGGCACCACAGGGCAAGTCATGGAAGTGAGTCTTCTGCCGTTTCACTAGGGAGGGGGAAACCTGGACCAAAACTCCCTGGCCCAGCTAAAGAAAGAGGGCACAAACCGAGTCACTGAAGGGTTATCAGTGAAGTGCATGAAAAGCAAACCACAGAACACACATCCTAGTTATGGCAGGACTAGGGCCACTCCTATTAATGACTGTAGTCCCGGGTGTACACACACTGTTAATTACTCCCAGAGAACACTTCCGAATGCAGAGGTGGTTTATGCGCTCCAAGAGAAGGTGACTTTCAATACTCCTCTCATTCTTCTGCCCTTAGCATTATATTCGAATCTGGGCTTGGTGTGCTGGTAGTTGGAGAAGCTGGAGCTCATGAGGACGTGAGTCCAAGCCTCTTGTGAGCCAAGGTGCGCTGTTCTGTTCCACCTCTATCCCAGTCACCTACTGTGCCTTTGAGATGTGTGCTATGTGCCACTGGGCAAGGGGAGTGGCCAAGGGCTGGATGCAAAACCATCCCTGATCCTGGGAGGGCAGCTCAAGTCCCCAGCCCGCTGAGGGAGGGTCTGCAGTACCCAGGCCTGTGAGGGTGAGCGAAGACAGCACAGCTGTTCCACCTCCTGCTCCAAGGCTGTGAGTGTGGTGACTGTAGCCACTCCACAAGGAAACACGCTTCTGTGCCACTCAGGAAATGAAAAGGTTCGCCCACATAAAGCCAAAAGACTAATAAATCATAATCTGTTTTAGAAAATATGGTATCGTGGGACGTTGGGGTGGCTCAGTCGGTTCGGCACCTGGCTCTTGGTTTTGGCTCGGGTCATGATCTCGGGTTTGTGGGATCCGTGCTCATCGAGGAGTCTGTCTCTCTCTCCCTCTGCCCCAACCCCCACCCCCCCCCGCCACGTGCATGCTCTCTTGCTAAAATAAGTGAATCTTTAAAAGTATGCAGTCATTAAAACAGCAAGAGCCTCAATGTAACTTCATACAAGAAAGCAGTGACATTTCATTTAAGCTCAAGTGGCAAACCAATCTTTCCCAGTAATGACATCCATTTTATTGACTGGACATTTGGCTAGAGCCAAGGCCATCAGGTTTTGCTCCTAGTACAGCCTCTTAGCCCTGCCCCATCACAAAGCTGCAGAGCCCCTGGGAGCAAGCAGAGACAGCAGAGCCGCAGAACCCATGGTCCTAGGAGCTCTTCTGCCACAACAATCTCTGTGAGAACAGAAGCTGTCACCTGTTACAATGCTACTGACCCACGACCATGTGAACCACCCAGTTTGTGGGATGCCAGCCCATAATGCTTAACTTCCAGGGCTCTTTAGGGCCAAACTCCAGAGAGCACTGGGGATTCAGAAAAGGTTTCAAGTCTCAGTCAGCATCCAGGAATAGCAAGAGCCCAACTTACTTTTCCGTATTTCAGACTCCTTGTGTGCAGAGAGACCGCGCCATCAGAGAACACCGCCTGTACCTCGGCCTGGCCAGACTAATAAAGGAACAATACTCTCATGGCTCCTGCCTTCCCTGGGCCCTTGGCCTCACCTCTCCATCCTTTTCTCCCATCCCCAACAGCCCCACTCGCAGCCTTAGACAGACCCAGAGGACACCACTGCGACCTAACCTCTCCCCCCTTGGTTCTCTTACGTATCTTGACATAATACCTCTTCTACTCCCTGGATAAAAGCGCTAACATGGTTAAGAAAAGTTGAGTCTAACTTAAAGCACAGGCCACCATGAGGAACAACCCCAAAGAAATGACCAAGGCAACAGGTCTGAACAAGGGCTAAAGAGCCCGGCTGGGTGAAGGAGATGGAGAAAGGCTGCAGCAGAGCCCATGAAACTTGATCTAGGAGCCAGATCCCCACCAGGACTATCGGTCTCCAGTCGGAGACATACGCCAAAAGCCCCATCTCCCAGCTTCACACAGAACGAGATGCTGTAAGGCAGATGCAGGATACACTGATGAGGTCCCCTTCCTGCAAGAAACCTCTCATTGCCAGCTCGTCTTCTGCAGATCTTCTCCTCTGAAACACACAGAGATGACATGACTTAAGTCAGATCCTGCAGAACAATCTCTCTCCTCTTCTTTTTCAATTCCTCCTGAGAGCTTTGGGGCCAGCCATAGTACTCAGACACTATAGTAGGTAAACAGTGTCATTCAAGGAAAACCAGAACGATCACCACTACTTTCCATTTTACAGGCCTTCCCACAGCTCCTCCACTCTTTCCTCCCCGCCCCCCCTTCTCTGGACAGTATTCCCACTCCTTTCATGCTACTGAAAACCCTCCCAATCCTGCCCAGCCTCCGTTCTCACACTCACCTCCTGTGGCAGCCCTCCATGCTCCAGCAGGACCAGACTAGCTCTGGCTTGACTCTATCTTTACTCACACATTTCCCATTAGCTCAGATTCCCTGTGAAATTCCATTCATTCTTCAGGGATCAATTCTAAGGCCCCTATTTCATACAAGCATCTCCTAGTGAAATCACTCACTCCTTTTGTACAGACACTTGTTTATTCTTTGACTGCCAGGTATTTAGATGTTATCTCGCTTCCCCTGCTAATCTGTGCACTTTGAGGAACTGAGCTGAGCCTCCTTTATCTTGCGTTCTCCAGAGAACCTAGCACAGTGAGCCCCTCTGAACATACATGCTGGACTGAAGAGAAACCACAGCATTTTACAAAAGACTACCCCTTAGGTACTGCAGTTGTCTGGAATAACCAAATGCCACTCAATTTATGAAAAGCTAATCTAAACACAACTTTTCAAGGAACACCTTCACCATGCAAAGCTGATACACCCAGAAAAGGAAAATGAGCCCCAAGCATCTGAGAGCCTCTCTTCTCTCTTTTGGGCTCACTCCCCAAGGCTGTTCCAGATCCTACCATATAGCAACTGCTGCTTATGTTGGAAGGCCTGGGCCAAGTGAAAAGCCTACATGTACCTCCAGGCAGCAAATCTCACAGGAAATAAACACAAGTAAAAGAGGAAACCTCGGGATTCCTTCGGCCCACGGCATGATCCTGGAGTCCCAGGATCGAGTCCCACATCAGGCTCCCTGCATGGAGCCTGCTTCTCCCTCTGCCTGTGTCTCTGCCTCTCTCTCTCTCTCTCTCTCTCTCTCTCTCTCTGTGTGTGTGTGTGTGTCCTCTCATGAATAAATAAACTCTTAAATTAAAAAAAAAAAAAGAGGCAACCTCAGCATAAAGCAAGAGTTCCCTAGTGGAGCAACAGACCCCAGAGCTTTTGCTAGCAAACTATGTAAATCCAGCCTGGAGACCCGTACCAGCTCTCCTCCAGGAAGGTTCATGGATGACAGGAGCAAGACTGAATCCAGCCTAGAATTGGTCTCCACCTTCCACCTCTTCTGTTGAACCTACAGAGAAATTTCACAATTGGACACAGACTCCAGGGGCAAGAACTCACATTGTTAAGTGACCAATAATCCCCAATACAACACACCAACTGTTTACATCAAAGGGCACATAAGAGGCACCTGGCTGGTTCAGTCAGTTAAGCGTCTGCCTTTAGCTCAGGTCATGATCCCAGAGTCCTGAGATCAAGGAACCCTATGTCTGGCTCTCTGCTCAGCGGGAGTCTGCTTCTCCCTCTCCTTCTGCCCCTACTCCTGCTTGTGCTCAACTTTGGAGCAGTGTGCTCTTTCTCTCTCTTAAATAATAAATAAAACCTTTAAAAAGGGGGAGGCACATAAGAGTCAAATGCAATGAGTGCCCCATTTACTTAACTACAGAGAGTGACTATCCCACTCAATCACCAGCTTGCTTTTACTTTGTAAAAACCAATCTGATACCAACTTTACCTCTGTGATTCTCCCCACCACAATGTCTCCTACTTCACCATTATATCTGAAAGATAAAACAGGTCATCCATCAGTGAAGAGACCTTATTACAAGACTAAACACCACTGGAGATTTCAGTTCAACAGCATGAGGGCTTGGATTAGGCACTAGTATGAAGTATGGTAAATTCACATAACTGTGCTTTTCTGACTTACTTCCAGGAACTCGTAACTTCAAACATTCCTACATGTAGGAATAGTCTCCATTAACTATTTTGGACAAACCATTTATTCCAAGTAGTTCGTTAAGCCTGAAACCCCTATTTTGTTAATTACATAACACCAGTACGCGTGGAATATTTCCTAGTGGGCTTTGGAACACAGATGGCTTCTGTATCAGCAAAGGAGACTGAGACAGGACCCCACTCAAACCAGTCCACTCAGGTCTCCACCAGCCACAGGGTTGTCGACTCCCATCCCTGTGCTAGTTCCTTATCCCAATTCTAATGATGAGGTGTTCCATGCTGTGAACCTCTTCTCTGTCGGCCCACGCTCACCTTTTGGTGAGCTCATCCAAAGTAATGACTTTAAATACCACTGAGGACTATGCCATTCTCCTGAATTGCAGTCTAGTCAACTGCTGGCTACCTAGCATCTCTATTTACCTGACTAATAAGCATTTCTGAATGTCACCAATCTAAAGCAAAGCTTTCCAGCAGCCCCTGCCCAGCCAGTGAAGCCTCAATAAACGGCAACACCATTCCTCAAGTTGCTCAAGCCAAAAATCTTGGGAGTCTTTGGAGGGATACTTGATTTCTCTCCCTTTCCATCTCTCTCTCTCTCATGTTCCAGGACACATCTAGCAGCTAATCCCACTGGCTCCACCTTTGAAATATACACAGAAATAAAAGGCATCCAAACTGGGAAAGGAAGAAGTAAAACTATGTCTATTCACACACATGGTCCAATATATGGAAAATCCCAAAGAATACTAAACCCAACACACTTACATGATTTAAAAAAAAAAAGGGGGGGGCAAAACAAAAAAACTCAGAACACAAAATGTATGCAGAATCCGCCATTACTACCCACTTATACTGCTACCTTAGTCCAAGCCACCATCACTTCAGATGATAAAAACAGTCCATTAATCGTCTCTCTAAGCATGTGTTCCCCCTCAATCTCTCCTAGCAGCCAGAGTGAATTTATTAAGACAGAAATTCAGACCATGTCCCTCTTCTGTTCCACCCTCCCAGTGGCATCCCAGACTACATAAAGTGGAAGTCAAAATGCCTATCTGTGGAAAAAAAAAAAAAAGAAAAGAAAATGCCTATCTGTGCTACAAGGCAGGCTGTCTGCCCACCTCGGCTCTCTACCTGCATCTTCTCCTGCATTCCCCCACCCTTGCTCACAAGGTTCCAAACCCACCGGTTTCCTTTCTGGAGCTAACCTTTATTGAGCCCTTCTAGGTAGTAGGCCCTGAGCTAAGTACTTTACATGTCTTATTTCAATGAATTCTAGTGAAAATCCTACAAGGTAGATCATGCTATTACCCTCAATTTGCAGAGGAGGTAACCAAGGTTTGGAGAGGTCAAGTAATGTGGGGATCCTTGGAAGCCCACACTTAACTACAGTCACCTATACCCTTTCTATATAGTCATGTTCAAAATCACAGACCTGCTAAATGATAAAGCAGGTGGGGGTAAGGGGTATTTTGTGGCAGAAAAGACCTGGCTGGTAACCTGAATGGCGCAAGAAAGAGAATACACACCTTTTGTTCTCACCTGGTTTTCAAAGCTTTCACACATATCAACTTGTTTACCCTCTCCACTGAGCCAGCCACAGATGCAATGAGCTTCTCTTCCCCCATGTAAGTTCCATGGCCCCTGTTTTGAGAGTAGGATACAAAATATACGATGGTAAGAGTTGACCTCTCCCCCCAAGAATAATATATTCTTTCTTTTTTTTAAGATTTTATTTATTTATTCATGAGAGACAATGAGAGGCAGAGACACAGGCAGAGGGAGGAGCAGGCTCCCCATGGGGAGCCCAATGTGGCACTCGATCCCAGGGCCCGGGACCATGACCTAAGCCAAAGGCAGATGCTCAACTGCTGAGCCACCCAGGCGTCCCCAAGAACATTATGTTCTTAACAGGCTCCTCCTGCCTTTAAAGCAGGTTTGAGCAGGTTTGTCTCTCTGCCCAGAACACTCCTTCTTTAAAGAGCTGCACAGACATCTCCCTTGTCCTACTCAAGTCTACTGAAATGTCACTTTCTCTATCTGGCCTATCTGACTTTTTTAAGTCATTTACAATAGTTACCCACCCCACTGCCACCACCTCCACAATATTTCCAACCACATTCCACCTACCCTGCTCAACTTTCCATTTTCCCCACTGAATTTATCACCAAACATACTAACTTGTTTGTCCTGCTTACTGTTTATCTGTTTCGAAATATAAATAACATGAGAGAGTTCTACTTTGGTCACAGTCCTGCTCCAACTGCACATAAGACAAACATATACTTCATTCATGAATGAAGGACACTTAAGATTCCTTAGGATCCAATAACCTCAAACTTAAAGGTTCAAGAGCAATGTTGTAAATGCTGTAACACCCCTCCCCCCACCCAAAGGCTGAAATACCACTAGTGTTTACCTATAATGGTGAGTTCTGCTTCTTTGTTTTTAAGAGAAAGAAAAAGGAGGGGGAGAGATGGAGAGAGAATCTCAAGCGTGGGGGGAGGGGGCGGGGAGGGGGCGCAGAGGCTCCATCTCAGGACGCTGAGATCACACCTGAACCAAAATCAAGAGTCAGACACTTAACCGACTGAGACGCTTCTTTTCTTAAATTATTTCCTCATTTAATCCTCACTTCCTTATCAAATAGTCACTGTTATTATCACAGTGATAATACATTATGAGGAAACTGACCTCGGAGAGGAAATACAACTTAGCTTATAAATATGTGACGGTACAGGGCTGGAACCCCAATTGTCTGGCTCAAGAGCCTGCACTCTCAACTACACATATTGTACTGCCTTCAGGTTCAACGTGTAGATTTGGGCGCATGTAGCACAATATATTGTGTATGCCCTACGCCCAAACAATTACTGCTTTCAAAACCGAGCACCTGGCTAACAGATGCCGAGAGAAGAGGCCGGGTCAGGAATGCCCACTGGTCCCTCTTCTTAACACTGGAAAGAGGCCCCTGCTCCTAACCTTCCCCAGTTCTGCAGATTTCCCACGAAGAAGGCGATCGGGGCCTCAGGCAGAGAACCCAGGAGTCCCTGACACCAGTGGTCGGGACAGAAGGGTTACCAAGGACTGAGGCAAACGGAGACGGAGACACACAAGGTGCGCAGAGTAAGAAGCCCGAGGCCTTGCAAACATGGGGGCGGGAATGCTCAACTGTGCCCTGCGTCCGGCGGGTGCTCAGATGTAAGGGAACAGAGGCCACGTGCAGAGAGCCCAGCAGCTGCCCTTTGGGGCCGCGAGTCCCCAAGTCCCCACGTACCGCATGAATCCCGTGTCCGTGGTGATCGTGTCCCCCGGAACCACCAGATGTTTCTTGGTATCGCGGCCCACGCTCTCGCTAAGAGGCTTGCGAGCAACGGGAAGCCTCATCTCCATCGCCATCTTGGCGCCAAAGAATGGCGCAGGCGCAGTTCGGCCTGGAATCGCGACATCCGGCTCCGCAATTCCCGGCCGTCGCACGGGTCTCAGAGCGGCCGCCAATGGGAACGCACAGTTCGGTGGCCATGTTTACTCTTGGCAACCATTAGGTTAACACGAAGGGAATGAGGGAGCCAAGTTGCCATTTTTACTATTGGCAAGGCTCCACCTACAGATCCATGAAATATCAGGTTTCGGAGCGTTCGATTTTTTTTCACCAAAAATCTCTCCGTAATCATCATCCTATTCATTGTTTACCAGGGTTAGAGGTAATTGAGAAATGGGCCTGTGAGTTACCTTCCAACTCTAAGTTGCTAAAATGTGATTCTTCGGTATGAGAGAGCTCGGGAGACTGGGGATGGCATCTACAGAAAACACTCATTGGAAAAAAAAAAAAAGAGGTCCTTTTCATACTGTCCTCGTAGCCCCAATATACTGCATTACTGCCTCCTCGTGGGTGCTCCTTCAGCACCAACCATCCACCTCTACCCCCAAACAGTACTCCAGATGCTGGTTCTGTTCTTAATAACTTCTTTTGAATGAGCTGATTTACTCTCACTTAAAAAGAAACCCGCCCAAGAAAATATACAAAGCTTGCAAGGCGGGTGTATTTTATAGGGTGAATACGTGGCTTTATCTCCGTGTCCTGTTCAATAGGAGCATTTGCCTCCTCCCTTCTCCCTGCCTCCCACTACCCTATCCCTTCTCCTTGTCCTACATGGTTCATAGCATCCACAACAAACTGCGTTTCGACCTCAGGGAATTGGAGCTGATGATTCTTTATGCACAAAGACCCTTAAGAGGATTAAATAACTTGCATCAGCCACACACACTATGCTCAGTAAATCAGGTCCACTGCCTCCTGAAGATCCATCAGACCAGTTGCTTGATTAGTCTCCAAATAGAGAACATTTCTTTATTTTTTTAAAGATTTTATTTCTTTATTCATGACAGATACAGAGAAAGAGAGAGAGAGGCAGAGACAGAGGCAGAGGGAGAAGCAGGCTCCATTCAGGGAGCCTGATGTGGGACTCGATCCCAGGTCTCCAGGATCACGCCCTGGGCTGAAGGCGGCACCAAACCGCTGAGCTACCTGGGCTACCCCAACATTTCTTTCTAAGCAAAGCTCCCAACTATGCCTGTCAATCCTGCAAGGCAGTAAACGATATAAATTCTGGAGCCCCATGGGGCATGCACATACCAGACGCTTGCCTGGAGGAAGAGAGCTACAGAAGGGTGAGAAGATCCATCTGTTGAGTCTGGCCTCCGCCATAAGAGGGCAGTAGTGTCCTGTGAGCCAAGGTAACCCAGCCCGCTAGGGAGCTAGGCCTGGGAGTGTCCCTAGACTAAGAGTAGGGTACTCTTGACATCATCCACTTTCATCCCAAGAGAGATGGACATAACCTCAGCCCCTCCCATCCTCACAGCACCCACATTTAGGGGGCCTGTCACAGCATTGGGATTATGAATACTGTCTACTATAGAGTGGCTGATTCAGTGTCTGTCAAGAGCTGGCTTTCTGCTTCACAGACAACTGACTTCTCGCTGTTTCCTCATATGGCCCAGAAAGGGTGGAGAGTCTCCAGCGTATCTTTTATAAGGCACTAATTCCTTTTACAAGGGCTCCACCCTGGTGACCTCATCAGCTCCCAAAGGTCCCACCCCCTCATACTATTAACTTGGGGGTTAGATTTCAACACACGAACTTAGGAGTGACCGTTCAGTCCACTGCAGATACCTCTTTACAGAGGAAGAAACTAAGGGCCAAAGAAAATTAAAATTCACACAGCAGTTGGTGGCAAGGCCAGTGTTCCTTCCCACTGCACCCGCTTTACCCCAAACCCTGCACCATTTACCAAACACTTCTCAAGGGCCTTGTTGTTTGTTGGTGAATGCTCTACAAACATGTTACTTATTCCTCATGCTTGGCCCATCTTGGAGGTAGGAACTGCTATTCCTGATGGTCCCTTGGAATCTCTGAGTCCCACAACAGATCTGCAGTTGGGACTGGCACCCAAGACTCCCCACCAGTGCTGCTCTCTCTGCATTACACTTGCCCCTTTATACCATGTGGATAAATGGGCACCTGGATACAGAGTGCACATCCCAGAGGAGCTTATTAGGAATATGGATTCCTGGGACGCCTGGGTGGCTCAGTGGTTGAGCATCTGCCTTCAGCTCAGGGAGTGATCCCGGGATCCAGGATCGAGTCCTACATCAGGCTCCTTGCAGGGAGCCTGCTTCTCCCTCTGCCTATGTCTCTGCCTCTTTCTCTGTGTCTCTCGTGAATAAATAAATAAAACCTTATAAAAAAGGAATATGGATTCCTGAGCCCCATTTTGGGCATCGAGGTGCAACAAAGGTGGGGTCTTAGAAGCCTCTGAGTGTGTTTAACTCCCTCAGTGATTTGGATGGCCTATCAGGTCTAACATTCATCAATTGCCCCCACATCCACCTACCTCCAACCTGTGCACTTTCCTCAGGCCGCTCAGCCATCTCTTACCTGGGCACCACCTCCTGGCTTATCTCTGAGATTCTGCATTTGCCCCTCCTGCCATCCAATCTCCATATGGCAGCCAGAGTGAGCTTTTATTTTTAAATTTTTTAAAGATTTTATTTATTTACTCATGAAAGACACAGGCACAGGCAGAGGGAAAAGCAGGCTCCCTGCAGGGGACTTGATCCCAGGATCCCAGGTATCACTACCTAAGCCATTGGTAGACGCTCAGCCACTGAGCCACTCAGGTGCCCCAGAGTGAGCTCTTAAAACCACGTCAGGCTAAACCACTTTCCTGCTTAGGACACTTCTGGCAGCTTCCCTTCACACCAAGAATAAAATCCAAACTCATCTTCACTGGGCCCTGACTGTGTGACCTCGCTCCCCTAACCCCATCCCTTACTCCGCTGCAGCTAGATGTGCTGGTCTCATCTGGGTTCCATACACACCTCTCTGGTCGCCACCCCCCAAGATCGGTGCACTTGAGGCGCTCTCTGCATGGAATTCTCTTCCCCTGGGCCTTTGTGTGGCTGGCTGCTCCTCCCCACTCAGACCTCAACTCAAATATTACCTCCTCAGAGGAGCCTTCCCTGATCACCTTCTCTGGAATAATCCTCAGTCTCTTTTTTTATCACTTGATCCTGTTTCATTTCTTGTCCCTGAATGTTCACGTTTGTTTGCTTATTTATTGCAGACTTCCTCTACTGGAACGTGAGGACTCCAAGAACCAGGGACTTTAGTTCTGTTCATCATGTATCATTCATTGTGTATCAGTGCTTGGACCTGAGGCCCCATCCACTCTCTGGAGACAGTAAACAAGGGACTCAGGGGTGGGACTTTCAAAAGCAAACCAACCAATTCAGAGCCCACACCCTCAACTACCTCCTTTATGGGGCTCACTGTGGGCCACTCTCCCCCTGCCCTAATCCCGCCAGGGGCCAGGTACCAGACAAGTAGGGACAGGCTCTATGCCCCAGAGCCCGCTGAAATTATTCAAATCAGCCAAACCTAAATCTGCTTACCCTGCCTCACCCACTCTTTCCCATGGAAACCATAGTAAAGTCTCCTTCCCCCCTCTGCCTCCTGGTCGACCCATGGGGCTCTCCGTGAGCACCTGCCTCTTGTTTGGGGAGGGAGTTGTGAGACTTACAAACTTCTTTCTTCATGATAGTCACTTCCACGTTTGCATGACTTTCCACACCCAGTTAAAACAAATCCTGCCCACCCTTACAAAAGCATGCAATAAATCCTTGGTGAGTAAGCGAATAAGCTTATTCAGGAAGCACTGGCTGTCATCCACCAGCGCCGCACTGGTGCTGCAGGGGCTGCAGAGCTGGTTCCTGTGCTGCCCCAGCGGCCGAGATGCTGAGTCAAGAGTTGAGGGTGGGGGGGACCCCGGAGGAGAGAAAGACCCTCCTGACAGTAGTGGCAGCAGAGTGAGTCTGGGAAAAGAAGGAACTGTTGACAACTTAGGTTGAGGGGACAACTTAAAGTAACCGACAAGGACATTTTGAAATATGTGACAGTAGAGGCTGCAGGGACTCTGGTCTGGAGCTCTTGCCCCTGTCTTCCCACTGACTTTACTTTGTACTCTATTACAATGCTACAAGCAATTGCAGAAATGGTCTAGTCAGAGATGTGCACAAAGATTTCTACACATGGACTCTCATCAAAGTATGACTTCTTCCCCTAAAAACCTTGGAAATGGCCTTAATATCTATGCATGTCCATGAGTTTGTTGATAGTTCTTCAATCGAAAGATGAGGTCTGGGGCAGCCCCTGTGGCACAGCGGTTTGGCGCCACCTGCAGCCCAGGGTGTGATCCTGGAGACCATGGATCGTGTCCCACGTCAGGCTCCCTGCATGGAGCCTGCTTCTCCCTCTGCCTGTGTCTCTGCCTCTGTGTGTGTGTGTGTGTGTGTGTGTGTGTGTGTGTGTGTGTGTCTATTATGAACAAATAAATAAAATCTTAAAAAAAAAAAAAAGATGAGGTCTGTGCTTCCTCCCCTTGGCTGCTCCGACAGATAGCATATGTCAGAAGTGCCTCTATGTCACCCCATAGAGGGTGTCTAGAGGAGGGGGATGTGCACTCTGTGGAAAGAAGCCTGAGGTGTCTGCTGGAAATGCAAGCACGAGGATAGGTGGGACTGGACCAAACAGCTGCCACCTGCTTCTCTTGGAGCACTTGCCTTTGAAGCCCTGAGCCAACCTGCAAGAAGTCTGACTTCCCCGAGGCAGCTACATTGCAGGAAGCAGTCAGAGTCAGCATGGGTGCTAATCAGCCACTATCCATAACTTTTCCCACCAGCCATTGACATTTGTCCCAGCAGGCCAGCTCTGAGGTGGGAAGGAAGCTGAACATTTAGGATATTTGTTCCTCCATTTCAAGAGATCCAAGGATAATGGATATAGCAAAGGGTAGGAAAAGAGGAGGTGGGCAGCTGCCTCAGATGCCCTCTGGGGGGATGTTCAGCGGGGTGGGTGGTAGAAGAAGCTACAACCCTTCTTACCCACCAAAGGCATCCTTGTATTAACAATAGCTTCCATTAATTGAGCATTTATTCTGTGCCAGGCACCAGGTCATATGCTTTATTCATTAATATACATTTTCTCAATCCTCACAACATCCTTTTCCATTTGAGGAAACTGAGGCATAGAGACGCTAATTGACTTTCCTCCAGTCACAATAGCCAGGGAAGCACAGAGCAGGGTTTCAAATTCAGACCAGGTGCCTCTACCTAGAATTCTCTACTCCTGGAGTTCCTGAATCATCCAATAAGGAAAAAAAGAAAGAAAGAAAAGAAAAAACATCTTGATTGGAAAGAAAGAAGTAAAACTGTCTCTGTTCACTGACAACATGATCAGTTACAGAAGTCCTAAGGAATCTACAAAAAAGTTTCTAGAATGAGTAAGCAAGTTTTGCAAGCCTGAAGAATAGAAGGTCAGTACACTGCATCCCTGTGAGATATGCAGAAAGCCCTTTGCACCGACCCTGTGGACTGACTGGGATGTGGTTGGCCCACTGGTCACAAGCATGGCTTCTGGGGTCAGCAGCCATGGCCAAAACTGCTCTGCCACTCATGGCTGGGTGACATGGGCAAACGATTTACTTTCTAGCTCCGTTTTCTTCCACTTCAAGTGGATATTAGTAGTGCATCAGGGAGGAAAAAAGAGCATCAGCTTCACAAATTTGTGGGGAGGATTCCCAGAATAAATGCACTTAAATCCCTAAGGCCAGAAACTGCCTGCTGTGGTGTTTGCATGCTTTTGTGGGGAGGAGGGGGGTGTGCACTCTGTGGAAAGAGGCCTGAGGTATCTGTTGGGAATGCAAGCACGATAAGACACTAGGCCTTTGGTATCAGACCTTCCAGCAGCATGCACTTCTTCAGGACTCCATTCCCCTCTGCTCACCCTCATCTCTCCTGCACCACACCCTTCCATAGGTCCGCGGCAGGCACAACAAATGCACTTTAGCCTGCAATGACAGCTCGCTGCCACCAGGTGGGTTCTGGAGCCTGGGCTGTGGACCCTGTGCTCTGGAACCTGGACTTCGCAGAATGGAATTACCGAGAGCCATGTGGATTTTTTTTTTTAAGATTTTATTTTATTTTTTTAAGACTTTATTTATTTATTGATAAAGACACAGAGAGAGAGGCAGAGACATAGGCAGAAGGATAAGCAGGCTCCCTGCAGAGACTCCGATGCAGGGACTTGATCAAGGACCCCAGGATCATGAACTGAACCCAAGGCAGATGCTCAACCATTGATCCACCCAGATGCCTTGAGCCATGTGGATTTTTGATCAGAGGCCCCACTGACTTCTCTGAAGTCTGACTCCTAAAGGAGGCCAGCAGATATTCTTTGGGAATATCCGAAGCTCCAAATGGGGGTGATCTGCACATAAAAGTGCAAATTCAAGTGTCTTCAGGTGTATGTGCGCCTGTGTGCACACATACATGGCTAAAAGATGCATAGAGATGTGCCTGTGGGATGCCAGTGAGCTGAAAGGGTGACCCTCACAACCAGCATGTGCTGGAGTACAGGTGTGAACTCACACTCCCCAGTGTGCACACCTCCTCTTGGCCAAGAGGTGCTGGACAGGAGAGCCAGTGCCTGGCCCCGCATGGAGGGCCTTCCTGCTCTTTCTTCTCCCTCAAGGAAAGTCTGGAAATGGGTCCCCAGAGCATTTGGAAATTCTAGGCATTGGGAGAGCACCTGGTGGCCATCTTGGTCCACTCCCATGGGCTGCTTGAATTCTCTCAAGTTATTCATGAAAATGAAAAAAAAAAAATTAAGTAAATCTTTACTTGGGGGAAGTAACAATGTGAGATGCCAATGTTTGAGAGTCAGCTGGAAGCCTGAGGGATATGCTCAGCCCCTTCAGAGATTCCCGGTTGCTTTGAATGGTGGCCATCTCTTTAGGAGCTGACATCCCAGTTGTGACAGAGAATTTTCCTTTGGGGAGGGCATAATGGTGACTTTCAAAGCAGTGAAACAACTCTCCCCTCTCCAGTTCCTAAGCACTTTCCGTATTTCCTTTTCATGCAGATCAATGTGTCGACCCCTTCAGATGCTAAGTGATAAATGTTCCAAGTAATTTTTATTTTAGAATACAAGAGAGGTACAAATGTATTTACAGTAGTACATATACAATCAAATAATATATATCACAGTTTCGTAAATATCATTTTAGATAAATATTTACAAAGTTAAAGTGACCATTTTCTGGAAGTAGAACACAGTTTCTTGAAAACTCTATACATTTTACACTTTTCATTATTATTATAGGTTCTTTATTTTACAAAACGCCCTACGGAATTCGGGGACGTGACCGCAAGGTGGAACAGGCGACACCAGAGGGCGCCCAGGGCCAGAGTCTGGGGCGTCAGGGGAGGGTGCGGGCGGTCGGGGCGACCCCCTTCCCGGGCGACACCCCCTCTTGCCCCCAGGATCCCGCACTGCTGGGAAGTGCAGTCCCCGAGGAGAAGCCGGTCTTGCCCTCCTCCCGCAGGAGTGTGGCTAGAAGGGGAAGGGAAGCTTCTCCTCCCTCAGCAAGAAGTCAAGATGTAGGGGAGGAGGCACGGCTCCAACTCTCTCGTGTTACAGATGGGGAAACTGAGGCCCTAGGAGGAGCAGGGCCTAGCCCGGGTCCCCCAGTGGATACCCGTCTGCCCTCGCGCTGTCTGCCCCGCGCCTCGCCCCTCCCCCTCCCCGGGAGCCGGCTGTGGGGTAAGGGGGCCAGAAGGACAGAAGGGTCCGCCTGCCGGGAAGAGCAGGTCTTGGGTCTCTTCTGGTTGCCCCAGTGCCCCGCCGGCCCCCAACGCTCAAGGTCGTGTCCGTGACTTGCAACATCGCGGGGCACCAGCCCCAGGGGGCAGCCGGAGGAGCCCCGCTCCCTCCCCCAAGGATGCCGGCCCGCGCGGCCCGCGCCACAGCAGCGGGGGGGACTCGGGGGGTGGAGCCGGGCGTGGGGACCCCGAGCACGGGCTGGGTGGCCTGCAAAGGGACGCTGCCCCTCGGTGTCCTCACCTGCGAGACGGAGCGAAGACCATATGCCTAAGGGGGCACTGGTGGGGCGCCCCGGCCTCCTGCGGCGGGGGAGGTCGAGTCCGGATGGAGCAGCCCAGGCCGGCTCTCCGCGGGCAGCGGGCAGGAGGCGCGTGCGCGTGCGCGGAGGGGCGGGGCGGGGCGAGGCGCGTGCGCGTGCGCGTGCGCGGGGCGCTCACAGCACCATGGCCGGCAGGTGGTGCGCCGCGGCGGCGGCGGCGGCGGCGGCGAGCGCGGGCGCGTGCGCGTGCGGCGCGGGCAGCGCGGGCGAGTGCGCCTGCAGCGCGGCGCTGGGCGGCCGGTGGCGCGCGCTCTTCTGGTGGGCGCGCAGGCCGGCCAGCTGCGAGTAGGCGCTCTGGCACACCTGGCACTTGTAGGGGCGCTCGCCCGTGTGCAGGCGCACGTGGTTGCGCAGCGTGGACGACTGGCTGAAGCGGCGGTTGCAGAAGCGGCACACGAAGGGCTTGTCCAGCGTGTGGATGCGCATGTGCGAGCGCAGGTTGCTGCGCGAGTTGAAGCCGCGGTGGCAGATGACGCAGCGCATGCGGCCCGCGGTGCCCGCCGCCGAGTCCGCCGGGTGAAAGTCCTCTGGCCGCGCGGGCGGGGCCCGGGAGGCAGGCGGGGAGCGGGGAGAGAGAGCAGCCTCGTTACGACCCGCGCCGCCGCGACCCCGCCCCCACGCCCCCCCCCCTCCCCGCGCTCCTCCCCGGGCCCCGCCGCGCACCCCGCCTCGGGTCCACGCGGGTGGGGTGAAGCTCTGCGCGGCCAGAGGGCGAGAGGGGCGCGGGGAGCCCGGCTTGGGGTCAGATAGGAGCTGGCCTCCACACCTTGATGTGAGGCCTCAGGGACTCCGTGACTTCACCTCCAAGCCTCAACGTCCTCATCTGTAAATCGGGGACCTGCCACGACCTCACGGAGCTATCTATGCACGACTCCACGAGATGATCACACAAAGCTGCACTTTACCTCCCTTAGCCTGTTTACGGGAAGTACCTGACTCAAAGTAGCCTTCTGTAAATGGTAGCCTTCCATAGAAGGCTCCCCCCACCTCAAAAAAAAAAAAAAAAAAACCCACCACCCTTTCATTTTTTCATCCCACAAATATTTACTGAATGCCTACTATGTACAGGGCACTGCGCCTCACCTTCCTCATTGCTGAGATGGAGGTAAGAGTATTACCCCCATAAGCCTGCTGTGAGCCTCAGAGAAATTACTGTTTGTAAAACATTAGCTGCAGAGCAAGGGCTGTATTAGTTCAAGGGTTTTATGAGGACCCAAAAGGGATGATACCTGTGAAAGGTTTAGCTCAATACTTGGCATGAACTAGGTCTTGAGCAAATGATGCCGATCGTGTTTGTTGACTGGTGTCCCCCACAACATACACACACAGGCACACTCTGCCCCACCTTCATTCAACAGGTTTATACCAAGCATCTATACCAGGGACAGAGGGAAATGCACACTATCAAGGCTGGAAGGGGGTTTAAAGATCATCTCGCCCAACATCTTGCCTTTACAGATGGAGAAACTGAAACCCAGAGCCATTCCCAACATTGTACAGCAGAACTGGAACTCAATCCAGGCTCCCACTGCTTGGCCTCTTGCCCCTTCTACCTCACCCTCTGCCTCTCTGGTGCCCCCCACCCCAGCCTGCCCTCAGACAATTTATTTTGTCCGGAAAACCCACAGCCATTGGTGTCCAGATTATGGTGGTGACTCTGGGGGCACTGGCCTGCTTGAGCAGGTAGTCTCATGGTCTCCATACTGCTGAAGATTGAACCAGGGTCCCTGGAGACCAGGAGCCTCCTTGCCGCAAACACATGCATACACTCATTCTGAGTTCCAGGGGTCCCCTGTCATTATGGCCTCATGGAGACTACCTACCATGCTTGTTCTTTTTCTGCTCCTCCTCCAGCCCAGGCACACCAGGGATCCCCAGGAAGGTGTTGTGTGAGTTCCCATACCACACCAGCAGCTCCTGGTCAGGAGGAATCATCTACAGGGAAGAAAGCAAGGTGAGGTCAGGGAGACAGCAGTCCCGGGCAGGGGTGGTAGTAGTGGTGGCCGTGTGAGAGTCAGGGTCTCTGCACATCCTCCTGCAGCCAGGAGGCAGCTGTCCTGCACCTGCCATGGAGATGTGCATCCAGTCTCAGCCCTGAGGAAGCCACACTAACCTGCCCTAGCAAGCTGCATAAACCCAAAAAGCCCTAGGATGCTCTGCCCACCTGCGTCCCCCTCCCAGACCAGGCCTTCTCACTATATCTGTCCCAGCTCTGCTGCTGGGAATGGAGCTGCTGCCCAGCCATGTAAGAATCCCCAAACTGACAGCAACAGAATGGAAGCCTTGCAGCAAGTCAACGCCATGGAAGCAGGAAACCTAGAAAACTTTTCATTTCTTACTGAGAGGAACCAGAGTCAGCCAGCCCTCTGGTGTGCAGGGCTGAGCCAGATGTTCCCAAGGAGCGGGGGCTGTGGGGCACCCTATGGTACTTGGTTACATCCTGTCTGATAATGTGCTGGAAAGTCTCTCCTCCAAAACGCCCACAAGGCAGCACCACGTCACATGTACTTCCTTCCCTATCACAGGCTCTGCGTGACTCCATGCACACGTCAGATGCGAAAAAAAAGAAGCATTCGGGAGGAGGAACACCTCCACCTCAGGAAATACTGGGGGCACACAGCCTTAAACAAAATCCATCTCTACAAGGGAAAACTCCACAAATGGTGATGGTTTTCTGCTCGTCCCAGGGGAGGACCTGCACCAGGGAAATGGTGAAGGCCATTGGGAGGAAGATGTTCGCAATGACAGACCAGGGAGGCTGTGGATGGCCTGATCCTGAGGTGACCCACACTGCAGGATGTCCCAAGGGGCCCACCAGGCCTTTGGTGAAAGCCTGTTAGCCCTCCCAAGAGGGGAACCGTTAGGCCCCAACCAGCTAAGAGAAGCGAGAGAGATAGGGCACCTGCCTGGCTGGCTCAGTCGGTGGAACATGCGACTTTTGAACTGAGGGTTGTGAGTTCAAGCCCCATGTTGGGTGTAGAGATTCCTTAAAAATAAAACCTTAAAAAAAAAAAAAGACACTTGAAAGAGGGGACAGCCCTCACCCTCCCAAGCCTGCACCCTATACAGCTGACTTTGGCACCTATCCTGGGGGTCACTCTGTGATCTTCCCCAAGAAAGCTGGACACGCCCAGGCAGCAACTGGTTTGTTTTCCTAATGAATCCTCAACCACCTCAAAGGAGTTGAAGTGCCAAAATGAGATGGATACCATCACGGTATCTGAAATCACACAGTAGGTCCCTCTCACTCGGGCTCCCTGGTTACAGAGAAGGCCCCGCCCCTTCCACCTGCCTCTGGCCTTCGGACCTCTGCCACATGCAGGGTCCGTCTGTACCACAGCTTCCTTCCTCTGGCCAGAGCCAGGAAGACCCTCAGGCCATCACAGGCAGCTCTGCTCACCCTGAAAGGAGAGAGTTGGGAGAGGAGGAGCAGAGGAAGGAAAGTATGAGGGGGCCTAGCCACAGCCATCCTCCGAAGACTGTCTGAGGTCACCATGTCCCTGCGCCCATGGCTCATGAAGCATCAGGTCAAGCCCTCAGGGTCACTGAGTGACTAGAAGGCAGGCAGAGAGGGCCAGACCAGCTCGGATGTACAGAGTTTGACTCTGGAAGAAACCAGTACCATCCCTGAACCCAAGGAGAATCAGGTGAAGAAAGCAGACAGATTAGAATCTGGCACCATAGCAAATGTCCTCGAGGCCATTCACAGCCACAGCCATTGTCCTGGAGGCCGGTGGCAGGACAGAGCTGGAGGCGCTGCCAGAAAGCAGATGGAGAAGACAGAGGTTTTGTGAGTCCCCTAGAGAAGAGGAAATTGCAACTAAAATATTTAAGATCAATTCATTGTGAAGGAAGCTGCTCTCTGCGTGACGGTACAGATGGGCCCTCTGCTACCTGGTGCCTGGGTGACCTTCGGCAAGCACATGGCCTCTCGAAGCTTGTCTCCTCTATTGAGAGGGTGGGGGAACATGATCCCTGAGGTCCCTCATCTCTGAGACACTGACTGTAAGTCACCTTGGACACTATCCCTGACCCCTGACCCCTGGCTTCCCTTTTCAGAATCATGGTTCTTCAAAACCAACCAGTCCCTCCCACCCCCTCATCAGACCTGTCTGAACAGGAGACAATGCTACAGAGGTCACACATGTCAGGGTCCATGTGGGCTCCCCACCTGCTGAGCATGTGACCTTGGGCAAGTTGCCTTATGTCTCTGGGCCTCAGGATTTATAAAACCGGGATAGCACCACTGCTCTGGGCTCACTGGGTCAGGGCTCAGCGGAGCCCTGCATATAAAACATTGCAGGGTGGACGGACAGAGGAGCATGTGTTCTAATTTTCCCTGAGCACAGCAATGTCTCGGGAAGCTGGCCAGGCTCTCTGGGACATCGAGTCCCCAGGTTGTCCCAACAGGGCCTGCAGTGTGGCCTGGTTAAAACCTAGGGTGCCTGGCAGCTTTGCCTTCAGAGACTGGCAACGGTACAGGCTGGGCCCGAGAGCCCCAAGGACACGAGCCCCTCCCTGGGCATCCCCAGGGAGAACACAGCCCTGCAGGGGAGGTTCAGCAAGTCCCCAGCAGATGTCACCTGAGTTGCACCTCCACCTCTGGGGGAGGGGGAGGAATCAAATATGGAAATTAGCATCAGCCTTCTCGTTTTAATTGACAATGACAATTGTTCTTTAATGTTAATTGGGAGGCACCTGGGTGGCTCAGAGGTTGAGCATCTGCCTTTGGTTCAGGTCCTGATCCCTGGGTCCTGGGATGGAGTCCCATATCAGGATCCCCACAGGGAGCCTGCTTCTCCCTGTGCCGGTGTCTCTGCCTCTCTCTGTGTGTCTCTCATGAATAAATAAATAAAATCTTTTTAAAAATGTAAATTTGGGGCATCTAGGTGGCTCTCCAACCCACTTTGATACCCAAAGTCAGATGCTTAACTGACTGACTTTGGCTCAGGTCACGATCTTGGGGTCCTGGAGTGGAGCCCTGTGTCAGGCTCTGTGTCCAGAGGAGAATCCGCTTGTCCTTCCCTCTGCATGCGACTCTGCTCATGATCTCTCAGTCTCTCTCAAATAAATAAGTAAAATCTTTTTAAAAATTAAAAAAAATATATATATAATAAATGCAATAACAACAGTGGTAATGTATGAGGAGAAGCCAAGAACTCTGGGCTTGCACAGATTCTAATATTATTCAACATGATTGTTTGGAATCTTGTTTTCTAAATAAGAGCTTCGATATTGACTTTAATATAAAGTGCATCACTTATTAACTAACACTTTTTTTAAATGTACTAAAATAAATCTTACTAGTTAATTTCAGAAAGTAAAACCACAATGCAGACACATTGACAAAAACGTGTAAATACATCAAGAGGATAAAGGATGAAAAGTGGCTCTCTCCCCTACCCTGGACCCCCAACCACTGTGGCCAGTTTTCTGTACATCTTTCCCCAGAAGGGTTGGTCATTTTAAGATTACTAAAAAACACTGATTTAAGGTTCCTAGGGAGCAATGTGATGGATAGACTGGCTTCTATTTTTCCACACGAGATATCTGATTTTTTAAAAATAATGAGCATTTATTACTTTTATACTATATATTTATTTTTTTATTTTTTATTTTATTTTTTTTTAATTTTTATTTATTTATGATAGTTACAGAGAGAGAGAGGCAGAGACACAGGCAGAGGGAGAAGCAGGCTCCATGCACCGGGAGCCCGATGTGGGATTCGATCCCGGGTCTCCAGGATCACGCCCTGGGCCAAAGGCAGGCGCCAAACCGCTGCGCCACCAGGGATCCCTATTTATTTTTTTAAAAAAAAGAAAATCTAGGGGCACCTGGGTGGCTCAGTCAGTTAAGCATCCATCTCTAGATTTTGGCTCAGGTCTTGATTAGTTTAGGCCCCAGTTGGTTCCACGCTGAGCATGAAGCCTACTTAAAAAAAAATCTATTAAGAAGAATCTACTGGAGGGTGCTTGGGTGGCTCAGTGGTTGAGCATCTGCCTTCAGCTCAGGTCATTATCCCAGGGCCCTGGGATGGAATCCTGAATCGGGCTCCTCAAGGGAGCCCGCCTCTCCCTCTGCCTATGTCTCTGCCTCTCTCTCTGTGTTTCTCGTGAATAAATAAATAAAATCTTTAAAAAAAAAAAAAAGAGAATATACTGGAATTGAGAATGACAGAGATACTGAGAAGCAAGCCATCAGCACCAGGGAGGCCAGAAGTGGAGTGTCTGTTGGCTCTCAGAGCTCTGGGAAGCTAGTGGCAGCCCCTGACCTGGACACCTGGTCTCTGCTTGCTCGCTGGTACCCCTCATGCGATAACTGCAGACATCAAGACCAGGAGACCCTCAGGACCAGCAGCCTCTTCCCTGAGATCCCAGGTTCCCAGGGGCTTGGCAGCTGACTGCCTAAGAGCAAAGAACAGCCACTGTCCCCCGCCCCAGGCCTCTCAGTCCGTTGATGCTGTGGGTTCTTTACAGCCAACACTCTGGCATGGCCCTGCCAGGACTCTCCGTTGGAGCTAGGAGAACCAGAATTACAAGTGCTCTTCATTCACTTCTCTAGGCAACGGGGACTGGCTCAGGACACATGATAAACCAAATAATTCTCCCAAGAAACTGAATCCCGTACCATAAAGCCCACCTCCCCAAGGTTCTGGGAGAATGTCAGGGACTGAGTCTTCCCTTGACAAATTACATAATCTCTCAACTCATGCTTCTAATTTTTTTTTAAAGATTTTATTTATCTACTCATGAGAGACACAGAGAGAGAGGCAGAGACATAGGCAGAGGGAGAAGCAGGCGCCACGCAAAGAGCCCGATGTGGGACTCGATCCCGGGACTCCAGGATCACGCCCCAGCCCGAAGGCAGGTGCTAAACCACTGAGCCACCCAGGGATCCCTCAACTCGGGCTTCTAGACCTTCCCTACCAGCTGAGACGTTTTGTCCTGCCCCATTTCTGAATTTTTATAAATGGAAACTGATCGGATTTTGGTTTGTTTTCTTAATATAAATTTATGTCACACTGTTGAACATGCTCCCAGGAGGCTCTGACACCCTCCTTTTCCCCCCAGGCGGTACAGAAGCCCTAGTCTAGAAGGATCTCAGTGGCATCTGGATGAATATCAATTTCCATTGTACCACAGATGTCCTGACACACCAATTAATAGAGTTCTAGCAGATACATATTGGCCAGGGAGGCCTCCCAGCATGGTGACCAAGGGCTCTCTGCTCTGGGGTCAGACAGGCCTGGATTCAGATCACAGCTCAACAACCTCCTGTATCTACTCAGTTTTGTCATCATTAAAATGGGGATAGTGATAGTATGTCACAGAGCCGAGAGGACTCAATTCTTAAAAATTTGCTAAGAACCTTAGCATGGTACCAGCGTGTGGTAAATGCCCCATGGATGATGGCGTTATTAATGATGCTTATTATTAATAATCAGAGTGCCCTAACTGCATCCACCCATGAGCAAAGTCAAAAGAAAAATAGTGCCAAGAAAAGCGGACATGGGATTCTGGGGCAGCAGGCTAAATCACTTGGGTGCTTGAAATGAGAAGGCAAATAGCAGAAAGGAAGAGCCCACACTTCAGGGCACAATAATCTGCCAAAACATAGAGAGGGAACAGATGGAAATTTTCTTTCCAGTTCTAGAGTCCAAAGCTTTCATAACTTATTCCTAAATCCCTTCCTTGCACTGAAGTTTGGCATCAAAGGTCTTGCTTGCTGGGGTAGCTGGTTTTGTTGAGAATGGGGTCCATATGTTCCCCTTTTGATCCACCTCCCATCACCTGCAGAAAGACTTATTCATTCAACATTGAATGGTCACTTGCTATATGCTGGGCACTTCCTAGAAATGTCATTTTCGGCATCTCACATTATAGTAAGTTCTTCTGTGGTTGAATCGATGAGGAGAATGCCCCAGGAATAGCATCTGTAGATCCAGCCAGATGCCAATCCCACCTGAGGGTTCTCCACGGACTGGCTGGCCTTGAAACCTCATCTCCATTTGGAGAGCTATTATTTTGACTTTGTGGAAAATTTGAGAGCAGCAACAGTGTGTCCTGCTTATTGGATAAAATGTGCCTTCCTTTTTTTTTTTTGGCGAGTAATGGGTTACAGTTATGGAATATAAATGGCAATTCTAAGTGACAGAGTAAGAAAATGGATCACGGCAAAGACCCATCCCCCTGGCTAACTCGTACACATGCACAGAATAAACCGTCCATGTATTCCAGAGACTTCAGGGAGTGGCCTGGGGGACAAGCAATTTCTTCTGGTGAAGCCTAGAAGGGCCCATGAACCCTGGCCTCTGCCTAGCAGCACCATGGGTTGTCATACCGGCCCAGATACACCGCTGGTGCAGTAAGTGGAATCTGACATTGCCGCAGAATAGTTTGAGAAAACTGCCACCATGAGAAAGGTGCCCAGCTTTGCTGATTAAAACTAAAATGATTAAAAGTAGAATGACAGTGAAGTGATATTTTGTGTTTCCTTGTCCCTCAAACAGTCCTCAATCTCCGTAGGTTTGCTACCTCTGGGCAAGCATTAGCAGCAAATCAGTGGTATCTAGCTCACGGTATCCTATATGATGCTATTTCTTTTTCCAAGTTAAATCCTTTTATCAAGTTAAATCCTGATGAAGTATAGATGACTTTTTTTTTTTAATCTTATAAATTCAGAATATTGCCTGGAGATAGTATTCAGCCACTTTGCTCTCTGACTTCGGATTTCTGTAGAAATTTCCTTCCTTCCTTCCTTCCTTCCTTCCTTCCTTCCTTCCTTCCTTCCTTCCTTCCTTCCTTCCTTCCTTCCTTCTTCTTTCTTTCTTTCTTTCCTCTGTAGAAATTTTGATTACTATTTCCTGGCTCTGCTGAGCCATCAGCCCGTGTGACCTGTGCAGGGAGATGAGCTGACACCTCCGAGTCGGCCCCAGCCAGGAGTCCTTTGGCCTGAATCTTACAAGCATTCCCACTGTCTCTTGTGCGTGCATGTGTTTGAGTGGAGGAATGGAACGACTATGTGTCATCTCATCTGTATCAGGATGGCAGGAAGCAGTGCACGAATGTGAGGATGTGTGTGTGAGCCTGAGAAGGTGAAGATCCTGGAGGATGCTCTCTGCTGGAAGTGAGGTTCAGCCACACCTGAGGCTGATTCTAGAATGTCTTGTGGGGAGTCCTTGTTCCCACAGGGTGGTGGCCCAGCCAGATGATCACAGGAGCCACCTTTGTCCTAGGCTTGGGACACCTTCAGTACTACCTTCACACGGCCCCACTCTGTTCCACTTCATTTGAATGCCAGTCCAGAAACTGGGCACCTTTTTTACCCTCCACTTTCAGTCCTCCCAGAGTCCACCTCTCAGCTGGGACCCACACCCTGACCACACCAGTCCCCAGGCCAAGACCATTCTGCCGTTATCTCTGGGATATTTCCTGAACCCTAGTTCTTGAGGGATAACTGGACCTCAGTTCCAGAAGCTGCTAGGCCCCAGTACCCCTCAGGCCTTAGAAGGACTTGAGGCTCTGAGTTCCAGGGAGAAAAAAAGGACTGTAGGGAAATCATTCTCTGGCCCTGGGAGACCTCGTTCGGACCTCTCCAAAACTCAACCAAGCCCAGCCCCACCCAGGAGGACATTGTGCCTTTTTCCAGTAGGGCAGTGGAAGCATGAGGTCTAGGCAAGGGTTGGGGGGGAGCATCCCTCCCCCGCCCCCACAGCACTTCCTACCAATCTGCCATGAGCAAGGAGGGCAGCTTGTCCCACTCCTGGGCCAGATGCTGAGCAAATTTCCTGCCAAGAGACACTGTCCAGGGAGGGTTCCGACAGCATGGCCCCACCATGGCTACCACCACTCGGCTTGCTTTGGGCCATCAGCCCCTCCTCATACACCACGAGCTTTTCTGCCTCTGCCTGAGGTCTCCCGATGGAGAACACCTCCTTTTTCCATCCTGCTGAACCTTCCAGGGACCTCGGCCTGGCTTAGCTACCCACAAACACAGGATGTGATATTTATCTGCTGCTACCTTTCCCTTTCCCTCACCTCTAAGAAATTCCACCCAGCACAGGCATTAGTACTAACATCCCCCCCCCCCCCCCCAGTGCCCGGTAAGAGCCTCTGCCACCAAGTGAACCCAGCATCCTTGTCTGCAAACTGTGGATAATTGAAGAATCCTCACTCGTGGATTAAACATGCAAGGATTAGAAAGGATAATGCAGACACAGCCTAGAAGAAGCCTTACACACCGAGTGATAGATGTGCCATAGCTGAGGCTAGAGTCATGATCCATGTGTCATCAGTGTCCCATGCATGCAGAACAAGGGACAACACACAGCTAAAATGCTGCAGACCCTCACTGGGGACCTCACTGTGGAGGTGCTCATGACATCCGCAATGGCATAAAGTCTGAAGTTCTGTCCTTTCTGATCTACAGCCCAGAAGCTGCCATGAAGCTCATGCTCCCAGAGACCATGATGCCAGGGCCCCAGTCCTACGGCCTGGGCAGGGCCAGAGGGGCCAGCATCAATGCTCCTCCATCTCCCGAAGTCCCTGGATGTGGCTGCCTGCACGCCTTCTCCTGGCTGTATCCCTTCCCGGCTTCATACAAAACGGCACACACACTCACCTCAATGGCCTTATAGAAGATGCTGGTGCCAATCTGGACAACCTCCAGATTCTGTTCCTGCTCATTTCGTGCACACTTGATGTAGGTCATCCAGCTTCGGTGGTCCTCCTGGCTGGCATCAATGAAGTAGCGCACCGTGCCATCCTCATTAAACACCTGCATGCAGGTAAATTAGGGACCTGGGAGTGAGGCAGGCTGGGTCACATGTGCCACCTGTGGCCAGGCCAGGCCCGTGCTGGCATATCTGCACACACTCTGTTCTCACAACCGCCCCAGGAAGGGGGAGCAGCTGTCATCATCTCAGTTTTCCGGCTGAGAAAAGGGAGGCTCTGAGCAATGCAGTGACTTGCCTGAGGCTAGCCAGCTAGAAGTGACCAACAGAGTCGTCTCCAGGGCCCCACAGACTCCTGCTGCCATGTGCTCCCCTTCACCGAAAGAAAAAGGGTTCGTAAGGGATCAGTGACTCAACAAAGTGGCATCCAGCTAACTCCCTGGAGATGCAGAGCAGCGGAGAGCACAGACCAGGACCCCCAAGGGGGACACAGGAGCCTGGAGAGGGAAGGCTGCCTCACCGTGGCACCCTGGTCTGTCCTAAGCACTCCCGTGGGAGCTTAGCTTAAGAGTACCCAGAGATCAAACTGGACCCCAACTTCCTAACCTAGCAACAAATGGAGAAGATAACTACTGCCCAGGCCTCCAGGGAGGGAGGAGGTGAGGTCAGGAGAGGCGTCTGGACCTTTGCTCTGTTCCCTTCCTCCTGTTCCTGTGACCAGAGGCAAGATTTGTCACATTGGGCTCCTCCAAGGACTGTCTGGTGAGGGCTGTAGGGGAGATTTGTGATGGGAAGGAAATGAGATTAGGGAGAGGGTGCTCCAGCCTGGCCTCTGCAAGGTGAGAGCCCCAGGAGGAGGAAGTGCTTCGGGAGTGGCTTTGTCCTAACGGTGGTCCACCGTGGCTTCTGGCACTGTCAGCAGAGAGGAGGGTCAGAAGGCCCTGGATGGAGGCCTTTCTGAGCTTCAGTTTCCTTCTGTAAAATGGGAATAATAATTCACGGGGCTGAAATCATTTGACGGAATGCGAGCCCCTGACTCAGATAGCTGACTCAAAGCCAGTTGGTCCCGGATCATTTCTAGGCATCATTATTCTGCCTGGGTTGAAAAGCCCATTCTTAGGAAGCACTGGCCCCTTCCATTCTCCATACTAGCCACCCTCACTCCCAGGCTAGGGTGGTGCAGAGGGGCTTTTCTCGCAGCCTCCTCCAAAGAAAAAGAATCCAGGTGGCTGGGAGGTCCCTCCCAGGGTTGGCTTCCCAGCTTTCCGTACAACCCGGGGCAAGCAGGCAAGCGACAGGGCCTCCTGGGTCTCAATGCCCTCCTCTGTGAAGTAGGGCCAACAGCAGTCCCTAGGGTTGGCCAGAGGAAAAACTGTAAGATTTTCAAACAATGGCTTTAGCAGCATGGTTTGGGGAGGCACCTCAAGCCATAGGGCAGTAGGATCCCCGCTCGGGGAGCAATGGGTCTCAGGCGCCCCAAGCGCCCAGCAGTGGCGACAGGGACAGAGTGGCCACTGTCTGGGGCCAGTCCCAGCTGCACCCCTCTCCTCCCTGGTCCTCACCTACCTCCCACATAAGGTTGTTGTTCTTGCAGATGTCCACGTGCTCCGGGGCGATGACTCGGCCAGTGAAGGGACCCATCTCGGTGCCCGCTTTGATCCACGTCTTGGAGAAGATGCCGAGGCCCTCGCCTGGGATGGAACTCTGTGCGATGATCACCTCCGCCGGCAGCACCAGGCTGGACAGCTTCTGCACCTCTGTGACCACCACGGGGGTGGGGTGGGGTTCCAGGTCAGAGTCTGAGACTGGGGACAGCCAGCCCTTCCCCGCTGGAGACCCAGGCCAGTGCTGCCCAGCCAGACCGACCTCAGGCCCACCCTGGAATAACTCGGGAGAAGTCACTGGGGTGTGTGTGTGTGCACAGAGGAGTGGGGGAAGTGGAGGGACTGGTGCTCAGCTCAGGAGTCTCCTCTGTTTGCATCCTGGGGACACTCTGTACCCTCCAAAGCTCTCGAGAGGTGCTTTGGGGCTCATTTCTAAGGTGTTTGTTTTGTCTCTCCACTAATTCTCAAAGCATCCACAACTATCCTGCCCTCCACCCTGCAAGAATTTAAGAACTACTGTGCCCACAACAGCCTGTCGTTTTTTTACAAAGGGTAAACTGAGGCCAGCTCCCATGAGGAGGTGATAGTCAAGCCAAGACGGCCCTTCCTCGTGAAGCCGGGCGCTCACGGTGCCTCTCTGCACTGAACACAGGGCGCTGTCGAAAGGACCCCTTGTGCGACTCGGAGCTCTGGCTACCCATTCCGGGGTGCGGAGGCCTCGCGGAGCCTCGGGCCAGCCGGCTACAGCGCTGGGAAGAGACCTCAGGCGGAGAAAGCTCAAAAGGAACGCGGGCTGCGGGTGTGACCCGGGGGCCACCTGTGTCTCCCGGGGTGCCCGGGATCTGGGGTGCCAGAAACGGTGGCGCTGGGGCCCAGGCCAGCCCTGAAGTCGCCTCTCTGGGCGGGAAAGAGCTGGGCGGCCCCCAGCCTCCCCCCCTCCCCCCCGGGGGTCCCTGCCGGCCTGGCAGCCCGAGTGGGGGCGGCCTCCGTGTCTTACAAGGTTCCCCTCTAAGCTACCTGGGAAAATAGGCGGCGAGCCGGCCCGCTGAAAGGGGGGGGTTAAACGGTGTCCATTGCGGCGCGGCCGGCAATTTGTCACGCTGTTAAAGTGATAGCATTCATTCGGCTCCATTCGAAAGAAATTGCTAATTCTAAATTCATTAGCCCTGGAAGAATGCTGTAGCAGTAAATTGTAGCTCAATGCGGAGGGGACTTGTTTAAAAGGGGCCGAGGAATTCCCCTTACAAAAAGGGGGGATTAGATGGTTGACATAGCGTGAATGGAAGTGGAATTAGTCTGCACGGTAAATTAAGAGAGGAACAGAAATCGTCACGGGGGAAGAGAGGGCGACGCGCAGAGATGCCAGCGCCGGGGAAAGATATTGTTTGCAGGTTGATGAATGAGGAATAAGAACTTGAGACATCTTAAAGATAAGAAACTTTTCTCGCTCTCTTTCTCTCCCTCGCTCCCTCGGCGGCTTTCTCTGCGGGCCCGCCCGCCCTCCGCCCTCCGCCCTCCTCCCCAGCCCCCCTGCCTTTTAAAGTTCTCGGTTTAAGTGGGAACTTTCGCGGGTCAAGCCCAAGTTAACTAAATGAATTTTAAACCCCTTCTTTTTGAGTCAACTGCTATTACACGCCTAGTAAGGCTTTAAATGCCGGGAACCCGCCGGCTCAAAGGGGTGAGGGGCGGGCAGGAGGGGGGCGCGGGGGGCGCAGGGCCCGGGCTGCCCGGACGCCGCGATGCCCTCTCCAGCCGCGCCGGGCGCCGAGCCGCTTCCCGCCCCCGCTCGGGCTTGGAAACTGAGGCCCACCGCGCGTCTGCCCCGCCCTGGTTGGCGCGAGCTGCCGCGGCCCCCGGGCGTCGCCAGGCTGGGACCCCGGCGCCGCGGGGGAAGGGGCGCCCCGGCCTCGGCCTCGACGGCGCGACTCACCGCCGGAGAAGGACTGCGCCAGGACCTCGGCGGTGAAGGCTGTCTTGGGGCTGGCGTGGTGGCTCTTGTCTTCGAACAGCTGCTCGCCCAGCACGTTGCGCCAGCGGCCGTACAGGAAGCTGTGCAGGATGTCGGAGGTGATGACCTCGGCCAGCGCCAGCCCCGGCGCCTTCAGCCCGGTCTTGAGCACCAGGGCCTCAGCCGGGAGCACGGAGCCCATCATGGGCGGTCCGGGGCTCGCCGGCGCCGGGGACGGACGGCCGGGCCGACGCGGGGAGGTGGCGGGCGGGCGAGAGGGCAGCGGAGGCGCGAGAGAAGAGGGCTGCGCTGGAGGAGAAGGACGAGGAGCAGGGGGAGGACGGGGACGACGGCGGGGAGGAGGAGGAGGAGCAGGAGGGGGAGGACGCAGGAGGGAGCGGGAGGCGAGGCGGGCTGGGAGGAAAGTGAACGAGGGGGAGCGAGGCGGAGAGGGAGCGAGAGATGGAGAAATCGGCAGAGGCGGCTGACGGCGCGGAGGGCTGGAGAGCCGGGGTGGGGGTGGGGTGGGGTGGGGTGGAGGCGGAGGCGGGTGCGGGGGTGCGGCCGGGTGGGAGGCGGGTGGCTGCGGAGAGACGGCGGCAGGGGCTCTCGGACGCGCGCTTGCCTCTCACACACCGGCCCGGACGGTCTTCCCCTTGGCACAATCTCAGCGCCTTTATAGGAGCCGCAGTGACCCTCCTAATTGGTTATTAATGACCCCCTGACGTCGGACAGACTTGTTGTACCCGGCCGGGCCCGAGGAGCCCTCGTCGCGAGAGCTCAAGGGGCGGGGGCGCGCGGGCCGCTCCGAATTGTCCCCGTTCGCTCCTCCCGCCCCTGCCGGGCCCTTCCTCCCCCCCTCCTCTTCCTCCTCCTCTCCCCGTGGGAAGCGCCGGGCAGGGAGGGAGGCCCAGCCCGCGGCGAGGAGAGGAGGGGACGGAGCCGGGGAGGGGGCGCGGCGAGGCCCGCTTGGACTCCGGGGACCCGGCTGGACAGGAGGGGACGCCCGCCCGCCCGCCCGCCGCCCAGGCCGCATCTGCGCTGCCCGTCCCGGGCCGCCGGGCCCGGTGCCCACCTCGCCTGAGACGCCGGCCCTCCCCGCGCCCGCGCCTCCGGAGCTCCGGGTCCCAGAACGCAGGCCGCGCTGCTGGAGCCCGGCGCTTCGCTTCAAACGGGCCGCTCAACCGTGCCGCTCGCTGCTCGCCGCGGAGCGTGAAACTCTTGCCCGGGCGGCGGACAGGGCAGCGGCCAACATTGGGGCTGGGCCCTGCCCGCGACGGCGTCATGGGCCACCGGCTCCCCACTCTCGGGCGGCTTGGGACCGAAATCCTCACTGGCCGTGGGTTGCCCAGAATAGGCTTTTCGGTTGGAGACCGGGGTGGGGGGGGATGGAAAGGGGTCTCCGGACAGTCCTGAGTGGGAGCAGCCGCGCTCCAGTGCCATCGATCTCCGAACCTGCAGGCGGCTCCAGGCCGGGCTGCAGTGCACGCCGGGCTTGGGGCTCCCGCCTCCCAGCTCCTTCATCAGCTGCGACCTAGGGAAGACCGCTGCGTTCTGCACTCCTTCCTTCTAGCCTCCTAGTTCTCGTTCTTTCTCTTCCGACCTCCCCCTTCTCTCCCTTTCTCCCAACCTCCCCCCCCCCCATCCCACCAGGATGCTTTCTGCGCGGAGGTTCCAAGGCACCCGGGTGCCAGCACGGTGTCTCCCGGTTTCTTTTCCTGAGACAAGGAACTGCTGAGCCCCGAGCCTAGGAGGGAAGGCCACCGCTTCCTGTGCTTCCTGGAGCCTTTGCCGACTTCTTGGGTTAGCCTCAACCCCCGACTCCCGCCCTAGACACTAGAGGAGCATCATGGGGACACCTCCCTCCCTCCCTGCAATTTCAGATTCCTCTGGCGGAGCTGAGTTTTCTGGATCCTTGGGGCATGGGTAGGGCTCACCAGTTAGCTAAGGGAATCAGAACTCTCCAGGCTTTCTCTGCAGCACGGGACCTTGGACAGAGGGTCAGGGGCCTGGCCTTCCCATAAGGAGTCACTGTTCTCATGCCCCTTGGCAAAGAACCCCTTCCGGGGTGAGGTCTTGGCTTTTGCTAAGCCATCCTCACGCCTGCCGGCCTTGGACCCCTGGCCTCCGCGCAGGCAGTGGGGGCCAGCGGTTTCTGGCATCCCAGTGTCCGAATCTCCGCATAGAGTAAGGAAGGCGGCAACCGCCGACCTTCAGACACAGAGCCCGGGTAAGCTCCGAGGCTGATGCCCAAAGGATACTGCACCCGGCGCAAGGCACGACCGTCGGGCCTGGCGCCAGCAGAGGGCAGCGCTGCAGAGGAGCTAGCGCAGCTCATGGGTTAGGGTCCCGGAACCTCAAATCTCTTCCAGATGCCACCAGCGAGTCACCACTGGCTCAGGCTTGAACCGAGGTTGCCGTCGGAGGGGGCGGGTGGAGTCCGAGCATGGGTGCTTCACCCGCGCCTGGACCTTGCCATCCGCAAAGACTTGGTGGAGGCGAAATGCGCCCAGACTACCGGCGGAGCAGACTACCTCGGGGAGCACCACCCAGAGTTTGGAGCTCAGTTCCCAAGCCTGGCAGCCAACCTCGGAGCCTCCGGGAGATCAAGGAGGAGGAGGACTGCCAAGCGTCCTTGGGACTGCCCTTCTCTCTGGGCCTGCAGGGTCCCTATCTGCGCAACGGTTTAGGTTGGACTTTGTGAACTGACGTTTCTTATCCCATTTGGGTTCAGGTCACTTTCCTCTGAAAGCCCGCAGGATTTTGCCAAATCTTAGGCCACACCCTGGAGAAAAGCCCTCAAGTCTGTGCATACCTCCAACCACGGGCACAGCATTTGGGACCCGGACCTCAGCTCGGGGTCAGAAAGTGAAAGGACCCAGGGTTCGACCCCGGATAGGGAGCCCTATTCGCTTCCCCAGGACCCGACACCCCAGGGAGTGGTCCTGGGGGCCGGATGCCAGCTGAGCTCGGGACAGTCTTCCAGCTCGCGGGCCGGCGGCCCCGCGCGTCTCCACGGGGCGCTCAAATTTTGTGTTTGTGGTCTAGCCACAGACCCACCTGGACCGCGCCCCGGGGAAAGGGGACCTGTAGGGAGCGCCCCAGGCTCAGCGCCCGTTGGAATCGGGGAGCAAGGCCCGCGCGCCGTGACTGCGAAGGAAGACATTGCACGTTGCGGAGTTTCTGCGCGGCTGAACCTTGTCGTGTTCCGCGGGGCCCAGGCGAGGAGTGTGTCGGCGCCGCGGCCCCCTACCCTGCCCCGGCCCGGCCGGCCCGAGCTCTCAGGCGCCTCCCTCCTCGCGCCTGCGGGCCGCCGTGGCGAGAGCTCTTTAATATTCATGGGCGTTAATAGAGAGGCCCCCAGTATATCGGTCCATTGTGGGCGGCTCGTAGGGCTTGAATAGGCCCCGGCCCTCTTTCTTCGGCGCGGCTTCCCGAGGGGCCGGGCCAGGAGTGAATGGCCCCGCTTCCCGCCCCGCGCCCCCTCCCCTTCGCAGGGAGAACATCTTTATCCCCGCCGCCGCCGCCGCCCCGGCCCCCATTCACGCGGCCCGGGCTCCGGGCGGAACGAATCAATCGGCCGCGGCTCTTCGGAGGTCATCCGCGCGGCCCGGGCTCCCCCTTTTCCCGGAGCCCACGGGCGTAGGGAGAGGGAGGCGGCGCGGGCCGACGGGCCCCCGGCTGAGGGACACAGGGGAAGCCCCGGGAGGGCGGGCGAAGAGGGCCTCGGGCCTCGGGCCCCGCGGCCGCCGCCGGTTTCTACCTGTTGCCCCGCGCGGAGCGCGGCGCGGGGAGAACCAGGGCCACGGCGCGAGCTGCTCCCGAGGCCCGCGCGCGCCCCACCGGCCCGGCGGCAGCACCCCTGGGCCGCGGGACTCGGGGTGGGGGACGGCCCGGGGCGCCCCAGGCCCCGCGGCGCGGCCGGCACAGCACTTTCGTTCTCGCCTCGGCGCCCCGGCTCGGCTCGGGGCGCCCCGGCCAGACAGCGCGCCCCAGCCGCGCGCTCCGAGTTGCAGCCGGGCCCCGGGCCCGCGCGCTCACCCAGCCGCCGCCCTCGGGTGAGGGGGTGCGGGCCGCCCAGGCGGGGCCGAGCGCCTGGGTCCCCGCCCCCCCCCGCCCCGCGGGCCCTCCGAGCGGCAGAAAGGAGCCCATTGTCCGCCGGGAAATACATTTTTGGGGGCCGAGTGAAAGCCCGTCTTTCTTTTGAACTTTAGAAGAAAGTCTTCTGCCCTCGCCCCTCGGAGGGAGAGATTTGTCTCCCCTCCCGGGGGCCCTGCGCGCCTCCTCCTCCCGAAACATCTGCCGGGGGAAAATCCACCCTGGAGGGCAGATCGCGCTCGCTCTAAGCCCCGCGAACTCATTAAAAAGATATTAGCGGCGGGGGCAGGTCCCGCGCAGGTATCGATCGGCCGGAACGAGCCGGAGGAAGAAAAGACGGAGAGCGCGGTAGTGCCGCGCCCCGACCCCCTCCCGGGTGCCCGGGCCCCGCGCGCCCCCAGCCCCGCGGCTCGCCCCCTCCCCCCGGGCGCCCCCTGCGGCCCCGCGCCCCCGCCTCTCCGCGCCCGCACGCGGGGCCCCGGCTCCTCCCGCCGCTCCCCTCCTCGGCTCGCCGCCGCCCCGCTGTCCCCCGCCCGCGTCGCCCGCCGTCCCCCGCCGTCGCCCGCGCGCTCTCCTCTGTCGCGGGCGCTCGGGGCCCCTCGCCCGCGGTCTCACACCCTCCCGTCGTCCTCCTCCCACTTCTCTCCCGTGCAGTCTCAGTCTTTCGGGTCCCCGGCCGCCGTGGCCCGGGGAAATTGCTTCCTCTCGTGGGGCCCGCGCATCCCCCGGCCCCGGCCCCGGCCCCGGCCCCGGCCCCGGCCCCGCGGGACGGTTCAGGGCTCCAGGGCGCCCCCGCCGGCGCCCGCTAAGGCCCCGCCGGCGGCCGAAGTGGGGCGGCGTCGCGGGCCGCAGAGACTACGGTTGCATTAGACGTGCCCGAGCCGGGCCTGGTCGCGCCTGCAGCGCGGAGTGGCGGTCGCAGCGCTCCCCCACCCCCCACCGCCCTCCTCGATCTAATTAGCCTCCCCGGCCCCTGAGAGACAAAGGCGCGCCCCGGGGCCCAGGTGACTGGCACGCGAGTCTCGCTGGGCGCTGAGGACCAGGGGCCCCTTCCTGGCGCCTCCCGGGCGCCACTCAACGCCCAGGCCCGGGGCCCCCAGCCCCGCGGTGCCACAACCAAGTCCGGGTGAGCCGTGCAGCGGGCCCGAGGGAGGGGCGCTCGGGGCGAGGGAGAGCTACAGCTCCCGGGACACAGACACAGGCTTATGGGGGCAGTGGGAGGCTGAGACGACGGAGGGAGGCTGAGGCAAACAGAGCCCGAGATGGAAGGATCCAGATAAAAATTAAAGCCTGGGAGGTGGAGACAGTGGGACCTGTAGAGATGAGAGGAGGCAGACCAGGAATTCTCAAAGGGCGTGGGGCTTTCGGAGACTTCTGAGAGCTAGAGGTGGCCCGGAAGCAGGAAGAGGCAGGACAGGGGCACTTGGGACAGAGACTGGGCTGGAGGCTGTTGGGGGAAAGCAGGCAGGCAGGCAGGCAGGATGAAGAGAGTAGAAGATGGGAGATGGGCCTGCACCTCGCCCCAGCCTGTCTCCAGGCAGTCTGCATGGCCCCTCAACCAGTTTCCTGCCCCTGGGAGTCCTGGAGCAGCCAAAATGAATGCCCAGACCCCTCACACCCTCTCCCTTCTCCAGTGGCCTTGCCCACCAGACACCCAGCCTGCCTGGCCTTCCTCCATTCCTCCGCTGCCTGCCTCCCAGCCCTTGCACCTGCTCGCCCTCCTCTGGGATGCCCCCAGAGCAGAGAGGGTGGGGGCAGAGGGCTATGCCCTAATGCTGCTGCCCCTCATGCCCTACTGGCTGCCATCCACACCATATCTGGCCTCACAGAATCCCAAAGGCGCTGGTCATCCCTTTGTCCAACAAACACTTATTGAATGTCCACTGTGTGCCAAGCTCTACACAAGGCCCTGGGGCACCCAGGTGACCATGGCAGACCCAGTCCTTGCTTTCTCTGACCAGCTTCCAGGGGTGGTGGTGGGGTGCACCCTGTTGGGGCTTCAGGTGCTGGCGGCCTGTGTTGGTGCCAGTCTGGTGGCTCTGATGCCTCTGTCCAAGTGGACCTTATCTATAGAGTGGGAACAATAACCCTGCCTGCCTCATAAAGCCTGATGTGCCCGGTGTGTGAGCTCACACTTGAGAGACGCCTGTGGTTGTCATTCCTATTACTGCACCCTCTTCAAAGACCATCCAACCCGACCTGGATCTTCTGGACCCATCAGGAGATGCTCCAGACCCTGGAGCCCTGAGGATGTGAGTCCAATCCTGGCTCCAGCAGGTACTGGCCGGGAGCCAAGACATCAATTTCCCCTCCTTGAACCTCAGTTTTTTCAGCTGCAAAATGGGCATAACAGTAGGCTGGGAGGGCTATCGTATGGAGTAAAAGACATAATGCATGAAAAGCTCATAGAGGGCAGCCTGGGTGGCTCAGCGGTTTAGCGCCTGCCTTCAGCCCAAGGCGTGATCTTGGAGACCCAGGATCGAGTCCCACGTCAGGCTCCCTGCATAGAGCCTGCTTCTCCCTCGGCCTGTGTCTCTGCCTCTCTCTTTCTCTCTCTCTCTCTCTCTCTCTGTGTGTCTCTCACAAAACAAAAAAACAAAAAAAGAATAAAATCTTAAAAAAAAGAAAAGCTCATAGGATAGCAAATATGCTTCATATATGGAAAATATTAGCAATTTCATTACTCTAGAAAGTAACATGGGGCCAGGCTTGAAAATTGGGGAAATATGAAAGTCCTAGGTGGATACAAATATGCCCAATGGGACACTGAAAACCAGATGCATTTATCTACTCCTACCTCTACCACTCCCACCTTTATCCACTCCTGCCATTCCCTCCTCTCTGTCCAGTCTGACTTTGGGTAAATTAAGGAGGATAAACTTACTTGAAGACCAGTTAAATAATCTGTTGTTATGATAAGGAAGTTTACTGCTTCAAAGGTCCAGTAAGTCACAAATCGTATTTATTCCGAAGGTTTCTAGATACTCCAGACTCTCAGATCATCAGGTATTTATTTTAATTGTGCAACTATTTAACGCACACGCATAATGTGCCAGGCTGGACCTGGAGTTAGGCCATTGAACAAGGCGAGTTGTGCCCTGTAACATCAGCCCAGCCCTGGCAACCACTGGTGCCTGGAGACTTTAGTTAAAGGTGAATTGGTCCAACCAGCGTCTACTGAGAATTTGCACTGAGCTATCCCTGTCTGAGCACTGAGAGGCCAAAGAGGACCCTTCTGGTATCTATCCTCGAGATGCTGGTGTTTTTCTGAGCACGCTGGCACCTCCTGCAAGGTGTTAGCCAGTGTCCTGGAATTCAAGCCTCAAATCTCCAGCCGGGCAGAATGTCCACTTGCTTCTTATGGCTCCCATGAAGGGGACGCTTAGAGCCACTGGCCCACCATGCCCACTTCTGGGCCAGCTCCATGCCTCCTACCATGAAGTGCAAAACTGCACTCTTACACACCCAGATGAGAAGGGGCTTCAAATCTTCAAATATGTGTCGAGTAGTGAAATGCTTTCTCCAGATGCACTCTTATAAAGAAATCTAATTTAGAAATCAGACATAGGACTTCCACTTCCAGCCCCAACATGTTGAGAACTTGGAAGCCATCACTCTGGTCCTCACAACAATAAAAAGCTGGACGCCCTGAAAATCAGCAATTTTTCTGCGACCCATCGGAAAACTGAGGTTGCAAGGCCAAGTGTCACCTTGCATTCTGGGAAGACAGGGGGATCTGGAGGACCACAGGCAGGACCTGTTGACCTGGAGCAGAATTGCTGGGGGCAGAGCCTTATAGGAACATTTCATGGTAATTTTGACAAATTGTTGGCTGCGTGTGGAATAGTATCATAGTATCATCGTGAGAAACTCCTGGAGTCTCCAGTCTTGGGGGTGGCACGGTTTCATGGTTTTTTACCTCCAGGATCCCCACCTGCACCTCATCTCCTGTGCCTCTCCACCATACCAGCGGAGCTCCAGCATATGGGTGGTGGATCCCAGCTAAAAGAGTTGCAAGCCACTATCTGAGGAGGAGTACGCAGGGAAGTCCCAAGTCAAGAGAGGAGGTGAGAATAGACACTACAGAATTTGAAGCCACAAATTCTGTGCCAGGACCCTGGCAACCACAGCAAACGTTACACAGCCTCACTCCTAGGTGAACTCATGTATCCCCTCACCCTGAGAGCCTATTTACCCCCATTCTTTGATATAGCATGTTCAGCTTTCAATAAAAATTTATAAAGCATGCCAAAAGGCAAGAAAAAACACAATCTGGAGACACAAAACAATGATCAGAACCAGACCCAAATATGACACCAGTACTGGAATAATCAGATAAGGAATTTAAAATAACTCTGATTAATATGTTGAGGGCTCTAATAGAAAAAGTGGGCAACTGGGGTGCCTGGGTGGCTCAGTTAAGCACCCAGCCATTGATTTCAGCTCAGGTCATGATCTCAGGGTCGTGAGATCGAGCCCCAAGTTGGGCTCCACTCTGGGCTTGGAGCCTGCTTAAGATTCTCCCTCTCTCCCTCTGCCCTCCCTGCTGCCACACTCACATGCACTCTTTCTCTCTCTCTAAAACTAAGAAAAAGTAAAACCAGGCAAGATTCGAGAACAGATGGGCAACGTAAGTAGAGAGATGGAAACTCAAGGAATCAAAAGGGAATGCTAGAAATTAAAAACACTGTTAACAGAAATGAAAAATGCCTCTGACAGGCTCATCAGTACGCTGGACAGGGCTGGGGGTAAAAAATCAGTGAGCTTGAATATGTGTTGATGGAAACGTACCAAACTGAAGTGCAAAGAGAAAAAAGAATGAACGGAACAACTGCTTCAAATCTTCAAATATGTGTCGAGTAGTGAAATGCTTTGATAGCCGAGCACTGTGGAATAATTTCAAAAGGTGCAACCTATGTGTAATTGCAATACCAGAAAGATGAAGCGAGGTCGGGCAGAAGAAACGTTTGAAGTGATAATGGCTGAGAACTTTCCAAAATTAATGACAGGCAGCAAGCCATAGATCCAGAAAGCTCAGAGAACATTAAGCAGGCCAAATAATAATTTTAAAAAAGATTTTATTAATAATAATTTTTTAGGGCAGCCCGGGGTGGCTCAGCAGTTTAGCTCTACCTTCAGCCCGGGGTGTGATCCTGGAGACCCAGGATCGAGTCCCACATCGGGCTCCCTGCATGGAGCCTGCTTCTCTCTCTGCCTCTGTCTCTGCCTCTCTCTCTCTCTCTGTGTCTCTCATGAATAAATAAAAAAAAAATCTTAAAAAAAAAATAATTTTTTAAAAAGCACCCAAAACAGGGGCACCTAGGTGGCTCAGTCAGTTAAAGGTCTGCTTTTGGCTCAGGTCATGATCCCAGAGTCCTGGATTGAGCTGTGGCAAGGTGAAGGTGGGAGGGATGTCTGCTCAGCCGGGAGTCTGCTTTTCCGTCTCCTGCCCCTCCCCCTACTTGTGCTCTCTCATTCTATCCACACCCTGTCAAATAAATAAGTAAACAAACAAACAAAAATAAATAAATAAAAATCTTTTTTTTAAAAAACGTACCCAAAATAACACAAATAAAAAGAAACAAAGCCAATAACAAAAACCCAATACACAGAAAACGCCCCACTCCAGCATAACATATTCAAACTGCAGAAACCCAAAGGAAAGAGATACAAGGTAGCAATAGATGGATACAGCTACTTTTACAGTATGTACTTGCTAGGTGGTCAGACAATGGACACCAGCAGTGAAGCAATGAGATATTCAAAAGGAGAAGGGTTAGGGGGTGATGGTTTCCCATGAGCCTCAATGTCCGTGTTATTTTGAATTGGTTGCATAGCGTGGGTGTGATTCTGATTCAGGCAAATAAGCAGTCGTTAATGGCTACTGTTATTTGAACTGCTTATCTTGTTATCTTGGATACTCTTTACTAAAACTGATTCAGAAGATTCAAAGAGAAGGTGGGGGAGGAACTTTGTTTCCAGGTTGAATTGTTCAATCACCACTGCCAGGCATACACAAGCCCTTCTGCTGGCTAGCAAGCTCCCTGAGGGGAGAAGCAGCTTTGCCTTAACTCCCTCAATGTGGAGCACAGCGAGGTGCTCCAGCAGCATTACTTGTGGGTGTTAACTGCACATTGACCACTGGCCACAGTGAGATGATCTGCTTGCTGGAGCCTTGTTTGGGATCCAACTGCGTTTGGGATTCAATAATTAACCTTTTGGTACAGTTTTGCTGGAGACCCAAATCCAAAGACCAGTCTAGAGTTAGAACATCATTCTTTTTTTTTTTTTTTTAAGATTTTATTTATTTATTCATGAGAGACAGAGACACAGGCAGAGGGAGAAGCAGGCTCCATGCAGGGAGCCTGATATGGGACTCAATCCCAGGATCAGGATCACGCCCTGAGCTGAAGGCAGATGCTCAATCGCTGAGCCACCCAGGCATCCCAGAACATTCTTAACATTCTTCGTCTGGAGTGTGACCAATGATGGCATACCCAGATGGAAATGCGTAGTAAGCTAATAGCACAAGTCAACATGTTTCAGGTATTCATTGGGTTAAATTATGATTTAAATTATAGACTGATTGTTCTCTTGAATATACATGCTGACATTCTAAGCAAAACTAATAGCGATTCAATCCAATGATATATAAGTAATGATAATATATTACAGCCAAGTAAGTTTTATTCTAGGAACTCAAAGCAGGTTTAAAATTTGACAATAATGTAATTCACTATATTAAAATTAAAAAGGAGATAGTGATTTTTTTAAAGATTTTATTTATTCTATACAGAGAGAGTGTGGGTGCAAGCAGGGAGAGGGGCAGAGGAAGAGGGAGAAGCAGGCTCTCAGTTGGGCAGGGAGCCTGACTCAGGTTCCATCCCAAGACCCAAGGATCATGACCTGAGCCGAAGGCAGATCCTTAACAGACTGAACTACCTAGGTGCCCCTCATGTGATAAATATTATAGATGCAGAAAAAGCATCTGAAAAATGGAGCACCCAGTCATGATAAAACTTTTGGCTAATGAGAAACAGAAGGGAACTTCCTTATCTGATAAAAAGTACGTATAATAAATGAACCACAGATATAATTAATGGTGAATTATTAAAAGTATTCCCTCTAAGACTATGGATGAGACCAGCCAGGATGCTCACTGTTGCTACTTTCAGAGAACAATCACTGGAGGCCTTGGACAGGGCAGTAAAACAATCTATTTTTTAAAATGGCACAAGGATTGGGAAGGAAAAAAAACAACACCATGTTATTCATAAGTGACATGATTTAGAACATAGAAAATCCAAATGAATCTACAAGCTGTTAGAAGTAATAAGGAATTCAGGTAAAATCATTGGAATCCAGGTTAATATACTTAAAAATTATATTTCTTAAACCAGTGACAAAGAAATGAAAAATGACATTTAGAAAGTACCATTTTCAATAGCAGCAAAACATAAAAAACCCAGCAATAAAAGGAAGGAAAGGTGTGCAAGACCTCTCCACTGAAAATTCCTAGAATTCTAGAGAAAAATCAAAGAACTAAACAAAAGAAGGGGTATACCATGTTCATGAAGTGAGGGATTGAATATTGTTGGTTTGGTGATTCTTCCCATGTTGATGCATAGATTCAGGGCAGTCCCAATCAAAATCCTGGCAGCTTTGAACACATTTTTTTGCGGGGTAGAGGAGATGGATAAAGGGATTCTAAAATTTACATGAAGACATAAAGGGCTGAGAATAGCTAAGGCCAGCTTGAAGAACAGCAGAGCCGAAAGATCCACCATGAAGGCACAGTATCTAAGATAGTGTTGTATTGGTACAAAGATAGACAAGCAGATTGAAAAAAATGGGAATGCAGTTGTAACCTACTTGAATGCATGGTGTGTTTAAAAAATTCTAGTTAGGGGCGCCTGACAGGCTCAGTTAGGCATCTGCTTTCGGCTCAGGTCATGATACTGGGGCCCTGGGATCAATCCCCACATCAGGCTCCCTGCTCAGTGGGGAGCATGCTTCTCCCTCCCCCCACCACTCCCCCTGATTGTGCTCTGTCTCTCTCTTTTTTTTAAAATACAGTTCTCTTATTTTTTCCCAAAGATTTCATTTATTAATTCATGAGAGACACACAGAGAGAGACAGAGACACAGGCAGAGGGAGAAGCAGGCTCCCTGCAGGAAGCCCGATGCAGGACTCGATCCCCGAACTTGAATCACGCCCCGAACCGAAGCTGATGCTCAACCGCTGAGCCACCCAGGCGTCCCCATCTGTCTCTCTTTCTCTTGCTCTCTCTGTATCTCAAATAAATAAAATCTTTGGAAAATTAGAGTTAAAACATTTTAAATACATTTGATATATTTTATTGGAATTTGAATCAAACAACAGTGGAACCCTTGACCCCAGCCTAATATAATTTGGAAACCACTGGTGTGGTCTAATTCCCATGGAAGAGACACTGAGTGATGTGACTAGTTCTAGTCACAGAGAAAGTCAGCCGTCCAAGTTGGGAACAAAGGCCGGGCCTCTGGGCTCTCCATGTGACTATTGACTCCCCTTGACTGAGGAAAAGGCAGGCTTGGTGAAGAGCTTGTTGGTATATACACTTGGACGGGTTGACTGGTGGGATGTTATCAATCCCAAGAATGAAACCATTACCACCCGATCCTTATTGTCATCCTTTTCCTAAACACAGCTGAGAGCACCCGACTACACCCCAGAGAATTGAAGGTTTGTGGTGGATTTCTGGAGTGTCGTGTGAGCTCAGCAGCGTGGCTGCAGTGAGTGCAGCTGGGATGGTTGGGGGCTCCAGTCCTTTTCAGGGGTCAAGGCTTCCTGGGAAGTCCAGATTAGAGAGTATGCTGCACGAAGGAGGAGACACAAAGGATCAGAATCCTTTTTGGTGTGCTTGAAATCGGATTGCCTTAAACATCATCTTGCAGGCAGGCCAGAATTGGGCAGCCTTGATCCCCCCAAACACTGGCCAAAGTCATCTCCTGCACATCTGTGGCACACACCGATATGCATGTGTGTGTGTGTGTGTGTGTGTAGAGGCTTTTCCCAAAGTTGCCCCACCTGCCCTTGGGGGCTGTTCTCTCCTAATGGCCTAGTTGCCATGGCTTCAGGGGATCAGTTAGCTATACCTGGGGTCACAGAATCCCGGGGAGACCAGGAGAGTCCAGAAGAAGCTGGAGGGTCAGTGGTGAGGCTGACACTTTTTTTCAGATCACACAGCCCCTGGCATTCATCGTGGAATAGAAAAAGCCACCAAAGAAGGTGGAAACCCTGAACTCAATATTACCACGAGCTGCCATATTTTTAAAATGCTCATTATGAGGCAGGTATCAAGTGCTATACATATTTGTCAAATTGAATCTTAACTCAGCCCATGACCAGGGAGGTAGTTCTTATGCCCATACTGCAGATGAAGATACTGAGGCATAGAATGTTAATTTGCCCAAGGTCATGGCTTTGAGTGGTGGGGACAGTGCCCAAAACCAAACTTGAGGGGAGCCTGGGTGGCTCGGTTAAGCATCCGAGTCTTGATTTCCACTCAAGTCTTAATCTCAAGGTCGTGAGATCAAGCCCCAGATCAAGCTCCACAGCTGAGCATGGAGCCTGCTTGAGATTCTCTCTCGCGCGCGCTCTCTCTCTCTGACCCTCCCCTGCTCACACACACTCTCTCTCAAATAAATAAGATCTTTAAAAACAAAAAACAAATGAGAACCCCAAGCTGAGTGTCCCTACATGTGTCCCCTACACTCTGCTGCCCCAGGTGGGCTGAACCTGCTGGGTCCTTCTGGAACCAAGTTAGGTGGCCTTTGCACACGGGCCATTTCTTTTCCTTTTTTTAATTGTTTATTATTTATTGTTTATTAATTTTTCAAAAAAGATTGTATTTATTCATGAAAGACACAGAGGCAGAGACACAGGTAGAGGGAGAATCAGGCTCCTCATCGGGAGCCGATGTGGGACTCGATCCCAGGACCCCAGGATCACGTCCTGGGCTGAAGGCGGCGCCAAACTGCTGAGCCGCCCAGGCGTCGTCCTGCACACATGCCGTATCTGCTCACAAAAGGGGCAATGCGGGCAGGTTTTGCAGTCACACTGAGGTCTGAGCGCGGGCTCTGCCACCTACACGTCTTTGGTCTGACTCTGGCAGGAACCCCTTCCAACATGCTTCCTCCTCTCCAACATGAGCCCAAGAGCAGCGGAGCCCTCCCCCCCCCCCCCCCCCCCCCCCCCCCCCGCTGGAGGTAAGAGACAGTTGATCCTCCTTATCTGCAGTAGTCCCGGCTATGCAGTCTGGAGAACCTGAATCAGCGAACGCGGCACCATCACTCCCAGGAAGGCGGGGGCGGGGGGGGGGGAATGGATGCAGGGTTAGGGGCCCTCCAGCCTTGGCACAATGTTTCATCCATCAGCGCCTAACCGTGTTTATATGCATTTCTGTTTAAAGACGCCTTACTTAGTATATCTTGTTGATTTGTTAAGATCGAGCTCATCTGGCCGACAGCACCGCAACTTGTGACTGAACACAGCTTAGTTGACACACGTGTCTTCTCCATGGGGCACGTCACTGCCTTTTTTTTTTCAGTATTTTATTTATTTATTCATGAGACACACACACACACACACACACAGAGGCAGAGACACAGGCAGAGGGAGAAGCAGGCTCCATGCAGGAGCCTGACGTGGGACTCGGTCCCGGGTCTCCAGCATCGCGCCCTGGGCCAAAGGCAGGCACCAAACCGCTGAGCCACCCAGGGATCCCCCACGTCACTGCCTTCTCGTACTACTGGAGCAGCAACATCACCAACAGCAAGCACAGATGTTGCAGAACCGCGGCACTAGACAGACCTCCAGGACCCTTGCCTCTGGCCTGAGAGCTGTGACCAGCAGGCTGGGTGTTGTCACTGTTTTCCTCCACTGGACACATGTGCATCGGGCACCTCGGATTTTTTTTTTTTTTTTTGCTGAGAGTGACTGCAGGAGAGCAGGGAGTATTTGTTTTAAGATTATGAACAGGGATCCCTGGGTGGCGCAGCGGTTTGGCGCCTGCCTTTGGCCCAGGGCGCGATCCTGGAGACCCGGGATCGAATCCCACATCAGGCTCCCGGTGCATGGAGCCTGCTTCTCCCTCTGCCTATGTCTCTGCCTCTCTCTCTCTCTGTGACTATCATAAATAAATAAAAATTAAAAAAAAAAAAGATTTTAAAGATTGTGAACACGTTTTAGTGAGGAGGTGTGTTTGTAAACACGGAATCAAAGATCATGGTTGACTGTAACTCACTTACAGGGCCCAGCCCAGGTGGGCGCCATCCCCCCACCCAACCCCTGCCTAGTGCCCCGTAGGGGCTACTTCACTTGGTGGCAAAGCATAGAACCTGGCACAGAACCGGCCCCCACGATTGTGCACACAAGGACGGGTCACTTAGCTTCCGACTCTGAGCCCTCGTCCGTGAAAGGGGAAGAACAGTCCTGTTTACCCTCCAGGGTGTGGGGACCCTCATCAAAGGAGGGGCCAGAAAGGACCAGAAGACCCTTGCTGGGTGCTGCTAGAAGGCCCTCAGGACCAAGGCCAGCAAGCTCCCCCACTGTTTCAGCGGTTCATTGATGGGGGCTGTCTTTACTTCCCCTTCCACCCCGCACAAGACACCGGCCGGCAGCCAGCACCTCCTTTGGAACTGAGTGTCAATCCACTTTCTGGCCATTAATCTCTAAGAGTGTGTCAGGACCATTTGCATTAACCTGCCTCAAAGAACCCCAGCTGGGCCCCGGTGGACCAGAAGTGGGGCTTGGGCAGCCAGCTAGAGGCCGAGGCTCCCAGGTCTCCCAATGCCCTCACCCTCGTGGACCCGGCTCCTGCCTCATGCCATTTGTGCCCCAGCCGAGCCTACTGTGGGACACCACGGGGGGCCACCCCTTAGAGGGGACACTGAAAAGACAGCACCTCCCACCTGACGGGAGGAGCATGCTGCCCGGAGTACTCCCCACCCCCAGCCTGAAGTCTTGGGTCGGATGGGAACTGCCCAGCTGGATCCTTGAATACGGAACTTGGGACCCGGGGGCAGGGTGAGGGGGGAGAGACCTAGTGTGCGTGCGTGGTGGTGGGTGGGAGCAGGGGCAGAGCTCTGAAGACAGACAGGGCCCCCGCCACAGATTGTCCTCTCAGTGATGACCGTGCAGCTTTCTTAATGGAACACAATCGCTGAACCTGGTACATTTCAAGCACTTTAGCCTTCCAGAACCCCAGACTGCTGATGAGAACCATCTTCGTGGGCGCCATGTTAATGAGGCCAAATTTCATATGCTTGCAAACTTTCCCCCCTGCCTCCTGCTGTACTGTACCCCGCCTTCCCCTGCCTCAATAAAAGGTTGCATCAGAGAGAGAGAGACAGAGGGAGACAGAGAGAGAGAGAGAGAGAGAGAGAGAGATTTCCATAATTTATAGTATGGGCATTTCACTGGGGACAAGTGCTAATCTGTACTTACCGATACATTTAAGAAAATGCATCCTCCCGCAAGCCTGCACCATTTATGACTCTTGGCACAAACCGCAATGCTCAGTCTTCAATTAAGGGACACCTTAGGGTTCATTATCACACAATCGCTCCCTGTGAACCATGCCAAATGCTGTTTTGGCACAGAGCTTGGAAGATGAATTAGAAGGAAGTATTCTCTGTAATGCCCTCTCCCCAACTCCCATTACCATCATCAGCGTTTATGCCCTCCTCCTGCTCGCCCCTCCTTCTTTCCAAGTGGCTTTTACTATTCAATTTCTCAACGTCAAACTCGATTCTCTAGAGGTGTAGTTAAAGATGCCACATCTCCTTTTTGTCTTCCGGCTTTCAACAGGCCTCAGAATGGCTGCAGATGGGCTGCTCTCCACACCCCTTTTCGGCCTCAAGGAGCCACAGATGCTTTTTTTCCCCTCCTCTTAGAGCTTGGGGTAGAGAAAAGAAAAGGGACCTGAACTGGAAACATGAGCGCACGTATACACACACACACACACACACGCACGCACGCGCGCATGCACATGAGCTGCAGGGAGGTTTGTGCACGGGATCCTCACAGCACCGGGCGTCTAAATGAGGAGATGACTCACACGTAAAGCCAGCAGCAAAGGGCAGGGCATTTTCAAATATTAAAGTCAGGAGCTGTGTCCAGAGCCAGTTGCTTCAACCGACTGGAAAGGAAGGAGAGAAAAAGAGGAGTCAAAGGCTCTTCTCTCTTCTTCGATAGCCTCTAGTGGAGGGCCTACACTGTCACGCTGTGTCCTGAAACCGCAGGACCCTCCGTGACTTAAACCTATGGGTAAGGACACTCCCTTTTGTTTCCTTAATGGAAACACCAAAAGAAAACGAGCACGTTTGCTGGCACCTCCCAGCCACCTGATGCCCCCCAGCGGGCACGGGGCTGGGAGGGTAAATGCCACCTGGCCCCACTGCACAGACACACAGCGGCGGGCTGAGTGCCGGGGACAAGAGGGGAGCGGCCCAGGCAGCCGCAGCCCGAGAAGCGTGTACCAGGAAAGCATGGAAGGACCGGCAGCCCAGGGCGCCAGGCCAGGACCAGCCCGACCTCCTCTGGCGACTGGCGACTGCATGCCAGGGCAGGGGTGTGGGGAAGCGGGCGGAGGCAGGGGGTGCGCTGACCCAGTTACGGGAAGAGTGCTGATCCGGCTGCGGGCGGTCTGCAGAGCTGGTCACAACCTCCCTTAAATGACTCCTCCAGCTCCACTTACCATGACAGCGCCTCTGCGCGAGGAAACTTGTTATTGGCTTCTTGATCTCACACCCACGTCAAGAGCTGCTTAGACCTGACAGGTAAGAGGGGCTGGTGGTAATCAAGGCTCTCGAGTCACACTGTCAAATTATACCAAGCCATTAAAATAAAATGAGCGTGACGAAGGAGCTAGGCACCTGGGCTGCGCGCCGAGTCGGGCTCGCGTAGTGCAGCACGACCGACAGGCTGCGAACTGCAAGAACGTCCGCTCGATTTCATTGTGGGGGGAGCGGGCAGGGGGCAGGTCGCACAAGGAAAGCAAACAGACTAAAAATACTTGGCCCACAAGACGTCTTGTGGAAATTTTATTATATAGAGTGTAAAATGAATTGTCAGTCAAATAAAAAGAACACTTTAAAAAAAAAAACAACATGCATAACATTTTCCAATTGCCTTTTTTTAATAGTTAGACATTTCAAGCATTATAAGGAAAATAAGGAGAAAAATCCAGAAACTGTAACTTCGGTACATTTCAAACGGAATGTCCCTCGGGTCAATTAAAAATGCGAGAAAAATAGCTTCGATTCCGTTTTTCTTTCCTTTAAAAATACATGTTATCTGTACAAGTTGCACTACAGTAAACACTGAAAATCATATTATCCCTTTTATTAAATCAAAATTATTTAATTCATATGGTGGTTAATACTAGATTTATTTATCCATCTAGTTAATTTGACAAATATTAAGAAAATATTTAAAAGAAAAAAAGGAAGAAACATCTCGGAATTAAACAACAGTTACTACATTTTCACGCGGTTTAACGTTCCACAGTGTTTGTTAAAAGTTATATCGAATTTCTTTTTAATATTAAAAATAACAGTATTTATATTTCTGAGAGAAGAAAGGTTTTTTGTTTTGTTTTTAAAACAAGCTTGGAGGTCTTAGATACACAACTGCCACTGGTAATAGAGACACGGAAAAAAACGTTTGCTAAACACACGGACACATTTTTATATTACCCTTTAGCACTCTAGAAATTATACAAACCCTATAAAATGCCCCCTCCCAATCCCTGTTGGACAGCAATACAATTATCTGTCTCAATTCAGAATTCACATAATTAATTACAATACATAATAGTTCAGTTTTTTAAAAAATGCAATAAAACCAGACAGCCAAGATAACAAGAAATTAGAAGTAAAACATTTAATGAATTTACACATTTAAGAATATTTAAATACTGTTTAAAAATTTTTTAAAGAATTTGTTACATACCACCTAAGACTTCCAAGCCACTTTCTGTTGCAACAGAAAAAAACTGTAAATAAAAAGACACGCAACAAAACGGAACAAAACAAAACAAACACACCGTGTTGAAATGTCACTGCTCTGAGGCACATTCTGGTGCCTGAATCTGCAGGTCTTGCTCCAAAAAGAATCCCAGAGCTTACACATTTGAAATAACAAACAAAAATAATGAAACAGAAATTACCAGCAATTTTTAGTAACTAATTTTCCCGATTTTTAGAAAAATCCTGTTAATCTAAATATAGTGTTTCACAGAAAACAAAGGTTCTTCATCAAAAGGTTTGCAAATCTAAAAACCTCTGTTACAAATACGTTTTTGCTCACAATGATTTCGGGGAGAAAAGAGCCGCAGGTGGCTGTCCTACTGCTCCTGTGGGAAGGAAGGGGACAGAAGTTAGTCTGTGAGGCCAGCTCTTGTGTCCTGTCTCAGCCTGGGGCTCTGAAGGCAGGGAGGTGACAGGTCACCCTTTCCCCTGTGGCTCTGGATCTGGCCCAGACACATGCTCTCCTGTACAGGAGGGTCCTGGGGCAGCTACTCAAGCAGGGGAGCCAGCACGAGATACCTTTCCACCACTGCCCACCGGCCCTGACACCTGTCTCCACTGAGCCCAGGCACAGAGGGCCAATTTTGGCAGTGAGATGACCAGCGAGTTTGGGTCCATGGGGACCTGGTCAGCAGCAGGTCACCTGAAAGGTGCATGGGGGCGCCTTTGGTCATGTTCCTACATTAATAAGAAATCCATTTTTGGCTTCTAACTGGATGGAGCCCTCCAGCTTTCCGTGCGGGATGAAGATCTGGTGCTCTGCCCTGCCCAGCCTTCAGAGGGTGTGGACTTGCCCTCTCCCTGCCGCCCCTCACTGCTGAGGGCCGGGGGGCGGGGGGGCGGGGGGAACAGTCTGGCCACACAACCTTCTTTAAGAGCAGCAGCAGGTGTGTCTCCCACGCTCCCTACCATAGTGCCAAGCCCGCCCAGTACCACAGGCTTGTCACTCTCACTGACGGCTGGGGAAACTGAGGCCTAGCAAGAGAAACTGGAGTGTCACTCAGCCTTGCACAGTGAGGGCCGAGACATGAGAGAGAACCGGGCACTTCCTTACAAAGGCTGCACAGCCAATTCCTCTCCCACTCAGCCCAAACCTGCGAGGAGGGGGCCAGCGTGGTCCCAGCCGGCCTCTCAGCAGACAGCTGCCATGCTGGGCGGCACAGGGGCGAGGGCCATCCCTCCGCAGCCGCGTTCCTGCCCTGGGGTCAGGCACACACACAGGCTTGGCAGAAAGGGGGTCAGGACTGGTCTGGGTAGGCCCTGCGGTGCTGGTGATGGGCTACAGACCTGGCTGTGGGCCTGAGCTTGCCCTAACGTCTGCCCGTAGAAGGCCACCTGCTGTCTGTAATATTCCGCCCAGGCCATTGTGTAGTCCGGCGGGGAGCTGGCCTGAGGAGCAGCGCTGGCGGCGTGACCTGATGACAAAGGAGAGCACAGGGGTTATCGGGGGTGGGGATGTGTCTGGGGAGGTAAAGGACGCTGTCAGCTTAGAGGAATCCCTTCCCAAAGACGGGGGCAGCTGGAAAAAGTGCCAATGCGCTCTCCCTCTGGGCTCCGGTGAGTCTGGCGCTGGAGGGTCCTTGGGATGCTGTGCGGTTGGGCACTGCCCAGGGCCCTGCTGCAGAAAGGACCCTCAGCCACGTGCTACCTGTCCCTGCTCTGCCCCCACAAGATCGCACATCCGTCTTGTCAAAATCACCATCTCTGCCTCTGTCTGCCTACCCCATGGGCTGCCAGGGCCAGAGAAAGAGAGAGAGACACAGACACACAGAGAGCGAGGTGGAGAAGGAGAGGAGGAGGGAGGGAGGAAGAAGGAAAAGAGTGCAAGTGCCCCACTGGGGGCAGGGTGTACCTGTACAGAGCATCCAATCCCAGGAGGGCTGGGGAAGATAGGGCATCTGGCCTTCCAGCAGGTGCTCTGGGTGACGAGGACCTCCCTGACTGCCCCAACCCCCCAAGCTATCAATGGGGTGACAATCCAAACACCAGGGTAACCATTTCTTTGACACTCCTTGACCTGATTTTTGTCAACCAGCAGGTAACATACTCTGCAGTCAAGACACGTGAGCACCTCCTCCAACCACACTCTGGCTCGGTACTTTTGGAATACAAAGGAATTAGGGCTAATTTTAAAGGATTCACTTGGGGGCTTTTTTCGGTTGCTGTAACTAGATTTTTCTTCTCTTAACCGTTAAAGAGATGGGTTTAGTTTCTGGCACAACTAAAAAATGAGCTAACTTAAGAAAAGAAACAAGCACGTTGGCACCCACACCAACTTTGGGCTGCCTTCTTGGAGTTTTACCCTCTTTCTCCTCCCTGCCCTGAAAGGATCAGAAAGAGCTGGGTGGAGGCAAGATGGTCAGGGACCAGGGGCCTGCTGCTCTGAGTCCTGGCCAAGCGGTTCCAAAGGGGATGGCTGAGGCTGGACAGCTGGCCCCGAGCTTGTCCTTAGGTTCTCTGGTGTCTAGAAGGGGGTGGGGGGGCGGCAGCAGACGGCTCCACCACGTCTTCTCTGACAGACACCCAGGGGACACAGGGAGACAAAGGCAGACTGAGAACGAAGTCACACAGGGAGAGCGCAGGAAGAACGAAGGTGACAGGGCACCACGACCGCGAGGCCTCCAGGCGCGGGGGCTCTGGGCCTAGGGTCTGCTTGTTCAGAGGGCCGTCTCACTCACTCTGTTTTTTGTAATAGTCTTCCCAGGCCTTGCTGTAGTCAGGCTGGCTGCTCGGCGGCTGGCTCTGCTGGCCTGTGCGGAGAACACAAAAGCAGTCAGGCCCCTGGCGCCGGCTCTGGACCCCATGGCCTGGTAAGGCAGCAGCAGGCCGGCCGTGGGGAGACATGGGGACGCCCCAGAGGGCCTCCACCCAGGCCCACGAGGTGTGACTAAGGCCCCTGGGAGGAGGGGGTTGGGCAGGACTGCTGCCCCCCCCCAAGAGCAGAGGGTCGGAAGAGCCTTGATCCTTCAGATGGAGATATGAGCTCAGGGTGCCCCGGAGCCAGAGTGACCTCATCTGAGGCTCCCTGAACTGAATCGGCCTTCGGATGGAACAAGGAATCCAAGTGGTGCTGACCACACTCTTCCCCTGACCCTTCTGTTCAGAGACTGACGGCTTTAACTCTGGACAAGCAGAAGCACAGGAAGCGTGAGGGGAAATGGCCCGGACATTGCTTGCGACAGAAGACGAGGTACACACAGCGGAGGGGCTGAGGGCCACAACATGCATCTGACCTCAATCTGGCCTCGTGCCTTTCTGGGGTAGGAGTGGAGGGGAAGAAGAGGTGTGTGGGGCTGTTCCTGGCACCCCACCAGGGGCGCGTGCTCTGTGTGGCACTGGCAGGAAAGATCTGGGGAGCGAGTGACTGCGGCCTGCCTCTGCAGGGGTTAGAAGCCCTGACCAGAGCGACAAGTTGGGACCTTTCCTTCTGCTGAGGTCAGGGCTGGCTCACGTGTCCACCTGCTCGGACCCCATTCAGCATTTGGTTTTCTGTTAGAATTGCAGGTGGTGGCTAGTGACCATAGTCACAGCAGAGTGTCTTTCCTGCTACTTTACTGCAGTCTGAGGAGGGGCGTGGGGTGAGGGGAGTCTGTGTGCGGGGCAGGGGGAAGAAGTGAGGTGGGGGGACCAAAGGGCAAAGATACCCCCCACCCCCTCCTCCCAGTGGGGCAGGAAGTGGCTCAGGATGATGCGAGGAACAGAACAAGGTGGTTCTGGAGAAGGCCAGGAGAAGGGCAGCAAGAGCTCTTCCCGCAGACGCCAAGGGTTGGGCAAGCAAGAGGTTTCTTCCAAATGAGAGTTCACTAGAACCAATTCTCACCGCCTCCTATAGACAGACAAAGCTCAACACAACAAGATGAAGGAATGGGAACAGAGGCAAGAAACCAGGCACTGACTGTTTTCTTTTACTCGACCCACGGGCCTCTGCCAACCCCTCTGGGGCCAGTGGGGGTTTGAGGTTGCCAGCAGGGCAGGGCCTCTGCAGAACCATGGCCCCAGGGTCTAGTCCCCTCAGGCAAGAGGATGTGTCCCCTACCAAATTCCCCCCAGCCTAGGGCTCTCTCTCAGTCTCTGTCTTGAGCAATGGGGCAAAATGTGAATTCAACCCAGGCCCCCTCTTGTTCTGAGGGCACTTTCCGATCAGAACAGAAGCAAAGAAAACAGGAACAGGCTCTAGGACAAAGTGAGTGCAGTGAAATGGGCCTGGCACACTCTAGGTGGTGTACAGGTGTTCGTGGTAAAATTCTTCATATTATTCTGTATGTCTGAGACATTTCATATTAAAAAAAATATATTGGGGAGGAAAAGGAATAAAAAAAAGCTATTATACAATTTTAGGGCTCATGGGTACTTTGGAAATCAAACCTAAACCCTTCATTTCACAGACAACAGAACTGGAGTGCACAGGAGGGGGACACGCCATGTATAGCTTCGGCCTCAGGACTCCGACCCCACTGGGCTGCTTGTCTAGCTGTGACCTTGAGCAGCTACCCCCAGGCAGGGCTTCTGTGCAGAGACACTCTGCTCAGGGGGAAACAAGAGAAGCCCAGAACGAGGCTCAGTGCCCGGGGAGCTAAAAGCTGCATGCAGGGTCCTGCATCTGGTGGGCCGCAAGGATCACATGCAGATGCACTGAAGAATCCCTTCAAACACAAGCAGGCCACCGCTCCGGAGGGACAGAAAACCCGAAGGTAAGGTGTGTGTTTTGTTTTTGAAGGCTGTGAAGGTGGCTCTACCAGCAATATAACTCCAGAATGGCTCCTGAAACTCATGTGGGGCCGGAGGGCAGGCTCAGGGTGTCACCGAGCAGAGCTAATTCTCTAGCTCTGTGCTTTCTGAAAGTTCAGGAGATAGAAAGAACATCCTTTCTAAGCCAGTGCTGGAGAGAAGCGGGCGGGGGGGGGGGGGGGGGGGGGGGGGACGGACACGGTCACCAGGAGGCCAGAGCTGGGGAGTGGGGAGGGCTCCCAGCAAGTATGGGGGCCTGGGAGGGAAGTGAGGGGAGGAGCTGTGGGCAGGGTCAGGTCCAAGCCTGCAGGCCTTCCTGACCCATTTGTGGAAACAAGGTGGACACCAGCCCCTAGCTCTAAGAACAGAGGAATGGGAAAGAAAGGTCTGAGAGGAGGGTCAGGAGGGAGCCAGCTGCCATCCCTGCTCAGCTGGTGGCTTCCCCCTGCCCCGGGAGGCTCCCGGCATCTCTGGGGAGGGACATGCATGCCGGGCCTACTGGCCAAGATGTGCAACTAGAGCGTTTCAGACACACCAGCCCCTTGGCCCTCCTGAGGGGGGGCGCGCGGTCCCATCTCCTCCACGTCACTTACTTGGGACCTGCTGTGTGGGCTGCTGCCACGCCTGGTAGGTGCTGCCCCATCCCTGGGTCAGAAAGGCCGGAGGACCACTAGGAGGACAAGAGAGCCACTGGTTCCAGAGCAGGCCACATCCCCCTCTCCTCACCTGGGCCCACCTCCCACCAAGCCATCCGTGGTCTAGCTCTTCTCTGCTCCCTCCACCCCACCGGTCCCGCCTGTCCCAGGAGGGCCGCAGGGATGGAGCGAGAAGTCACCTACCTCACAGGGGTGCTGTGGGGGTTTCCATTCACTTTAGCAGCAATGCTCGGGAAGCAGCCTGAGCTCCTTGGGGGAAATGTGCTAAAAGAAAGTAAAGAACAAATGAACACAGCGGGCCGAGGACCAGGTGGGGAGAGCCGCTGAGGGATGCTGGTGCTGGCCCCAAGGCCCTCTGGCTTCTGGGAGGCTCTCACCCCCAGGACTGGTCAGTGGGCTGTGAACAGGCTTACAGGGGCCGGTGGAGAGAGGCAAAGGGAGGAATCTTGCTCAAACCCAGGACTCCAGGCTTTTGGCTGGCACTCCCTAGAAGCAGCTGGAAAGAGGACCTCCTGAGACGGGGTGAACTCTTCCCACTGAGACCAACCCAAGAGACTCACTTTTGATGAGGTGCAGCAGGTGGCTGGCTGAAGGGGCTCTGTCCAAAGGCTCCGGGTGCTCCGAGACTGGTCCCCTGTCAAGGGCACAGAGGGAGCTCTCACTTGCTGTCGGCTGCACTTCTGCCCTCTGCCCAGGCCCACCCCAAGGCAAAATACAGCTTTCGGGGAGACAGAGTCAAGTAAAGTACAGATACCCTATGACACTCGCTAGCCTTGCTTCCCCACAGTGGACTTTATCTGCAGAAATGGCTTCTGCCCCATCGAGTGACCGATACCACCACACAGCCAACACGGCACCACCACAGTTGCCCTAGCGTGTCACCCTGGGGGTAGGGACCAACCTGCTTGACTCTCCCGTCAATTTAGGCTGGCCCATGGCTCTTTCTGCCATTCTACGTCCCCTTTGAGGTGAGCAGTGGCCAATCTGTCCTCCATCAACACTCCCTTTCTTTATCTGCTTTGAGGTGCCTGAAACTAAAGCCAGAGTCAATGAAAGCTGCCTGCAGGGCTGGCTGCCAGAGCCACGCCCGCGGGAGTCCGGGGGCAGTGCTGGGGGGGGAAGGCTGCCGCCTGGCTGCTCATCTAAGCCTACAAGGGATACGGCTCTGGGCCTGAGCTGCTGAGCTGCGGTGGCCTTGGTGAGTTCTGCCAGAGGGCCTGGCCCTGGCATCTCTGGGCCCCGACCTTCCCCCTTGGCAAAGTGGGAGGGGCCGCCCTCACGTGACACGAGGACTGAAAGGCACAGGAAGTACATGGTTCTGGGGGAAGAGCAGGTACCTTGGACATCCAAAAGAAAACCCAGCTATCATTAAGCCAGGCAGGGGAAGGACCTTGTACGTACGCCAACTTTCTCATCTATGAGATGTCTGGCCACCTCGATCTGTTGAGGAATGCCCCTGATGGTGAATATTCGCAGGTTGGGGTCAGTGTTGGGAGGGGGGTTCCGCTGGAGCTCCACGTGCGCTCCTGACTGCTGATTTATGCTTTTGATGTTGTCACCCCCTGCGGGCAGGTGGACACAAGACAGAGGATAAGTGGCAGTTGTGGCAGACCCAGCAGTCCGGCAGTACTCTGCTGTGAAGAGGAGGAAAGGTGTTATCTGTACCCCAGCACTGGTCTGAAAGCGGAGAAGTTCCTTCTGGGATCAACTCTGAAATCCTCCGCCTCCGGACAAATGTTAGGGCTCTCGTTTGCAAAACTAGGCTTATGAGCTGAGCCAGGGTTTCTCTCCGAGCCAGGCCGAGGCCTGGAGCCCATGGGTGGGTGCATGATGGAGCTGGGAACCTCAGAGGCTGGCTCGTGCTGCTCCTGGTGCAGCCAGGCCTTGGCCCCGGGAAGACACTCCATCCTTAGCCTTGTGGGCCACGGCTCTGCCCTCTCCCTCCCTCCACTGGGCAAACAGACAGGGCCACTGGCTCCAACAATGCCCAGAGCCCACTCGGGCCTTCAATAGTCCCATCCTGTCACTTCTCCAGTCCCTGCCTCCTCCATGGGCAGTGGGGGGAGGGGGGGGCAGGTCTAGACAGAGAGGCAGCTGAGGATATGTGTGTGTCTGTATGTGTGTGTGAGAGAGAGAGAGAGACAGACAGACAGACAGACAGAAAGAGGCCTGGGTGGAGTGGGGTAATGAAAATTTAGTTGGACCCTTTGAAAAACCTGTGAGAGTTCCAGTCTCTTGAGATTTGCGTAACAAAAGCTCCAGCAGTGTCACAATGGTTTGATTCTTCTTTTGAAATTTCACAGAATTTACAGATCGGTTCTGCTCAACTGGGGGGGTGGGGTGTAGAGGGCAGAGTACAAGGAAAACCTGGAAGCCCAGAGTTTTGCGAATTTAGAAAAAGACAATCTGTGGACAATCTGGTGCAGGTGAGCAGAGAGCCCCACCAAATGATCAAAAGGCAAAGACTAAAGGCCAGTCTCTGTGTCACTCCACCCCGCCCAGAGTCAAAACTAACCTCAAATGATATTTGTCATTTTACGGTAATGTGTCCATAGTCCTTCCAGCCTGCTGCTGGAGCACCTATCAAGCAGGTGGACAAGGAGGGGGTCCCAAGAGCAGGCCCCGCCTGTGTTGTGTCTTACCTCATCCTCGGTGGGATGCTACGGTGGGATGCTACGGGAACAGGAGGCAAGGATGGAGCGGGGGTCCTGCGGCCTCCTGAAGGCAGACACCACAGGAAGGAAGAAACTGGGAGGCTGCTGGCTTTCAGAGAAAGCTTTGTTCAAATTGGCTCGTGCCATGTGTCAGTTTAGTTGATGTTGGGTTTCAATTTAAGAGCAAATGAAAAACAACAATGCAACACACCAACGTGTTACACACATGATTTTCTTTTTTTTTTTTTAATTTTTTTTTAATTTTTTTTTATTTATTTATGATAGGCACACAGTGAGAGAGAGAGAGAGAGGCAGAGACACAGGCAGAGGGAGAAGCAGGCTCCATGCACCGGGAGCCTGACGTGGGATTCGATCCCAGGTCTCCAGGATCGCGCCCCAGGCCAAAGGCAGGCGCTAAACCGCTGCGCCACCCAGGGATCCCAACACACATGATTTTCTTAAAGTTCTGCTACGGTGGAAGAAAAGGTGTTTTCCAACTCGAGCAAACTGTACTGGCCAATGCAGAAAAGTCATAGGAAGCCTCCAGCGGCTTGCCGGCCTTGGCAGGAGTAAGCCCTTCCCAGCCCGGAAATACTGTCCTCTGCTCAGAGGTGGTGAATTTATCCTCTTTGCACCATGAAAAGCAGGCAGCTTTGCTACTAAACAAAGTGTTTCTGGGGCTGAAGGAAGAGCAAGAAGAGCAAGTGGAAGCCTTCCTACCGCACACCCAGAGCTGGAAGGAATCCTCCAGCCTTCCCCAGGTGCCGCTGGTTCCGAGGCAAGAGCACAAAAGGCCGCGCGCGTGTCTGAGGCTGAGAGCCCCGCCGCCCAGACTAGCAGTCCTCCGGAGGGCACTTGGAGCAGCAGTTCCCCAGGCCCTCTCCTCTAAGCCCAGGGCAGCATGCTAATAAGGTGAAGAGGCACCACAAAACTTCGCGGGGCCGGAAGGAGTTAATTTAAGTTCATCTTCCTTCAAAATGAGGTCACCAGCTTGGCACATGGTGGCTGTCTACAGGCTCATTCAGCAGCCTGTCCATTCTTCCACCTGATGGGGGGCAGAAGCGACCCACAAGTGGCCCCCCGGCTGGATGTGAAATCGTAAAGCAATTAATCAAACCTGCTAAAAGCCTGGCTGACAAGAGCAGGGCTGGCCACACTATCTGTCACCACTGCTGTATTTATCATGGAAATCCAGCAGGGGCCCAGGGAGGCTCAGCGTCTGTCCAAGGACTGGAGCCGGGGGCCGTGGGGGGGGTGGGGGGTGGTGGTGCACCCAATGGCCTGACTGCTGGTGGCTCCCTCTCCCATCTCCCTTACTCACCCTCATCCACACACCTTCTCTCAGAAGATGCACCCCCACACCCAGGCCTCATGTATGTGTGTGTGCGTGCGTGTGTGTCCACGCCCATGCAGCAGAGAGCAGCAGTAAAGAGAGACCCCGGCTGACAAAACTTTGGGCCTTTTGAGGCTGCTGTCAGAGCCCCAGGACACAGAGCAGTCACTTCCCTGTGGGAGTCACTCAGGGTGACTTTGTTGAGAACAAACTACAAGGGGCGGTTCTGGCCACATCCAGATTTAACGGACTACCAAGACTGGTCACAGTACAGACAGCAAGGCTGCCCGTCTAGAGCAGACACACAGTCAGCGAGTCAACCCTCCTTGACAGGATGGTCCTCCAAAGGCAAAGACACCAAGCTCTGCTTCTCAACCCACAGGCACTGACTGGTTTCAATCTCACAGCAGCCAAGCTGATGGTCTGGGTAGTGGCTCTGACTTACCACTAGCATCTGGGCAGCTGACAGCACCCCCTAAACACTGATCAGCACATACACCCTGCCAGGAAATGAAAACAAACTCACGTGGCTCCTACCACCTCCAAAGATTAATATTCTCTTTCTCTCTCATGAATAAATAAAATCTTTAAAAAAAAAGGGGGGGGGGGATCCCTGGGTGGCTCAGCGGTTTAGCGCCTGCCTTTGGCCCAGGGCGTGATCCTGGACACCCAGGATCAGGCTCCCTGCATGGAGTCTGCTTCTCCCTCTGCCTGTGTCTCTGCCTCTCAATCTCTCTCTCTTTCTCTCTCATGAATAAATAAAATCTTTAAAAAAAAAAAAAGATTAATACTCTTGAAGACAACACAGAGACCAGAGATAGACATTTCAAGAGAGCATACCTTAGACACTGGCCACGACAGGGCCAAATGCAGACTCTAGAAGGTGAATGAGGGGCAGGAGGGATCACCCCCATGTGCTAGCATGGGACAGTATGCTAAGGCAGCTTTAGCTCTCCAACCAAGACCATTCCCAAATTGTGCTCTGTGGAACGTTAGCTTTTTCCCACAGGTCAGAGAGGTGGTGGCAGAAATTGGAGAAACTCGCAGGGCGGGGGGGGTGTAGCCTGCATTGACTTCCTCCAACATGTACGAAGGCAAATACAAAGGCCAGAGGTGAACCTGTGTGTGCTGCCCAGGGTGAGGTTTCCCGAGAACCTCTAGGGAGCCAAGGCCAGCCTGCTGCAGCCCAGGAATTGCTTGCTCTTCCCCTTGCTCGCAGTGATGGATGGCTAGCGGCCACATTAGCCACTAACAAGGGTTTCTTACCTAATGTTCTCTACAAAGCCTTGAAACAACTAACCAGTCAATTTTTATTTCCCTCCACAGGGTGTCCGTTGTTCACAGTAAATGTGCTCAAAGGATAAAAACCACTCTTACACGTGTCAATAAAGCCCAAATACCCAAATCCAGTAAGCACAAAAAGTGACACATTTGTCACAGGGCAACCTTCACTTGAGGAATTATCTCAACTGTTCCTCTGAGCTCCCGGGAGGCAAATTAATCACTAATCAGTCGATTGACAAACATCCAGAGGCCCCATCATCCTGGGCAGGGGACCTTTTTGACAACCTACGTGGCTTCACCAGGCAGTGGGGTCTTACTTTTGGTCTGTTTGTACATGATAACCGACAGCCCACTCTGCGCATGTTCATGAGAAGACCCTACCCAACAGGGTCTCTATGGAAGGCTGCTGATGTCACAGACCTGGCACCTGCAGTCAAGTGCAGCCAACAGACCTGACTTTATGTTCTGGAGGTACCATCTGGGCCCTCTCTGCTGTCGGGTAGGACAGATGGAGGGGAACCATGAAACTCCACCAGTGGCCCCTTACCTTTGCCTATGACGAGGCCACACTTATCTGCTGGCACCGTGTAGGTTATCTCCTGGACGCCACCAGGGGCTCCCACACTCCAGTCACCACGGCCACGTCCTCGTCCTCTGGCCACCGTGAGGCCTCCGAACCCATCTCTTTCCTAGGAAGGACGCAAAGCTCAAGTAAAGATTTCTGCCTCTGCCACCAGGACCACTTTTCAGCCCCAGGGAGGAGGTGAAGTGACAGGATATAATCAGTGCCACACACTAGAACCTGAGCACCTTGCCACATTTCAGTTTCTGAAGTGCTCTTTCAAAGCCAGAATTAACACAAATCACAGGAGCACTGAGGACATGTGCAGAGGAACGTGTGTGGTTTCACAAACAGCCCCACTGTACTGAACTAAAACACGCAGTCAGGTATACACTCCTGGGCTGAAGCCCAGTGCCCTCTTGCCGAGTCTTAATTACTGGGCCCTAATGTCCAGGTATCAGGAGCCGTTTTCTCCTCCGTGGAGTCTGCCCTTTCCCGTGGCTAACACACGCTGGGCCCACCAGCCAGGCATTAGATGTGGAAGAGCTGCAGGCATTTCAAAGTGACAAGTATGCCTCCAACCCTCCCCTCCGCAGACACTGCTGTGGGTGGTCAGAGCACCTCACAATCCAACTAGCAAATAGGATAAAAGCCTTTTACAGATAGCCGGGTTGTGCCATTCTCCCAAAAAAGGAGGGAACAAATCAGGTGTGTGGGCCTGTGGTGTGGGGTGGAGGAGCCTCTGACATTCTCATGCCGGGCCCCCAGAACAGGGCACATCCATGGTCAACACCTAACAGAAGAAGGTTCTTTTCATTCAGGGGCAGCCAATCTCATTGGAGGTCTCTGTTCTCTGAGTAACTATGGAGCTGCAGCATTTAAATTCTTTTTTGTGGGCAGCCCGGGTGGCTCAGCGGTTTAGCGCCGCCTTCAGCCCAGGGCCTGATCCTGGAGTCCTGGGATCAAGTCACACATCGGGCTCCCTGCATGGAGCCTGCTTCTCCCTCTGCCTGTGTCTCTGCCTCTCTCTCTCTCCTCTGTGTCTCTCATGAATAAACAAAAATCTTAAAAAAAAAAATTCTTTTTTATATGTTGAGGGCAAATCTGGCCAAAGCTGAGAGCCCCTTCGTGGAAGGGAGAAGCCAAACAGATGTTCAACATAGTGGACAAATGTTTGGCAGAACCTACCTGTGCTGATTAAGAGTAAACTGAGTGTTTACCCAGAATTAAAACCAGCAGAAAACAGAGATGACTAGAGTGCTTTTTTCCTTGCACTCGGCTTTTATGAGAGACAAATGATGAGTAAACAAAGCAATTTTAGGGATTTATGTTAAAATGTATGTACACATGGGTACGTGCACACATAGCCGACTTCGTGGCCTTCCCCAGAGTCTCAGAGATGAGGCTATCTCCCCATTGCCCTGAACCTCTGTAGCTCTGGGTCTGTAGACTCCTCCTGTTACCAAGGACGCTGGTCTCTTCTGAACTTGTCTAATCCTAAGAATTGCTGCAACTCTAGCAGAAGCTCAAGCCTCCTCTCTGGGGTATGCTGATTCTGGAAGTCTGTGGTGGGGGCTATAAGCCTGTAACTTCAACATGGCCACTCCAAGACCCTGGGGATTGTGTGGGCTGCACTACCTGGTGCATACGAATCATCTGTGGTCGAGAGCTCAGCCCAGGGAGGCTCAGAGGCTTATCCCACAGGCTTGTCTAGCTATCAGCAGAGCTCGGGCTATAGTTTCCAATCTGTGCTTCTCTTCAGCTCCAGGTGTTTTTTTTTTTTTTTTAAGATTTATTTACTTATGAGAGAGAGAGAGAGAGAGAGAGAGAGAGAGACGGAGAACAGGAGGAGGGAGAAGCAGGCTCCATGCCGGGAGCCCGACGTGGGACTTGATCCCGGGACTCCAGGATCGCGCCCTGGGCCAAAGGCAGGCGCTAAACCACCGAGCCACCCAGGGATCCCCCTCCAGTGTTTTTAAACTTGCCCTCAGTTTGGCACACCTGGGAGACATGCCAACCTAGCGTCAGTCACAGTGGTTCCCAGAGCACTTCACAATGGGAGGCGGGGGTGGGGGGGTGGGGGCCGGGCAGGTGAAGATGCTAACAGCATCACACAAGCTAGCTCGCATCCTGAGAGAGAAGTGCAGGGAATCCAGTGTGTGAAGACAGCTTTAAGACTCTGGAGGATCCAGAAGTGTTTTCTGAAGCTAAGATTAGAGTTTATTTTTTTCTTCTTTTACGATTTTATTTATTTATTCATGAGAGAGAGAGAGGGGCAGAGACACAGGCAGAGGGAGAAGCAGGCTCCATGCAGAGAGCCCAATGTGGGACCTGAACCCAGGTCTCCAGGATCACACCCTGGGCTGAAGGCAGTGCTAAACCGCTGAGCCACCTGGGCTGCCCAAGCATTTATTATTTTTTTTAAAAGAGACTCCATGCTTAGCGTGGAGCCCAATGTGGAGCTTGAACTCATGACCCTGAGATCAAGACCTGAGCTGAGATTGAGTCAGATGCTTAACCAACTGAGCCACCCAGGCGCCCTGGAGTTTACTTAATATATTTCCATGCCAAGTATACCCAATGGCTTGAAATGTGACCTGCACTGTACTTCTCCAAATAGTTTACACAGTCAGGAACTTACTATGTCAAGAAAACCTAGATAACAAAGAGCAAGAAGCTAGTAACAAAATACATGAAGGGAGGAAAAGCGCAGACGTAGAAAAGCTGCCAGCCATGTACCTGGAGGCAGGCAACTGGCAAGAGCACTGAGCTCCAGAAATGTGATCCAAGAGGGCGTGACTTCTCTTTGGTGCTGCCCCAAGACCCTGTGTGGCACTTTCTGCTTTTGCAGGTGATGTGTCTGAACTCCAGAAAGCTGGACTCACCTGGGCTGTAAGAATAAGCTCGTTGATGACATGTGCTGCATGCTGACACCGATCTGGGGGTCCCATGACTTGTGCAGCTCTCTCTGGACTAATACCATCATCTGTAGAACAAAATGAGAGACAGGGTTAGGAAAAGCCTGACTTTAGTTGGAAACAAAGGTCAGTCTGATTTGCAATCAATATTCCTACCAGATGCATAATCATCTTTTTGGATGGTTTATATCAACACTCGCTTCTTATGTAATTACAGGCATTTTAAAAAGATATCATTACAGAAACACAAGACAGTAAGGCAAAAGAAAGCAGAGCTGGTAATATATGGTATAGGTTGCCAAAATTAGCCCATCACAATGTTTTCCCATCTTCAGAGAAATGAGGAAATTAAGACAATGTAAGTAATTTTGCTCATGAAGACAAATCTACAAAATTTAAAGAACTGTCCTTTATTCTAAGATGTTAGTCTTTTTCTTAAATGGTTTTATCTTTAAATAATGAAGTCAAAATAACAGATTGTTTTTTGTCTCTCCTTGATAAAATTAAAAGCTGGAAATGCTATGAGGGCCCAGAGGAGAAAGCTAGATTGATAATTTGGTAATAGTATGGGGGGGAGGAGTGGGGAGGAAAGAGGGAGGGAGGGAACACACATGAGCTAATTATAGAGTCCCTGGCTTGTTAAGTACTTTATAATTCTTCATAGCACTAAGGATTTTTGAGAATCATCAAAACCAACCTGGCTTGAACTGAATCCTCACCCCGGCATCATTCTGAATCTTTTTGATCATTTCCCCATTTCTTCCTATTACAATCCCAACAGCAAACCTTGGCACAGACACCTGAGCACAGGGAAACAAAATCTATCAGAGCTGTCTGCAAATCTGTTATTTCTTAAAGGATACATTAAAAAAAAAAAAAAGACCCAAAGAACAAACAACTTGATTTTGATTGCAGTGCCTTCCTAGAAATGATATGATACAGCATATTTTTCCCCTCTTAGGAAAAATATCGTGATTGATGATTACATTCTTGCCTATTAAGTTAGCTAATGCATCTGAGATTTCATCACATTAGTTATAAAAATGAAGAATAAACCTTAGAGATAAAAGGTTAAAGATGGCAAACTTATCTTCCCAATTCTATGAAATAAGCATAAATATATCATGTACACTGGTCCTTGAAAATGTCCCCCCTTCATTCTTTTATTGTGATAAAATATAAGAACACATAACCTTTATCATTTTAACCATTACTTAGTATACAGTTCAGTGGCATTAAATATACACACAACGTTGTGTAACCATCAACAGTCTCTGTACTTCCAAAACCTTTTCATCACCCCCAAAACTATGTATCCATTAAACAGTCTCCTTCCATCAGTGCTGGTCACCTCTGCTCTACATTCTACCCCTGGGAACTTGCCCATTCTGGGCGCCTCACATGAATGGACTCACACAGTATTTGTCTCTCTGTATCTGGCTTACTTTACTAAGCATAATGTTTGCAAGCTCTATCCACGGTGCAGCGTATCTCAAAACTTCATTGTAAAGGAATGCTTTTTGGGGAGCCTGGGTGGCTCAGTCAAATAAGCACCTGACTCTTGGTTTTGGCTCAGGTCATGGTCTCAGGGTTGTGAGTTCAAGCCCTGCATTGGGGTCTGCACTCAGCAGTGAGCCTGCTTGAGATGCTCTCTCTCTGCCCCTCCCTGCCCCTGCACTCTCCTTCAGTCCCTCTCTCTCATAAATCTTTAAAAACATTTAAAAAAATAAAGGAAAGCTTTTCATTCCATTCCACCTCATCAATAAGTTGGCCTTCCAGGTCTGACACCATCACAACACAGAGCACTGAGAAAATCTGGCCTCTAGTCTTCACCTGGGCAGCAGGAAAGTGCTGAGGCAAAACCTCACAACCAGGAAGATGGCCCCGTTCCTTGAAATGCATGCAGCTGGCTCCCCTCCCTATGGTTGACTCTCTCGGTCCTTCCTCACACCCACCCAGGCTCCGAAGAGATCAAAGCTCACTCACTCACTCAAGGTTAAAGAGCTAACCAAAGTGTGGTCTACAATCTAAAAGCGCAGCCCGTTTGCCTGGAAACTAACCTGTAGGACAAGCATACCTCTATGCTGCCTCCTCCCACGCGGGCACTGAAGTCACCTCGGACACCTCGGAAGTCAGCTTGATCTTTCTCTCGAATGATCTCTAATACCATTTCTCTCGCTTGCTGCGTAAACACAGAGGAAAGGCATTATGGAAAACAAAATCCTAAGAAAAGACATGACACCAGGTGAAATTTCAAGATCAGACCCCATTAAGTCAGGCTTAAAGACTCAGAAGGTGCTCAGCTGTGGGAGAGCTCACTTCTTGTATCACAACATGGGACAGGAGGAGGCTGCTAGGGTGGGTCACATAGACCAATCTTAGGTGACGTGTTCTTTACATTGCCCAAGACATCCACACAGACAAGGGCCTGCCTTCCTTTAAGCCACAGTTGGATCAGCACATTTGTGCTAGGTCAGAGATTGATTACTATGGCCCTGAGGCATTTTGGCACACTGTTTCTTTCTGAGAGCTCTGTGGGCAAGTTCCACGTAAAAGATATCACAAGGCAACCCATCGCAGAGGAGCTCCAGGGAGGTGAAGGGAAAAGGCCAGCCTAGGGGGCCTGAATCATCCTCCAACACCCAGAGATCAAATATCCCAATTACCACCTGGCAAGACTACCTCCCAGGCCTGATGCTCTTGGAGGCACACTCAGTGTCCTCTGCCCCCCCAATGCACTTTAAGTCAGTCCATCTTGCCCATACCAGTCCCAGCCTCAAGGAACCTGCACTGGACATCAGCCATACATAACAACTCAAGTCTGGGAACCCAGATTGCATCCTGGTTCTGGAAAAACCACCCAAATAAAAACAAACAAACAGGAATTAATGTCTTCAGACATTTGGAGAAACTGCAAGCATTGGACTATAAGATCATGTTATGAGACTTGCTATCATTTTCCTAGGCCTGATTATAGAAACCAGTTCTTGGGAGATACATGCTGCAGGATCTGCGGGCAGACGGTCATGATATCTGTCACTTACTCACAAATGGTAAAGCAGAAATAAGTAAATAAATAAAACACACAAACACACGAGTGTGGCAAAATGACAGGTAGGACGAGGCTACACAAGTACATGTTCACTGTTCATCTTTTCAACTTGTCTGTATGTCTAAAGATTTTTATAATAAAAAGTTGGGAGAGAAAGCAAACACACAACCATTTATCCTAAACACAGGAAACGGCTTTTCCCAAATAAAAAATGTAGAATACACGTACTTTTAAAATTAAAACAAAAAAACTAAAAATATTTTGTTGTGACTTCCCTGCAAATGCGTGGAATGTCAAGAAAATAAGCTCTTTCATAAAAGAACAGAAGGTTCCACCAGAGAAGGCAAGCAGGGAGCCAATGTGCACACATTTAGAAAGGTGAGATGCGGGATCCCTGGGTGGCTCAGCGGTTTGGCGCCTCCCTTCTGCCCAGGGCGTGATCCTGGAGACCTGGGATCGAGTCCCACATGGGGCTCCCTGCATGGAACCTGCTACTCTCTCTGCCTGTATCTCTGCCTCTCTCATAAATAAATTTAAAAAATCTTTTGGAAAAAAAAAAAAGGAAGGTGAGATGCTTTGGAGGGGCAAGGCACCTGGGGGACCCTGGCCTGCTGGAGGGGAGTGAGGTGCTGCACCACTGCCTGGAGTCCAAGGCCTGAGGCCGTCTGAATCACTGGCCCTCAATTCTGCTTTAAAATCATGATTCTTAATCATGATGTGAGGCTTGATACTGGGACCCCAGGATCATGCCTGGAGCCAAAAGCAGATGCTTAACTGCTGAGCCACCCAGGTGTCCCTAAAACCAGGATTTTTACCTATGTACCTGGACCGGAAGAACTCCTGATAACAGCAAATTGAGTTATGCTGAACAAGAACATTAAAAACTGGGGGAAATTATACTGTATGCTGGCAAGCTGAATTAAAAAAAAAATTAGGGGATCCCTGGGTGGCTCAGCGGTTTAGTGCCTGCCTTTGGCTCGGGGTGCGATCCTGAGTCCTGGGACCGAATCCCACATCGGGCTCCCGGCATGGAGCCTGCTTCTCCCTCTGCCTGTGTCTCTGCCTCTCTCTCCCTCTCTATCATGAATGAATAAATAAAATCTTTAAAAATAAATAAATAAATAATCAAAAAATAAAAAAAAAAATTAGGCAGCCAAGGTGGCTCAGTGGTTTAGCGCCGCCGTTGGCCCAGGGTGTGATTCTGGAGACCTGGGATCGAGTCCCATGTCAGGATCCCCGTGGGGAGCCTGCTTCTCCCTCTGCCTGTGTCTCTGCCTCTCTTTCTCTCTCTCTCTGTGTTTTTCATGAACAAATAAATAAAATCTTAAAAAAAATAAAAATTAAAATTAAAATTAAAAAAATACTTAAAAAAAAAAGGAATTGGGGGAAACAGGGGTGCCTAGGTTCAGTTAGTGAGGTGTCTGCCTTTGGCTCAGGTCTTGATCTCAGGGTTCTGGGATTGACCCCCACATTAAGCTCCTTGCTCAGTGGGGAGTCTGCTTCTCCCTCTGCTCTGCTCATGCTCTCTTTTAATAAATAAATATTAAAAAAGAAAGAATTGGGGGAAATGAATAGGAGAAGGGGATTAAGAGGTATAAACTTGCATTTATAAAAGTAGTAAGTCCTGGAGTTGAGAAGTACAGCACAGGGGACATGATCACTAATACTTTAATAACTGCACAGTGATGGATGATAAGCACACTATGGTGAGCCAAGGCGTGATGGATATAATTTTGCAATGTGCTGAATCATTCTGTTGTACCCCGAGACTGCCATAATATCATGTTAATTACAATAAACATATATACCTACATAAACACACACACAAATACATATATGTGTAAATAAAGTATCATCGTGGGAGGGGAAGAATGGGGGAAATATTTTGCAGGAGACTGGTAACCTCCACTGGCTCAAAGCCCCAGAACTCCTGTGGAGAAACAGCTGTTACTGACAGCCTAGCTCACCAAGGTATGCCACCCTGGAAGTCCTCTAAATGCAGCAAAGGCACAGTATGCTGCAGTGGGCAGGAAAAGAACATTCGTATTTCAAGAGAACAGACACATTCCCACACCCGCAGCCCACTCACATTCCTGCTGGCAGTGAGAGTCAGAGGGTGGAACTGCCCCAGATGGTCTAAACCTAAGCCCTTTACTGCTTTCAGAAATGGGCTATACTCTGTGGCTGGGAGCTCAGGGCACAGGGCGCTTGCTAGGAGGGCACACATATACGGGTGGGGTGCTCATCTCCCACCTAAGCGGGAAGTCTTGCAAAATAGGACCAAGAGAGAACAAGCAAGTAAGAGCCAGAGAGACCCAGCAGCCGAGGTACCCAAAGGCTAACAGATGGAAAACTGCATCTTATCAGTGCAACAAAATCATCTTCATTTATGGGAATGTTCCATATGTGCACTGTCCATGACCAGAGCTGCCATCCTCATGTGGCTCTTAGGCTCTCAAAATATGGCCAGTGTAAACAAGAAACTCCATTCTCATTTAATTTGAATTAATTTAAATGGCCACTTGTGGCTAATGGCTCTGAAGGAGACAGGCCGACCTCATATCCTATCATCATGCTTAGTTTGGACAACAGTTCACCTTAAATAAAACAACACCCAGTTTGATAACTCCCTCCCTCCCATCCATCCATCCATCCATCCATCCATCCATCCATCCATCTATCTATTAGAGGCACACAGTGAGAGAGAGAGAGGCAGAGACACAGGCAGAGGGAGAAGCAGGCTCCATGCACCGGGAGCCCAACGTTGGACTCGATCCCGGGTCTCCAGGATCGCGCCCTGGGCCAAAGGCAGGCACTAAACTGCTGCACCACCCAGAGATCCCCAGGTAACTTCTTGAATAACATACAAGCTCGACACATTCCTCCCAAGTGATAGCCCCATACCCAGGACCTGCCCCATTCGTGACTTCTTTCCTACCTGTACTTTGAACGGGTCTCCAGTGATGCGGAGAGGCTTGTCTGCTCCCGTAGGCAATGGGCCATCCTGGATCATGACCATTTTCACACCTGTCCGCTCCTATGGGGGAAGCACACCAGCAGTACAGCCCTCACCACCATGAACGAGAATGCAGCATGGTGCAAGAAGCATGGGGCTGGGCCCCATCCCCCATCAGGCACGTTCCACCTACCACAAGGTACCGCCCTTTGAGAACATCAGTGTACAGTTCATGCTAGACAGCTGCCAAGTGTGATATGGAAAACTATTTCCCCAAACCCTCCTCTTCTCCTGGTCCCCAGAATATCTCAATCCAATGAACTACTTTTTTGACATATTAGGGACTAACATCATCTAGTTAGGGCCCATGCACAGCTCTGAGAAGGAAAGGCTCCTGCTGCCCTATTTCACTGATGGGGCAGGCCCTGAGAGCAAGCTGCCCAAGGTCTCAGAGCTGGGGCATGGGGGAGCAAAAGGTGGCTTCCAGGACCCTAGAGCCCACATTAGAGTGCCCGCCAGGCCAAGTGCTGGTGCGTGAGAGCGCACGCTAGGCAGCCCACGACCCCTGACTTGCAACTTCAAAAGCCCAGAAGTTTGGAAATAAGTTTGCTCATAACTCATTTGGCAGCAAAACTAATCCAAACTCATGGAAGCATATCTGTACCCCTTCTCTCACTGACTACGACTGTCAAGATGTTTGGCTAGGCCAACAGGCATCGGATTACAGGATGTGCCCTGGAACTTCCTGGGGGTGTTCTTTTTTTTTATCTTTTTTTTTTTAGATTTATTTATTCATAGAGACAGAGACAGAGAGAGAGAGGCAGAGACATAGGCAGAGGGAGAAGCAGGCCCCATGAAGGGAGCCCAACGTGGGACTCGATCCCGGGACTCTGGGGTCACACCCTGGACTGAAGGCAGAGCTAAACTGCTGAGCCACATGGGCTGCCCTTCTAGGGGTGTTCAATTCTGACACATTTCTGGCTTCCCATGTCTCATATGAGGGGTTCTGGAATAGGAGCAGCTAATGTTCATGGAGCATTTACTCAGTAACAGGCTCTGTTCTAAGGATCTTAAGTAAATATAAAATCACGAGTATTATTTCAGCTTCATTACAAGAGTGAGGCGGGCATTTCCCCACCTTTACAGACAAGGACTCTGAGCCCTGGAGAAATATACAAACATATTTAAGGTCAGGCAGCTAGGGAGAGGGTGTGTGGCTGGCTAAAAGCTCCAGCTCTGGATGCAGTTCTTTCATCCAAGATGTTGTTGTCTGATGGTAAAAACAAGCCTAACAGAGTGTGACCACCCCAGTGGGCAGTACCACTTGGCATCATACCTGGACTCAGGCCTGGCCACAGTAACTGTTCATAAAGTATCTGTCGAATGGAGGATCTGTGCACTGACGTAAGCAGAGGGTGGCAGGGGAGCTCTGCACCGAGAGGTGTATAGCCAGTCTAGCAATGGGGAGTTTGGGTTATGACTAGCCCTAACCCCCAGTCCCAGAAGCCCTCCTGGAGCACCACTCTGTTAAGGGCTCACATACCTGCAGCTGCTTGATCGTCTCCCCTCCTTTGCCGATGACCAAACCCACTTTAGACGCAGGGATAAGAATTTCCTGGATTGTGCTATTGCCGTCTATGTCGTTGTGAAAGCCAGGTCCATTCCGACAGCGGTCCACAATCTGCCCCAGGAGCCGTTTGGCTTGTCTTTGGGAGGGAAAGAATCACAAGAGAAAGAGCATTACATGAATGTGCTAGTTGCCTGGAGAATGAAGGACAACAGCATTGGGGGAAGACCATGAAGGAGTCAAGGCAGCCCTCCATCCAGCTCCAGCTCCTCCCCTACAACCCGGGAGGTCTCTGCCATTCGCCACGCTACTGGGCTGGAATTTAAAAGTGACACGCACCACACACCAACATTCCAACACAGCCCTCTCCGGCCTGCCCTTTGCTCATGACGGTGTCTCACATTTCCATCACAAACACGTTTCATCTCCTATCAGAACCTTCAGCTGCTAAGGTGGCGGAGACCGCCTTTGATCCCTCTTCTGCACCTCTCTCTGGTCCCCAGTCCAACGTAACGCTTCACACAGAGGAGATACTCAAGAGACACTGGTTAAATATGGGCAGGAGAGAGCAACGAGAGAGATAGGAAGAAAGAAAGCGAGAGTTAGTAGTCACCATCTGAATTCCCAGATTCCAAGTTTCTTCCCCCAGCCAACCTGCTCTACAACTTCTGAGATGACCTTCCAGCTCAGGCTATGGCTGATCGCCAGTGTGGTCTGAAGGGGTGAGAAGAAGAGGCAGCACAGCCCCAGTGCAGTCACAGGACCACAGATGTCTGCTTTGTGCCTGTCCATTTGGATTTTCAGGCTCCTGCTTTCCCCTGTGATGCTGTCTGGTGCCAGTGGACCCGAGGAAGGGGAGGGAAACGGCAGTGTTGACATAGCATGGCCTGACCAGCCGAGGCTGCCTGTTGGGGTGATCGCCTTTTCAGCACCAGAAGCTCCCGTGGCTGGTTTTTCTGTGGGTTTTTTTTCTTTTTGCAGGATTTATTCTTTATTTTTTTATTATTATTTTTTTTTAGTATTTATTCTTTAAATCACCATGTGCAATCTGTTTTTTGGTTCCTCCGATAGGATAGCATTCAGCTACTATATAGGCTGGCTGTACAGTATACTTGAAGAAAATGAAACGGTTTTCTCCTAAAGTTACAATCCTGTTGCCCCGACTGCCTGGGTAGAAGAGGAAGCAGGAATGGTTAGAAGAGTAGAGGAAAGAAAAGAAAGGGAGGAAACAGATGTTGCCTTTTGTAGTCTTGAGCCTCTCTGTATACAGAATTGGCCTGGCCGGTCTTCTCAGCGACACCAGCAGCTTAATATTTTGCTTGTGTACTAAATTAACCTGTGTTGGAAGAAAAATGCCTTGACTCCAGCAAAATCCTCCCGCTTGCCCTATAATGCACACCTACCAGCAATATTTATTCTGGTTCACTGCTTGCAATGTTACGGCAGAACAAGAGAATTTAAACTCATCTGGACTCTCGGAGAAACGGAAACAGTAAAACATCCCTATCTATTGAGCCAGGAATAATCTTAGCTACCCTGTCCCCAAATGCAACGCTACTCAGTAGATTCAAAGAGGAGAGTGAGCAGACACTAAGTTAGTACATCCCTGTTCCCCAGGAGGCTCGTGGACTGATGAGGCCTGCATCTGACACAAGCCTCTAAGCACAGGGGCCCCAGAGCGGGAAAGCAAATGCTAGTAAAGTGCTTGCCAGGGCACCCAGAGTCAAAACATACTCTGACCAGTCCAGACAGCCCTCTAAGAGGAGTGATGGCCACCAAGAGTCAATTCATTTGGTTCTCAAATAGCAGTAAGGCAGTGGGATCAGTCTCAGGCAAAAGACCTGGTACCAGGATTCTCAATGGTTCACCAAGTGACAGGCTCACAAATACAGACCTGCTCAGGTAAAGGAGATATTACAAAGGAAGAAATAAGCTGCTTAGAGCATTTAGGCAGGGTGAACGCACACTCTTTAAGACCCTGGTGTATGGAGTGGATGTTATAACAGCTACCAGAAATTCTGTAGGGTTTGAGAAAAAGGAGATACCTTATGTGTTTTAAGTAACAGAAAACTCCCCTGGTGTGGCAACCTCCCAGATCCTTCTCCACAGAAGCATGTGCTTTCGTGGCCAAGTTGCAGCACAGATCCGCAGTGTTCGGTAACAGTTTTGCCCTTCCATGTCTCCCCATTTGGGGAGGGAGGAAGAAGAGTGAAAGGAAAAAGTAAATAAAATAAACTTACTCAATACTTTCTGGGGTTCCGGTAAGTACACAGGGCCTCTCTGGAATCCCAGAACTCTCTATAAGAAGAATCAAGAAGATGAGGTGTGTTGGTGGGCATCAGGCAACCGTGTACCTGTGCCTCTGTGTACAGATTGTCTCTCTGGGCTGGTTCCTACACCGGCCCCACAGAAGCCCAAGCCCCAGAAAAAGACAGTTTGCTTCCATTTGTGGAGAGAACAGTCAGCTGGTAGCTCCACCCTAGATTCTCAAAGTAGAAACAAATTCTGCAGGGGAGGTGGGCAGGATGCAGCGGAGCTTTCCCAGCGGGTCCTAATTAGCAATCTCAGCTTCATTTCTCTGACCCATTTGTGTGCTAAAAAGTGCCTGAGTCGCGTCACCCGCTCTTCCTCAGTTTCTCCACCTGCAGAGTAGGTTAAGATCACCTGTTTGCACACCAGTGAGCAATTTAACGGCAGATGCACGTCAGGGCTATTACCAGCTATGGCACGAATCTCCCAAGAGAGCAGTGACATCTATGTGGAACTACTTCCGGACCATTTGGCAAGAGAGGAGAAGCTTGCTTTCCAACACCACACGACGCTTACTTTGTTCCTAAAAAAAGTGCCCTTTGAAATTCTTAACTCAAAAAAGAAAAAAAAAAGAACTAAGAGCAGTTACTGCCTTCGAGACACTGTGACGTGTATCTTTTAAACAGACAAACGCTTCTCTAGTTAACAGTCTTCCACGCCCCCTTTTCCACTATGGAAAGAGACCAAACTCAAATCAGTTGTTAGAACTATTAATAATATGAGAACACTTCTTTTCCTTAAACTGTTTCTCTCCATAACCCATGGTCAAACGGACCCAGCTGGGAAAGGTCCTGAACTGTGTTTCACGTGCACTCGTTTAGCCAGACCCCAGCTGGCCTCTTTCCACAACGGGAGGGGACGGTCTAATCCAGGGGAGCCAGTGAGCCGTCCCCAGGAGTGACCCCAAAGCCACAGCACTCCTTAGGCCCCACTGTCTGACATAACATTCTGGTGCAAAAATCAGAGGTCCTAGAGCAGCAGGTGTCTAGCACGGGCTACACGGAGCTGTAGAACTGTGGAGGGCCTCAAGAGGCCAGACGGGCAGCCTCGTCTCTGGGCCTGCTTTTGCCCTGGTTTTTCTGGTTCTCATCTGGGAGTCCAGCTCTAAAAATGCAAGGAAAACAGCAATCGCATATACTTACCCAAGCTCTTAGACTTCTAAGCAACAAGCAAAGGTAATAAATCTGGAAAACTTGGCAAAATACTGATTTCTACCAAACTGAGATCTATGAAAAAGGAAGCCTTACCTGAAGCAATCTGAATTTTGCAACCAGATTCTGCTTGAATCCGTGAAATCTGCTCACCTCCCCTGCCGATAACTGAAACAAATTGAACAAGGTCAGAACGTGCCTCTGTTCCATATTTAACCATGCATGAATGACTTAATTAATTCAGCAAACATTTACACTTGGCTTGCGGCACTGCAAATCAGGATGGCCTCCGTGAGCCACGGAAATCATATGTGAAACATGGCAGACAGGTACAAGGTATTGCAGCTGAAGGGAGGAGAGAGGTTGGGGGCAGGGGGACACGGGTCTCTCTCAGCCTAGTGAGAGACCTGCAGTCCTTTGGGACTCTGGGGGATACAGGGTGCAAAGCATTCTACCATTGTGACAGTCACACTGACAGATTAATGGAGGTAAAGTAGATAATGTGTATACTTACTAAATCCAACCATTTTATCAGGCACTTTGAATTCTTCTGTTATTACTGCCCTAAAAACAAAGAACATTTTGGAAAAACATATAAAGAATTTCACAGCCACTTCAGGTTCCCCAAATTCCCCACATTGGCAATACTGAAAGAGAGAGGGACTTTAAAATGAATCATGCTAGTTTGGCCAGCAAGTCCATAGCCCCCAAGAAAGAGCATCATCCGGGATCCCTGGAGCAGTTTAGTGCCTGCCTTTGGCCCAGGGTGTGGTCCTGGAGTCCCGGGATCGAGTCCCACACTGGGCTCCCTGCATGGAGCCTGCTTCTCCCTCTGCCTGTGTCTCTGCCTCTCTCTCTGTCTCTCATAAATAAATAAATAAAATCTTAAAAAAAAAAAAAGAGCATCATCTAATGGACCCTTTGGTTAATCACTTCTTGAGAAGATCCACACCTCCTCTCTCATGTCAGAGAAAGAAACTTCTGATTTTTCATTAAACCATCAATTCTACTAACAACTACCTTTTCTTCTCGACATCCCTTAATGCTTAAAAGACTCTTTGGGGCTTGAGAAGTTAGTTTAGACTTTTCCTCCGGTCTCCTTGCTAGATACAGATATCCAACTTCTCTTCAACATCCCTTGTTTCCCAATCTTTTTATTGCTTTCTGGACTCTAATTTATCTATTGTTTTGGGTGAGATGCTCCAAATGGAACCAGTATCCAGCAGAGGCCTAATCAGTGTTGACCAGGACAGAATAATTATCTCGCTGACTCTGCAAGGTACTTCTGTTAAGTGCTATCCCGTTCACTACGTGTTGGTTTTTTTTTTTTTTTTTTTTAAACAACTACTGTACTGGTTCTTTCAAACAAACCTTCAAATTTGCCATATAGTGTATCGTGGACAATATCCAATTTGCCCAACACCCCAGAAAGCAATTAAATTTAAACATGTACCTTAGGAAGAAGCTAAATGCAAGTAGTTTAAAAGGGAAAAAAAAAAAAAAGGTTAAGTGTTTTTAAACATCTCTCACTCGGCTGGATTTTTACCCATCATGGAAAGGATTGAATCAAGTGCATGTTTTTAGGGAAAGCGTGGCACTTAAAAGAAATGGCTGTAGCATAAATAGTGCTTGCCATTGTATCAATTTGATGAGAGCAGACTGTCTCTTCTCTAAGGAATTTACCTCCTCCAGTTTGTACATGGGCAGGAATCCTCTCTACCTCTTGGGATATTTGAGTTCAGCTGGAAATCAGGCAGTTCTTCTAACTTCCTAAATCAGTAATACTGCGAACAAAAACGCTAAGCCTCAACGGGCCCAGCACATCCGTACAGAGGCTTAGGGTCCCTGTGGGGAGTGTTTCCTGGCCATGGGGAAGGGTGAGGGCACTCCCATGCATGCAGCCACAAGACTGCGGCTCCTGTGTGTAGCACTATCTTCAGCAAGTATTACTGGGGAATTTATCAGAGGAGGTTCAATGCTATCACAATACAAATTGTCACAAAACTCAGGCAGTTCCTCAGCCCTCAGGGATGGCAGGTAGCAGACACTCATTGAGGAAGAAAAGTATAGAGATGAGCTGCTCTGGGCCCCCTGGAAGACAAAGCTCCATTCTAACTGTGAGGCTGAAACCTGAATGCACAAAGTATGAACATCTTGGAAAGTAAAATCCTAATTACGTTTTTATAGGAAAATTATGTTTGATACTAACAGCAATGTCATTTAAATTATCCTAATTTATTAAAAAAAGAAAGCAAATCAATAACACAACAAAAGCCAGGTTAAATCTTTTGGTTAACTAAGGTCTGATGATTTCTAGAAACTCCCAAACATTCAGGTAGAAAACAGGAAGATATAATTGTATCAATGCTGGTAAAGATTAAGGATAATATGTTACAGTAACAGATGCACAACATAAAATTTCATCCCTGAGCAAAGAGAAACTATGGCAGTTTGCTGCATATTTTACTCTTTTTAAAGGATAACATTGTGACCACAAACATCCTATCTTATAGATTGGTCTTTTTAAAGCCCAGAGGTCTCTGTATCTCTCTAAATCCTCAATATTTAAGGGAAAGCTACAACGGTAAACTGAGGCAGGGAAGCAACTGGGCACTTATCCAAGGTTCTCTGGCATGTCCCTCCTCAAGTGCATGGGGTGGCCTTCTCAAGCCCACAACTCCTTGAGGATCACAAGCTTTATCTTGTGAAAGCCCAACGACCTACACTTCTTGGGGATGCCTTTGCTCAAATGAAGATGTTAAGGGTTCATAAAACACTGGGAAAGCCATCAACTCAGAATGGAAAATTTCTCTCTTTAAATTAGATGTATGTGGGCAGAAAAATAGAAGTTCCACATTCTAGAGGTCTAACTTTATATACAATAATGGCTGATTTTTAATACCTCCTGTTCGTTTATCCTTCGAACTTATGCTGTCTTGAAAAGGACTATAAAAAAAACTTGAGTCTTAAAGAAATTTTGCCCCTGGTTTTTCACACTCTCAACCTCTGACTTTCTAACACTCTAGTACAGATGGTGGATCAATAAACAATTAGAAATGATCAATAAATAATAAAACATAACCCACTGCTTACCTTTGATGTACCAAGGCCCCTAACTGGTTACCTACTGTGGCAAAGAGAAAGAGAAAAGAAAAATCAAAGCATTAGCACGGATAAACTAACTCCATCCTTACATGAGTTCTTACCATTTCAGGCTGGGGCGGGGGTGGGGGGGGGGAGACGGGGGAGAGAAAGGCAGAAAGAAAGCAAACAGTAATTTAGGCTCAGTGGCTGCAATGAATGCGTTACATGATATGAAACAGGAGGGGATGTCTTGATCAACACAGTCTCTAACCCAGTGTCCAGCTGAACGCAGGATAAGAAATTGATCTGCGTGTCCACATGCTGAGAGGCCTGGGAGAAAATCCCCGCCTGCCTAAATCCCTCTCCCTTCCCACCTCCCTCCTGCTCTGGATCCAGACTCAATGTAAAGATAGTGAGGGTTCCCTCTTTCTCTTTCTCAAACAAATGAGAAGGTTTAACCTCCTAGCCTGGGAGCATTGTTAAGGATTGCTCCATGGCAGCTGTGGTCACTAAGAACATACATGCACATATGGTTCCTGCCGACCACGGGGCATCTACCTGCCCCCCCCCCCCCTCCCCGCCTCAATTCTCCCTGCCCTCCCAAGAACATAAACATCTCAAGGAGAGGATCTGGCATCTTCCTTCCTTGGGCCTCTTTGTTGACCCACCACAGCAGTCTGTACGCAGTGGATGCTAAGAATGAGCAAGTGCCTTTCAAGCCCATTTCACAGAGACAACAGTGCCAAACAGCCTCTTATTATGAAAACCAACTCTGTAATCACATTCCCACAAAACCACTTTAGCTACGCTTTTTGTTCCAGTTTCTCCTCTTTCAGCTATTGATGAGCGTCTCCCTCATCAGCCATCAGCAAAAAGAATTCTGTGGTGTTTCTCTTTTGGAAAATGCAGCCCAGGAAACACAGTCAGCGGACAATGAAAAAGTATAAATCCTAAACATATTCCAAAGAACCAAATGGATCTTGCAATGTGCTATCAAGAGCATTCACAAACGTGTCTCTGGGGCAAGTCGTAAGGAGGACAGACAGGAGATCAGTGAGGAAGGGTCAAGCACATCAGCTTCAGAACAAAGAGTGGAATGGCCTGACATCTGAAATCTATGACTCTCAACTGCTCTTCTTTCTGCCTGAACTTAACCCTGTCCTTCTGACTGGACAGGAACGGGTCCTAAGATGACAAAGGAAAAGAAACCAGATCATGATATTTTAAAAGAGTGTAAAGAAACAATGTGAGCAAAAAAGTAAACGAGGCTGTGGAGTCAGTACCATATTTCTTCTGGATCAATAGCAAGATAATGGTTTGCAGCCAAAATATTGACATTATATACCATTAATCTGCTTATCTCAGGGATAAGAGAATTGTCTTTTATTGAATCTTCAGCTTTTCTTCTTGCATTTCAAGTATGAATGTGACAGATGCTCTCACTTGGGGTAGGGGTGCTCATGATTCCCATCCCACGTAAAGACCGTTCAATTCCAGCCTTGGACAAGGAGTCCTCGGCACACACATAGCCCCTGGATGTTGCCCGAGAGGACTGTCTGCCCTCTAAGGCAGTGGGTATGAAAAAAGGCTGAAGAAAGATGTCCATAGAAGAGTACCCTTGAGTTTGGTCAGCTGTTCCTACTCAAGGGTCTAGCTCAGCCTTCCTGCTCACTGTCAGCATTCCTCTCAGGGATGGAGAATACACCGAACACAGACTAAAGACTGAAATGCCTCGAAAGGCCAAGAACACAGGTGTCTGGTTCCCAAACAGGGCAACACAGCTGGACCTTGGCTCCTGGCATGCTGTGCTGTTTGGTAAGAGATGTCAAAAGGGCTGATGATCTTCAGCAATCTGGCCAGAAAAGCCATAGAAATAGGGTAAAGAGCAACGCTACCATAAAGAACTTGATGGGATTCAGGAGAACATTCAAAAGGCTCTTGGTCAAAAGGCATTTGCAATTTTGTGCTGGTTACACAAAACAAAGCAATTCCTTTTTGCAGGGAAGGGGCAGGTCACAGGTGCAGCACACAGGGTTCAGCCCACTGCCTCGATAAGGGGACAAGCTCAGGAAGATGGCAAGCAGAAGCACACATACCATCATCCTGCAAAGAGCCACACGACACCAAAGAAGGAAATCAAATTCCCACCCAGACTCAACTTGGAGTTGGTGGACTCTGAGGAAGGGCACGCCTCCTCTTTCCTCCATGGTGATGCTGCAGCTGCAGGCTGAAATGCGTTATTTATTAAAGTTTCAGTCCCTGCAGAAACGGCCCCATTTGATGCCTACGAGTGAAAACCAGTAGTTAGATTGGGGGCACTGGGCATTCACACAGCAGACGGATAACATCCGCCCCATGAACATGGAGCCTCCTGTCTTCACAAGGAAGAGGGGGTCCAACAGGGGAGGCACGTGGGAACCTATCAAGTTCAATTCCATGGTAACTACAGTCATTTTACTGTAAAAAAGGCAAAATGCTGCATACAATCAGTCCTATTTCCCGTTAATGGTGCATGCTGGCCCACAATGCTTCGTCTCCCCTCAGAAGTTCACCCCAGCTCCATTCCAGCACATGTGCACACACACAGACACAAGCACATAGGTGTGGCTCTCGTTTACCTGGTGCACCACATAATGGGAAGCCGTCTGGGCTAGAGGAAAATGAGCTTCCCATAGAAAAGATTCATGCTGTAATATAAGACATTTTTTTCTAAAGAGGAATAGTCTGCCAATTTCAATAATGATCTTTGGGGAAAAAAGATAAGGCACTGGACACATTTTCCCCCACTAGTGAGGAGAAAAATGTTTTCCTTTTTTTCCTGTAAAGAAATGCTACAAAATGTCACTGGGGAACATACCCAACTTTATAATATGCATCAATTTTAATAGTTAACCCCCATTCCCCCCTCAAAAAAGCCTAAGGAACAAAAGCACCCGTCCTTACAGGTGTGCAGACAGCACACGCTGGCATGGTGCACAGGACAAGCAGACCAGGGGCAGGTGAGTGGGTCGGCCAGGAGACAAAACATTAGCACATTTTAGACAACTGACCAAACAAGTTAATAAACCAAACCTTCTCTGCAGATTTCGGAAACAATCCGGCACCCGTCCCTGGCTCCCCACTCCTCTGACTCTGACCAATGCCTTTTCAAGCCCTGGTTATGGTCAGTAATACCTAGAGCCAGCTGCAGGGATTTGTCTTTTTTCAAAGCATTTTTAAAAAAGCTTTCCTTCCAAGGACAGTACAAAGGCTTTCAGTGTTCTAAGGCAGCAGCTCTGCACCCAGGGCCACAAAACACTGACCTGCTGAGTTCAGCCAAAAAGTCCCTAGGCAAGTAATCCTTCACTAATTTTGCAAATAATCATTTTTCAAAAAGTGAGAGTAAATGCAAGCTCTTCTCAATGATGGCACCCTCCTTGCAGGCTCACAGGCTTTGGGGAGCAGTGCTCTTCCAGTTGACTTGCTTGCTTAGCCCACTCAGGCCCACAGAGCCCCAAGATAAAGCGGGTGCTTTATCACCAGGCCTGCTCTACAAACCAGGAAGGTGAAGGGCTCAGGAGAGTGCCTGGGTCCCCATGAAGGCACTCAGGCCATGCCTCTCTGGTCTGGGCACTGTGCCAGTCTTGGGGTAACATAGGGTGCAAGGCCATCTTGGTCCTTAAGAAGTACAGTGTCAGGGTGGGGGCAAGAGGAAGCTGTAGAGGGGCAGGAACTTAACATAGTTTCTAGGGCTGTGGGGACTCTGTGAGGACCCCAACCCGGGTCTGAGTGCCTATCCACAGCCTGTCACTGGAGTGCATTAAGAGAAAGAACAAGTCTACGGTACGTGTTTGTAGCACTGGGCGTTATTTTGATTTAAGCCAGAGGTCATAAAATCGATTTTGGGGATCATGACCAGCTTATTAAAAACTGAAATCGAAAACAGAGTGTGTCATATAGAGTAAGGGTATATATTCCATAAAGCTTTTGTTTCAGCTATACATGTGTTTGAATGTGTGTGTACTAACTAGTTCTGATGGAAATCTTGTGAGTAGTGTTTTACAAGTTTGAAAATCATAACTTGTTCTAATCCTTAGGATAACCTCACGAAGCTGGTATTAGCTCTATTTTACAGGGAAGGAAACAGAGACTCAAGGAGGTTAAGCAACTTGACCAAAGTCACACAGCTAACAAATGGCCAAGCTTGGATTTGAAACCTACTCTACCACTTTGCAGCCGTCTTTTTTTTTTTTTTTTTTTTTTTAGATTTATTTACTTTTAGAGAGAGAGTGCGTGTGTGTTTACATGTGTACACTAGTGGGGAGGGGGTCAGAGGGAGAGAATCTCAAGCAGACTGCACTGAGCACAAAACCCAACATGGAGCTCAATCTTACAACCCTAAGATCACGACCTGAGCTGAAACCAAGAGTTGGACGCTTAACCGACGGAGCCACCCCAGCACCCCAGAGCCCACATTTTTAAGCATGCACTATCATGGCACATGAGACACCAACTCCAGTTCAGGTCTTCCTTCTGCCACTTCCCAGGCATCAGCCTTGGTCAAACCACTTCTCCAGACATTGGTTTCCTTATTCACATGAAAAGGAATTCAGGCTTCTGGGTTCCTTCCAGTAATCTTTTCTTATTCTATACAGGGGCCTCCCTCCCAGCTCCAGCTCTAAACCCTGGCAATCACTAATCTATTCTCCATTCCAAAAATGTGAAATGAATGGGATCACACAAAGATATATAACCTTTGGATATCGGCTTTTTTCACTCAGCTGAATTACCTGCAGATTCATCCAGATTGTTGCATGTAAGGATAGTTTATTCCTTTTGTTGCTGAGGAGTGTTCCACTGTATGGATATACCATTTTGCTAGCCATTCACCTGCTGAAGCACATCTGGGAGGTTTCCAGTTTGGATCTATTATGAATAAAGCTGCTACAAAGATCTGTGGACAGGTTTTTGTTTCTTGAAAATAAACAGGTATTAACTGTGGGCTGAAGGGCGAGTACCTACTTAGTTTTGTCAGTTTTCTAGAGCGGCTGTACCAGATATGTTTTTAAAAGCTCCTTGCGTGGGTCTCACAGCCAGCCTGGGTAGAGAGCCACTCTGGGTCACCCATTTCCTAAAAGGATTTTGAAAAACTAAAAATACCCTTTTAATGTGACATCTCAAAGTTTTCCCTAGATTAACAGGTACAAAGAACACAACAGGTATTGTACAGGAGCTTCAGTTGGATCTCTGTTTTAACACCGATGTTGCAAATTTAGCTCATTCATTTCTGTGGATAATGTCTTCCTATTGTATGTCCTATCTAGTTGGCTAAGCCAATTATTAAACCTGTCAGATCACACTTTGCCAGGGGCAAAAAAAAATCTCATTTCCTTTTTCTAACTCACACATACATGTTAACATGCACCCAACATGACTACACACACACTTCTAAATTCCAATCCTAAAATGAATGGATAGATGGATAGAGGGGGAGGAGCGGATCATGTGAGTCTCTGTGATGAGTTGCTTCTTGAATAAAAATCAACATCAGATCCTGTCCCCTTCAATATTTCTTACTGAAACTCCCATGCTTTGTTGTCTTGGGATTCCCCACCCAGAATTCTGGACTCCTGCCTCTTGTGGTATCAGAGAATGGTGATGTGCCACCATAACCAAGAGAAAATTTGGCAAGGGACATGTACAGAAGGGAAAAGTGTCTCCAGCGCAGATCCAATTCTCAGAAAGATCCATTTTAGGGACGAGGGGGCACACAAATAGAAGAGCTGAAACAGGGCTCTTGGAGCCCCCACCCCCGCCACCTTGGGTTCTTTACTCCTCCTGCTTGAAGGCTACTGCTGGACAATACTCCTGATCACCCTATGTCCCCACCCTGTCCTGTCCCCCAAGGCCTCAGGGACTAAGGTTCTGTCTTTACTTCCTCATCCCTGAAGCCTCCATCATCCTCCTGCTTCAGGGACAGTACCAGAATGTGTAGGATTCAGTCTCTCTTCTCAAAGCAGAGACTCTGGGCCCGGCAGCAGTGGTCCACACACCCCTGCCCACTTGTTCTTGCCCAGCAGCAAGAACCCTGGCCCTCCCCACTACCCAGCACCAGCACCTTTCAGGCCTCTTCTCCCTTGCAAAATGTGGATGTAAAAAAATCTTCCCTCCTCATTCTTGTTTTCTCCTTCTTTGTCCTGGGCCACACGTGCTGGAACAGAACTTGGCTAGGGCCACAGCGATACTCTGTCCCAATCTTCCTGTAAGTGGTTCATATGAGAAGCACACTCAAGAATCCTGCCTTCACCCGCCAAGAATGCCATCAAGATAACATTAGAAAGGGCACTACTATCTATGACAGTAGTACATATGCCCCAAAGACACGGAGGGCCTGAGAGCCAGCTGCACGGCCACGCTCTTGTGCTTCTGTTGTCTCTGACTGCTTTCAAACTCTGATGGCAGAGCTGAGTTAGTGGAACAGAGCCCATATGGGCTAAAGTCTAAAAGAATTTACCATATGGGCCTTTAACCCCCAATTCACGTTAAATCTGCATGGCTAAACCCCTTAGCAGATACTATTCTCTTTGATTTGGATCTTACCTTTCACAAAATTTTCTAAATGCTAATCATAGGCCATGAAGAGAAAGAACTTGAGCATTAAGCATTTATTAATCTACCAAATAAGGGAGGTAGAGAAAGAAAGCGCCTGTTTCCAGGACTGCAGCCTGTAGAATCTCACAAGAGATGCACATGATGTACCCTGGTATCTGCAGAATAAAGCAGGTATGTGCCCTGGGAAGGGGACAGATGAACTGCTCCAGAAGTTCAGAGAAGAACATGATCTGTTTACTCTCTGGTCAGGTGGGTATGTGAAAAGGTGGAGGGAGAAAGAACAGGGGGCAAGAGAAGACACTAGGTGGCAACTGGCAAGGCACTGAAGAAAGTCAAAAGAGGAATATGAGGACAGGTTCTCGGGAGATGTCCCATCAATTCTGAGACCTAAGGACCAAACAAGACTTAGCCAGTAAAGAGCTGGGAGGTGGGATGGGTTTCGGGAAAAGCAAAGAGAAGAAACAGATGACCAGGCTGCTTCAGAGTGCAGAACGAGGGCAGGGGTGGGGGATTGCAGAGTAGGGCAGGTTAGGAAGGGCTGGACACCCCCCCCCCCCACCCCCATTGCTGGAAGCTGCCACAGGTCTTAGAACAGAGGAATGGAACTGGTCAGACTGGCTTCAGTGAAAGGCCTCAGCCATAGCAGGAAGAAAGTAGCAGATGGAAAAGCTGTCTTCCACACTGAGACCAGCAGGAAGATTCCTAAATCAGCAGGGTGCACCTCAGGGGCTGTTATGAAGTGTGCATGCCAAGCCTGAAGATCTAATAGTTCCAATGACCTGACCTGAAGCAGAGGACAGGGAGGGATGGCTCGTCCCAGGTCAGGGCACCAAGGCGGCAAGGGAAGCCGGGCTTGGACTCCTTCTTGCTGGGCTCCAAAAGGGCTCACGAACTGGCAGTGTGACAGTTCAAAACTGCCCTGGTCACAACTGACCCGGTCCCTTCCTACAAGAGCAACAAATCTTTTCCCTTATTTTACTTGTTTTTGTCCTCCTAGTCAGATACTGGTTTGCAAATCTCCATGTCCTGCAGACACCTGGAGGCTTCTGAGGGTTGTCTCTGGTTGAGTTATGAGTTGAGGCACTTTTAAACAGACTAATACCTCCAAAAGTTCTAGAGGACTGAGCTTTAACCCTCAAGAAGTTAAAGAACCTGGTTTCCCAGGGAAGTCAGAAAGTTGCTAACAAAGCGATCCGATGAACTTCTGTCAAAAAACCCAAGCCAAACCAAACAGAAACTGCAAAGCATTTAGAAATCTTTATTGCTCAGAAAAAAGTGCAGGAATTCCTGCCTGTTGTTTGTTTCTGCTTTTCCAAACCCTCATCTCACAGACAGCAGGACTGTGACCCCCAGGAAGCTGTCTGGTAACCATGAACATCACTGCCCTTGACAGGACCTATTTATTCACATGTTTATTTATCCAAGAGAAGAGGACTGGCCCAGTGACCTTATTACCCCTGGCAGAAGACAACCTCCGCCTGCCCCGGACCTGATCCATCACCTAGAGTTCTCTCTGAACTCAACAGCACATCTCTGATGGCACATCTCCCATGGCACAGGCAGAGACCAACTTGGAGAAAAACAACTTGCGTAATTCTGTTGTTGGGAAGGTGATCAACTGAAGAGGATTAGCTACCACACTGTCACATCTAATGTAAAAAGCCTGAGGGAAGCTTCTCGTTCTTTATGCACAGTCTGTTGTGTAAGATGGAGAGCTGGCCCCAAACAGAAAGGTTCTTTCTAAGTTCTTCCCTACTGTAACTAGGCTTCATATTTAGAAGGAAGAAATAGAGAAACCATGTTCATTTTCAGATTCTCAGGACTCAGTCCCTCAAAGGCAGCCATGGAGAAAAATTATAGTTCTCAAGACAGAGGTGAAAATGCACAACAGAATAATGATCAGGAGTTCCAAGTGAGTTTCTGGACTTACTCTTGACTCACTAGCTACATCTGCCTGCTCCTGAGGTCTCTTTATTGATAAACTCAGAGACTTTTACGAATTTCTTTCAAATAGGTGTACAGAGGACTAATGGGAGAAAAATGTCTGTCTGGTGCCAGTGGTTCCATTTGCAAATATCTAGGCACTTTTTTTTTTTTTCCTAGGCGCTCTTTATGCAAAGGCCACAGTGGTTGCCTGTTCTGTGCGTACACAGGTTTTACACTTCCCGCCACGTGGGGGGTGCAAGCAGGGCGGGGAGTTGTGAAAGGTATTGATCATGATTTCTGGAAACAGTGGGCCAGAGGGACTGTCCATTACCGGGGCATGTGCTCAGAGCCAGACAATTTAAGTTTTATTTTTATATCGATGTTCCATAAGAGAAACCAAAGCATGATTGCCCTGAAAAGGTAAAAAGGTCACTCTGCATTACAGTTTTTCATGTCGGCAAAAATGCAGATAATGCAATCAGTCATATTTCCTCTAAGAAATCACTAATGCCAAATATAAAAAGATCACAGGAAAAAAAAAAAGATCACAGGGTACCATTTTGGAGTAGCAGTTTAAAAGGTCACCTTAGCTCCAATAGCCCTACAGTAGATTTTGTGTGTGTGCGTTCATAAACGGTTCCTTTAAGTAGACAAGAACTTTTACATCCAAATGAGCGCAGTCCCCTTAAAGTCTTCATGCTGTGACCCATAAATTATTCCAAAAAGGTTACCATATTTAAAAACAACGGCGATCTCCCCTTTTAGGATCCTCTTAGAAACTTGAGAAACCAGTCATGTCACTTTACATTTTTTTCTACATACATCAAAATATGCACTTTTTTTTTGGAAAAGGAAATTACATCGTATATACTGCGATACACTTTGATTTTTTTCCATTTAATACTATATCGCAGAAATATGTGCATACACCCATGGTTGGGTCCACATGCAGATGGCCAGAAGCACAGAAGATGCTGGCTCACCCACTGTTATGTATATTCAGGTACAAACTAGTACATTTCAGATTCCCCTTAACAGTCATACTTTACAGACACAAAATGTGATCAGAGATCCAAGTTCTCTGTACAAACACAACTGACAGATATACTCTTTGCCAAGAGTGCTGGTGACAGGCACTTCTAAGTGGGCTAAAATATAGACATAAACCAACAAAGTAAGTAACATACAAATGAATGAAAGACGGCGCTTCTAGAGAGAGCGTGTCCTAAGTGGGAGTGGTGAAAATCTCAGCAGACTGTAGAAAGGTCACCACCCCCATCCCTATAAGGTCAGGATACGGCCACAGCTTCCTCAGGGCCATGAACCACATCTTAGCTTTTCTTTGGAGAAAAGTGGGAACTTCGATTTCCACATGGGTGTTTGAAGAACGGAGGGCTAAAATCAAACAAAATCCTCAAATAAGGGATCCCTGGGTGGCGCAGCGGTTTGGCGCCTGCCTTTGGCCCAGGGCGCGATCCTGGAGACCCAGGATCGAATCCCACGTCAGGCTCCCGGTGCATGGAGCCTGCTTCTCCCTCTGCCTGTGTCTCTGCCTCTCTCTCTCTCTCTCTCTCTCTGTGTGACTATCATAAATAAATAAAAAAATTAAAAAAAAAAAAATCCTCAAATAAGTCAAATTACTTTCAAGCTGACGCGCAAAAGGCCAAGCGAGTCTTTTACCTTAGAGCCCAGCTGAAAACATTCCTGTATTATCAAGGCAAATAAGAACTCAAATGCTGGAGAACTGCGGGAGGAAAATCTTCCCCCATATGTCCCCTCAACTGTTTCTCTTCAGAAAAACACTAGGGAGAGCTGTTAAGGAAATGGCTGACACCAACTCCAACAACTTAACTGGCAGGTTCACTACCATCTGAAAGGCAAAGATATTTATTGCAACTTACCTCCATCATCCAAGGGCCGTTTCTGTACACCGTATCCATACACAGAGGGGTCCACTAGAGGTGTGGAATTATTCAAGTGAGGAACTGAATCAATTTTAGCAGCAATCTACAGAGAGAATCAGATTTAAATACTCAGTAACAAATCCTGGCTCCATGTGAGGGAGAAAGATGAGAGAGTCCTTTTAAAAGGCCTTGATCCCATTTCTCCCCCTGACCTAGATTAATGTAAGGCACTGTCACCAAGGGAACATACAATTTTCACTGCTAACTGAATTTGCTTCCGGCCTGAACAAAAATGTCTTTAAAAATAAGATACTTCCAAATATTTGTTTTTTACAAATTAGTATTTTTAAGTCATCATTTAAAATACAGAAAAAAAAAAGCAGGCCAACAAATGACGAACTTTGTTCAAAAGATTTTATCACAGGATCCCCTAAGAAACAAGCTCCCCAACACTCTTTAAAAGGATGTGTTTGCTCAAACATGATGACTTGTTAGGAAGACATCCATCCCGTAACTTCAATGCCTATGAAGTGATGATGTCATCTATGGAGATCTAAAATAGTGAGCTGCTCCTCATTAGAAGCATCCAAACAGTAGGGAGATGACCGTCTGTCCAGACTACTACTTCAGGATTCCTGCACTGGGGAAAGTGAGATAACCTGAGAGCTATTTCAAATTTTAATGTTTATCAGTTAAAAATTATCACATAGCTATTGCAGCATTTTTCTCCAGAAACAAAGGCTATGTGGAAATTATTTATCTACTTTGTTCTCACTGGAGAATTAAATGTGATCTTCATGATAAATCAACTCTTTCATTTAATCAAAAGAATGTTTACAGCCACTGCTCTTGATGTTAGTCCCTAAGTTAAGCTTAATATGTAGGGGTGGGTTAATATATGCAGATAGAAGTGCTGTCCCACAGAGCTGAGTCTTCAGTGGTAGTTCTGCTGAGCTTGTCCAAATGTGCCTAGAAGTCTGAGACCTTCTGAGACCAACATAAATGGTCTTAAACAACAACTAACCAAAGACAATCATGACATTGAAACCCCAAAGCAGGACTTAAAATGTCAGGGATCCGTGGTGAGGTCTCTCCCTCCGGCTTATTAGTTCTGTGGTGTTGGGCAAGCCCTCTCTCCCCTCTGCATGAGATCTTCTGGGTTCTCCATCACCTGCTGCAGAGTTTGGGGAAAGTGAACAACATAACTCTCAACACAAAGGAGCTTTGTATACTAGAAAGCACCTCACAAAATAAAACAAGGCAACTCATCCAACCAGTGTTAAGTGCCTACTACATGCTGGGCTCTGTTGTAGGCACTGGGGTTCCTGTGGTGAACAAGCATAACCAGGACCCAGGGCACCTGAGTGGCTCGGTTGGTTAAGTGTCTGACTCTTGATTTCAGCTCAGGTCATGATCTCAGGGTTATGAGATCTGAGCCCTGTATCAGGCTCTGCGCTGGGTGTGGAGCTTAAGATTCTCTCTCTCCCCCTGCCAGTCCCCTACTCCTTCTCTCTCTCTAAAACAAAAAAACAAACAAAAACCCCCAAACCACAGTAATAACCAGGCCCTACTCTCTGAGTCAGCAATCAGTAGGGAGTAGCAGGTACACAGCTAGCCAATAACAGACAATTTCAGGTGGTGAAAAGCATTATGTTAATAAAAGAAGATAATGACATCAAGCCCTTCAGAGAGCTACTTGAAACAGAGTGATAAAAAAAAAAAAAAGAAGAAAAGAAAAAGAAAAAAAAAGAAACAGGGTGATCAGGGAAGGTCACTGGGATCACATTAGGTCATATGATCTAAGACCTAACAGATGAGGAGCTAGCTATACAAAAATCTGAGGAAGAGCATTCCAGGCAAAGGGAACAGCCTAACAAAGGCCCTGAGGCAGAAGCCAGCCTGGTAGGTATGAGCCCAGAGGAGGTAAGTCAATGGCACTCAGGGAACTAGATGTGTTCCAGGACATAGGTGCCCTAGGACTCTAGGTCACGGTAAGGACTTGGATTTTATAGGAAGCAACTTAAAGGCATACTAGGGGAAGTAACATGTTGGCTTATGTTTTCAAAATATCCCCTTGACGAGGAAAATAGATTCTAAAGAGACAAGAGTAGGAAGACCACTTAGGAGATATTCTAGGTCAGGGGTCAGCAAATTATGGCTGGTGAACCTCTTGCTTTTATAAATAGTTTCATTAGAGTACAGCTACACATATTTTTTGGTTGAGAAACTGTCAAACCATATGGTGTACAATGCCTATACATGTCATTTATTACAGAGGCCTTTAAAGTCTGCCCATCCCTGTCCAGGCTAGCGAAGATGGTACCCTGGATAGTTGCTTAAAAATATTAGTAGTAAAAAATTAAAATACTAAGATTGCTGGTAGAAACCCAACCTTTTATATCCAAGAGGCCACTTGCTCTAAAACAAAATACTGTATGAGTCTGCCTAACACCATTCTGCTGCTGATTTGTAATCTTACTTTCCATATTTGTTTTGGATGTTTGTGGCGGTTGGCCACTTACTTAAGACACAAAAGTTACCTTTAAGGACCTAGCTGGAAAAGTACGTAGATTAAAAGGTAAGAACACTGCCGTGGCTTGCGTCCCACGGGGACTCTTTCATCTGCCACAATAAACTGAGTGGTAAATAACTGATGTGGGGGTTTTCAGAATAACTGGCTCAGTTACTTCTAAACATGGCCCCAAATGTTCCCAGCAGATGGTGAAGATGACCCCAAAGTACAAAGAAAGGAGTATAAGGGCTTGTGACTATCAGTGGACTTCCCCAACAGCATGCACATCAAGTCACTCAGAAACACTGAACCCCAAAACATCAACTCAACAACATTAGGAGTTGCCTGCTTCTTTCCGATCTCTCTTCGCTTCCAGCTTTTTCCTTGCTTCCAAAGTAATCAGAATGTTATTCCTAAGTCTTTGGCCTTCTTTAGAGTTTACACAGTATGTTCTGCATGTTGCTAAAATGTCATTTTTTTCCCAAAGCTGATACACTAAAAATGTTACAATAGTTTCCTGTTCCTGAATTTGATTAAAGGCTGAGGCTTTCAAGATTTGTTCTTAAGTCATATTTACTTCAGTTATCTGTAATTTGGGAAATTTCCATGAAGAGAAAAGCAGTACACACTAGTTGATTAAGAGGTGTAGCTCTGAAGTTGTCAGACTACATTTGAACCCTGGCTAAACAAATGTTAAATAGTTTAACAATATACAATTATATTGTAATTAACATGGATAGTACATTGTACATATAACGATATTCTGTAAAGAAACAATGTATTCTTTCATTATACAAATGCAACCTTATCTATTTTTCAGATAGGCTCCACACTGTGGAGCCCAATGCGGGGGCTTGACAAACTCACAATCTTGAGATCCAGATCTGAGCTGAGATCAAGAGTCAGATCCTTAGCTGACTGAGTCACCTAGGTTCCCCCAGCCTCGTTTTAAGAAATGATTGTAGAAGTCTACAAAAATAATGAGTTAAAATTTAGTGATTGTTTACTGTGCGAAGAGCATTTTATTTATTTAACAGTTAAAAGACTTTTTAGGGCAGCCCGGGTGGCTCAGCGGTTTAGCACTGCCTTCAGCCCAGGGCCTGATCCTGGAGACCCAGGATTGAGTCCCACATCAGGCTCCCTGCATGGAGCCTGCTGCTCCCTCTGCCTGTGTCTCTGCCTCTGTGTGTGTGTGTCTCGTGAATAAATAAAATCTAAAAAAAAAAAAAGACTTTTTATTTATTTTTATTTTTTATTTATGAGAGACAGAGAGGCAAAGATAGGTAGAGGAACAAGCAGGCTCCCTGTAGGGAGCCTGATGTGGGACTTGACCCTAGGACTCTAGGATCATACCCTGAACTAAGGGCAGGTGCTTAACCACTGAGCCACCCAGGCACCCCCAGTTACTTTTTTTAAAAAAGATATTTGAGAGAGAGCACACATGGGCGTGCACACAAGTAGGGGGAGCAGCAGAGGGAGAGGGAGCAGACTCCCCACTGAGCAGGGAACAGGATGTTGGGCTCAGGGACCTATCCCAGGACCCTGGGATCATGACCTGAGCCAAAAGCAGCCGCTTAACTGAGTCACTCAGGCACCCCTCAAAGAGCATTTTAAATATGCTATCTTATCTATTCCTTACAATGATCCTCTAGGAGGTTGGTATTATTTCCATTTTCAGACAAGGAAAAGCAGGGTTCAGAGCAGCTGAGTGCCCTGTACATAGTTACACATCTCCTAAGTGGCAGGAGCCCTATTTAAGCCCAGCCTGCCCAGTTCTAGCCTATGCTATTATCCACAGCACTAGGCATCTCCCTTCTTCCACTTAATACTCTATTTAAACATATCTCATTTCTCCAGGACTTAAAACCTAATGATTTCCAGGGCATAGAGCTCAAGCAATTCCTCATATCGTAACTGATCACTCTGAGGGTAGATGCACAAGGGAAGTGAGGTACATTCTCAGCTATTAATGGTGTAGGCCAGAAAACAATGCGTTGTCACTGAAGCCAGGATAGTCCAACAAAACCAAGGCCATTTGGATCCTTACCTTGAGGGGACTTTGCTACTGATTCTTTTACTACTCAATTCCCTTTCCCCCCCTTTTTTTTGGGTGGGGGGGGGAAGCCAGGAGGAAAATCAGTTATCTTACTACCTGTGCTATTTAGGCACCATAATTGATGAACTATAAATCAGCATTGCAGACATTTGACCTCGACTCTGAATAGTTGGTGGAAACAAGGGGGAGGTGATCACTGAACCAGGATTCAGTCAAGGGTCCTGGTTTTCCAGCCAGCTCTTCCGGTCTATGACCTTGGGCAAGACCTTCAATGGCCTTGCTCCTTGGGGTACTCACCTATAAAACGCAGGGACAGACTAAACCAGTGTTTTCCAAGGAAAAATATGCAGGCATTTTTGGGAGGTGCATGGATAAATCTTTTTATGGTTATGTATATATTACATGTTTTTTACATTTATTTAAACTTTTATGTACATGTATATAATGTTTTTTAGTTACCTTCTACGCATCGCAGTTTTTCACTTACAATAGTGATTTAGTTTCCTTTTATTTATTTTTATTTTTTAAAAAAGATTTTATTTATTCATGGAGACAGAGAGAGAGGGAGGCAGAGACACAGAGGGAAAAGCAGGCTCCATGCAGGGAGCCCGACATGGGACTCGATCCCGGTATCCAGGATCACACCCTGGGCTGAAGGCAGAGCTAAACCGCTAAGCCACTGGGGCTGCCCAATTTAGTTTCCTTTTTAAAAATGTTTCAAATAAATCTAAATTTTAAAAAGATTTAGTAAGTAAATAAATGCTGAGGATTCAATGATATGGTAAAAATCATAAAAGCGGTACACAAATCATTAAACATAGTAATTATTTCCAGTGCACATTTTTGCAACTAAAATTCTCTGATAAGTTGCATAATCGAAACAGTTCACCTTGTAAATCCGAAGAGGAAGCTCTAAGTATCTTCATGACTCTACATTTATTAAAACATTATACTGAATAGAAACAGGTAAAGCCATCTGAATGCCAAGTCATCCACATACCATGTCCATACTATTAAACATAGCTACTATTGATTCTCATGGATCCAAGAAGCAGAAGTGAAGGCTCACACCACCTAGGGAGCAGGAACCTAACTTGCTTCACAGTCACCTGAGTGACCCTGCCTAGGCCCTGGAGAACACACGGGCTGGATGGAAAGTCTCTGCTGCCCACAGCAGGAAGATACAGTAATGTCACTCGAGCAGTTGAGCCCAGGGGCTGAGATGAAGTCCCAGACGGCAGTTCCTGGAGTCATGGTACACAGGAAGGAGCAAGTTCTGCTTCCCTTTATCTAAGAGGTCACAATGAGGACAGCAGTGTATCAGACTTACTGCACACTTGCTAAATGCCTGATGGCGTCCTCTGTTCATCTCCACAGCGACCTTATAAAGTATCTACTCTTCTCAGTGGGGGACTGGGAGCCCATCTGCCTGGAATTGTATCCATGGGGATAAATAAGACAACAATGTAAAGCACCCAGAATAATACTGGGCCCATGGTAAGAAATAAGAACTGTTGGCTATTTCAATCTTTTATTGGATAATAATAATAATAATAATAATAATACAGAAGAGTACACAGATCATAAGTTTACAGCTCACTGAATGTCCCCACACTAAAATACTTGTATAACCAGCATCAAGATCAGGACACAGAACATTAGTGGGGCCCCAAAGTCTGCTTTGTAACCCCTTTAATCACTACCTATCCCACCTCCCAAGGGGAACCTAACTTCTAATATTAGCTATTAAAAAAAATCATTACAACCACCAATGACCTCCATTTTCCAGATGAAGAAACTAAGGCTTAAAGAAGTTAGAGAACTTGCCCAATTGCTAAGCTAGTTAAGTGGCAGAAGCAGAACATGAACTCACATGGGCTGAATCCAAAGTCTTTTTTTTTTTTTTAATAAGATTTTTATTTTATTTGAGAGAGAGAGAGAGAGATAGTGAGAGAGAACATGAGCAGGGGTAGGGGTATAGGGAGAGGGAGAAGCAGGCTCCCCGCTGAACAGGGAGCCCAATGTGGGGCTTGATCCCAAGCCACTGAGGTCATGGTCTTAGCCGAAGGCAGATGCTTAACTGACAGGGCCACCCTAGGCACCTTGAATCCAAAGTCTTAATAAGCACTTCACTGTACAGTAGCTGCCCCCCACCCCCATCCATGGGGGATACATCCCAAGACTCTGGACACCTGAAACCACGGATGGTACCCTATGTGTATCATGTTTTTTCCTATATATACGTGCCTATGATAAAGTCTAACTTACAAATTAGGTACAGTAAGAGATTAAGAATTAAAAAAACAATATAACAATACACTATAAAAAATGTTATGTGAATGTGGTGTCTCTATCAAGATGTACTGCACTTGCTCTTCTTGTGATGATGTGAGATGAGTGACAGAGAGGCTGTGAAGTACTGTTAGGCTACTATTGACCTTCTGACTATGTCAGGAGGAGATCGACTGCGATTGACCATGGGTAATTGAAAACCTGGAAAGCAAAACCACAGATTGGGGGGGGGGGGGAACTACTGTACTACCCCCTGGGGATTTTGTGACCATCAAATGAGAGAACATATATGGACTCTTTGCTTGGCATCCAGTGCAACAGGGGCTCAATGAATGCCAGCTATTGTTGTCATTAGAGATGGGGCCCCAGCTGATCCTGCCCTATTTACTGGCATTAACCAAAACAAGGAATTCTACATGCCAATCAAATAAGGCACAGTTCTTCACAGTAGCTTTTCAGGACAGCTTCATGCCACCCACATTTGGGGAGAGTTAAATATTCCCTTCTCCGTGTTGGCAAAGCACTTTATAAACTACCACTAAATTAGAAATAAAGAGTTGGTGGTCAACTTGCATGTTACTGACAAGGGGTTATTGGGATTATTTTCTTTTTTTTTTTTTTTTTTTTTTTTTGGGGGGGGATTAGTTTCTGATGGGACTAGCACGTCACTAAAACAGGCCTTTTGATATATTAAATTTTTTTAAAAAGCAAAACAGAAGTTTAGATTTTAATCCTGTTATAGGGTTTTTCTGAGTCTTCGTTTTTACAGAATCACCGTTTGCTTTGGCTGTCTCCTTCATATCTCTGCTCTATGAGGACATGCATGGGGACAGCCCTGGAGTCAGAACACTTGTCATTTTGTATCCTGGTGTCTATTCTGAGTGTGAGATGCTCCTTTCCATTGTTAAGATTCTCGAGGTGTTACTTTTTCTTTTATAATAAAAAGCAAACCCCATCTTCATCCCTAAAAAAATAAAATAAAATAATAAACTACCACTAAATAATGTATCCCACCGAAAAAGTCATTGGTTATACTGTCTCCCCACTATAGGGAGGTCTCCAAATGGCTGACCTGTCTCAATCCTCAGTACCATGAAGACAAAGGTTTTATAACTGGGAACTCCAGGGCTTAGCTTTAGAGATTTCATGAACCTCTTGAAATTTACAAAACTATTTAAATATTCCTGAGGTGAGAGTCAAAGTTTTAAGAGTTTAAAAAAGGTCCATGTTCCCGGAAGTTAAAATGCAACTTCCCTAATGCAAAGCAAAGTGGTACTCCTTAAAGGTCTACTAAATTTAAAGTGGATCTAGAGAAGCCCATCTGAAGGAAAAATACTAAGATGACCAGCTGAAGCTCTAAGATGAAATGCTGCTCCAGCTGGGACCTCCACCAGGGGCCCCAAAGATGACATGTCCACTTGTTTTCTATCCTACATCCCAGCTAATTCCACCAGCACAACCTAGATCCTTTGTTCAGATTCTGATGCCTCAGAGATGGAAAGTTATCCAGCTATCTTTGTGAAGGAACCAAGTCCTTAGAATGCAGAAAATGGAGGTCCAAGAACAACTGTATATATTAACTATTTATGTGCCTCTGAGAAAATGGCTTTATTTCCCTTTGGCTCATCATTTTCAAATATAAAATGAGAATTATAACCATTGTCCTATTTCACCTGGATGTTATGAGGATGAATCCCACGATACGATGAAACCAGTTGCAAACCTGTCTTGTCTTCGAGCTTGCCCAGCATCCAGGCAGGAGGCCCTGGAGTCAGCAGATCTTCAAATAACGGCAGGCAATCTGAATCAAATCACTACTTCTATTAACACTATTCGGTCTCGCAAGTGATTTATCAGCTGGTATGAGCATAAAAGTATAGTTTATGCCTCCAAAAGAAGTACTGGCATTCTTTCCCAAGTGTCTTTATAACAAAACTCCAAAACATTTTCGAGAGGAGATTCTTTAACTGAGTAAAAGGATTACACAGAAAAGCTGAGGAGAGGGGAGTTCGAACAGATGCCTGATATAACAGAAAGCAAAAGAACCAATATGATGTGGCCAATTTTTCCCCCAGATCCAGCTAGGTAACAGCTAGGAATGTTTGAGGGCTCAAAGGAACTATTGAGATTATCTAGCTCAGAATTTCCTGAAATGTGATCTGTAGACTGTGACTTGGTTTTATGAAAAGACAGTATGAAGTTACATAACCTCAGGATATTTACAACACACATCCCAAACTCCTGTAGGACTAAATACACACAAGCATGTTAAAGGTTCTGAGAAGTCCTGCATTAAAGAAGCCAATTCTTCTTGACCCTGAAATCCCCAAACATATCTGTCCATGACCCCTTTTCCATGGAAGATCCAGGAAAACCCATAGATCAAAGTGTTGGGAATGGCCCACCCAGCCCAAGGTCAGAGAGCTACTTGTAGGAGATTCAGGTCTCCTAAATCTCACTACACCATTCTTTTAAAAAAAAAAAAATTTTTTTTAGATTCATTTATTTATGATAGACATAGAGAGAGAGAGAGAGAGGCAGGGACACGGGAGGAGGGAGAAGCAGGCTCCATGCTGGAAGCCCGACGCAGGACTCGATCCCAGGACTCCAGGACTGCGCCCTGGGCCAAAGGCAGGCACCAAACCGCTGAGCCACCCAGGGATCCCTCACTACACCATTCTTACCCATTAGAAATTTCAAATAAAAACCAGAGATGATGGACTAACAATTTGGAAAAGGATGAAGTGGAAAAATAGGCATCCCAATGGCTCCTGCCAAGTACTACCATTCCAGAAGGTGGGAGCAATGTGGCCAGATATTTTCTGGAGAAACTAGGGATCTCAATTTTCATGTGAAATCATTCTAGTTTCTAAGTACTGGCACTGTGTAGGTAAAAAAAAAAAAAAAAAAAAGCATGTCTGCAGGCCCACTGTGAGTCTTCTCTAGCCCACGGGCCACCAATTTGGAACTCTGGCTTAGGCAAATTGGTATCTACAGAATAAACAGGACTTTAGAGGAAACCAAAGTCTGATACTACATATGGGCTATCAGGTATTAAAGAAAGATGAAATCTCCCATGAAAATGAGGAAAACCTGAGAAACATACAGTGGAACATACTGTGCATTTACTATCTACTTTTCAATACTACATAGGAAGTTCAGCACTCCTATGAAAGTGGTCAGTCACATCACCAAATCCCTTTAATAAGGACTTTCTCTCTACAGGGCACTCTACTGGGTCCTAACAAAGAAAAGCTACAGGAGCAGACCAGAGATCTCCTGCAAATATTGGTTTTCTTTGAGTGTCTGAGAAAGCAAAAATGAATGTACCTTCATAAGTTAGTCCCTCCCAAAATGACTTGAGCTACTCAAACTGGGCGGGCAGGAGATAATCTCCGTGGCATACAGCTGAAACCAATGGAGCTGTCAGCACACTTGCCATGAGTCAGAAGCATCATGTATTAAGGAAGCAAAGGCAGTCTCTCTCAGGGAGTGAACAAGAGCCAATGAACAAAGGCTTTTTCTTTTAATGGTGGATGCACATTCTCATAAAGGCAATTTTTTGTGTGTACACAGCACACATGCCAAATCATCCATTGCTTAGGCTCAGAGTATGAGACGGCAGTACTAGGGGCATTCACGGAGCAGCAAGGAAATTCTGACACACCAGCCAATGAACATTTCTCAAAAAAAAGAGCTGGTAAAGAATAGCTTCTGGGCCTACAGAACTGTCAAAAGGTTATTTCCTATTGATTCTATAGGGGCTTGGTCACAATCATTTGGGTGCTGAGCCACCACGATGCCCAACTCCAACAGCACCGATTACATTCTAACTATTTATGTGAACAGAATCCCCTGGAGTTGTTCAACGCAGAGGCACTGACTAGGTCCAGATCAAAACAGGGGCTTAAAGTCCTGAAAAGTGTTAGCAGTTAGGCAAGAGAACTTCTATTTAGGTGATGACTTGCAGACAGCTAGACCAACCTGGGGAAAGCTACTAGGCGCACATAACACACTGTGGTGTTACACTGTCAACATGTAAATGCGCACACTACATGACAGATGCTACTGACCCACCGACAGCAGGCTTTCCGGGAACATTTTTGTTTTTAGAAAAAAAAAAAAAAAATCAAACCAAACAGAACAGAGTTGTATCTACTTATCCATAATTTCTGTGAAGTCCTCTGGTAACCTAGACAGCGTAAAAGTGTGTGGGTACAGAACAGGATGACCTCGCCTGTTCTGGCTTTGAGTCCACATCTTACCCTTAATAGGATCCTGCTCTCTCTAAATGAGGAGTTTAGAGCTGACCCACCAATGACTTGGAGAACTGAACATGTTTTAATACCTAGCAGTCTTAGATCCTCATCAATGGGACTGAATCAGACCACACTTCTACATTCGTATACTTCCCTACAGGATGGTTGTATTATTTGCTTGTGCCAAGCACTATTAACTCACTGAACTTCATGCTACTAGGAAAAATTTTAAATTTTACATGACATCTTCATTGACTCCCTTTTGATCTAGGAATACCATGCTCCGAGTGAACTAATAATAACAACTGGCTCTTTTCTTGGAAAGAGTCCAAAAGATATGCAGGAAACTTCAAGATGCCAGACAAGAAGCTTAGTGGATTAGGTACTGGGCTCCACATACCAGACTTAATAGAAACTGCAGGTTCAAATCCCAGCAGGGTCAATTTGGACTCTGTTGTGATCTTCCAGATAAACTGAGCACAAGACAGCTTACTGCTCCCTGACACTCTTGAGGGTTTTCTAGACCACTGCTGGTGCTTGTGAGGTAACGTAAGGGAGGTGGTGGTGGGGAAGCTTTGCAATCACTGAAATATAGAAATACCTTGTCTTTTATTTCCAGTTACTGTAGAGAAAAAAAGCACATTTCTGCAACATGCTGTGTATACAGTGAAGTAGAAACTTTATCATCCAGATGCCCCAATAATAGGAGACCCTTTGAGGTGAGCTCTATTATTTTTTTTTTTTTTTGAGGTGAGCTCTATTATAAAGCATACAACAGTTTCAATTTCTAATATCCCATTCTTGCCCAATGTGAATCTATAAATAAACCTAAAATTACCCACAAACCTGTTTTTTTTTTTTCTTTAGTTTTTAAAGGCCATCAAATCCTTGGAGATAGTATCGACCTCCAGCTGTTAATATTCAGAAGTAATACACTTACAGCACTGTCTCCATTGGGCTTATTACTGCTCCAGTCAATGGTGCATTTCAGAGCTGGGAACATTTCCAATGAAGTTTTCTTTGCTAGTAGTAAACACCACTGCTTCAACAATCCACATTAGGTCAGCATTTAACAGAGGGTCTCCCTCCCTCTTGAGCAGGTTGTCCAAGAATATGAGTTCAACCACTGGCTCAAGAGAAACAGAAAGTCTTCTCAATAGTTCAAAATTCATTTTATGTTCAACTACAGGCCTTCTGCAAACTGAGGATCTGAGCTCTTTAGGATAGTGACTATAATTCTTCCTGGATAGAGAAGGCCAACAGGTGATTGTCACATATCAGCACAAAGCGAAAGCCATTACATATTAGTAGCCAGTGAGAAACAAGGTTCAGGACCCTGTACTGTAGAGGAGAGTAGTGAAACACGCCGGCAAGCAGAGTGGTAGAAGGGGAGCTGGATGGCATGTTCATCCATTACAGCCACTGGTTAGCTCTGAAGTCTAAGTAAGATGGATACTCACTACTGTACTGGTTGACGCCTAGGCAGTAAGTTACAAGTCATCAGATAAAATTTTAGGTGGAACCACAGGTTTGGAAAGTTCTGGGATCCAATATAATGTCTATAGGAGCATCAGTATTAAAATGAAAAGTCAGTATCTGGGAAACAGGTAGGGTTCCCTCCCCTGGAATACTGGAAAGAGATGTAAAGACCATATCTTCAAGCGACCAAGTGGAGACCTTCTTCTAATACAATGAGTCCTGTGGCTTTCTGTTAGGAATCAAGCAGTAATTAGTTATGGCCCAACTTTTAAAGTGTCAGTTAGTACGCCTACAATTAAATAGGGAGAGATGATGAATATAAGATACTCAGCAGAAAAGGTTTTAAGTGTCAGAGCTAACTCGTAAGTTTTATACACAATACAAGGGCATGTTCTGCTCTAAGCACCATGCCAGAAGCCAGAGTATTTCTGGCAGGTCCAGGGAAGCCTGCAACCCCCGAAAAACCCAACTTATTTAACTCTGGCAAAATGCACGACACTGTCAGATGGTAAAGTTTCACCGTGAGGATGAGTCCATATCACCTTCTCCCCGAGGGAGGAAACTATTGCCTGTAAGGGATTTCTACATCTTGTGGACCACCCATACCTATTTAACATCTTCCTCTTCCCCTTCTCCAAAAGTAACTTCAAAACTAAAATACCCTCGAATTCCTTTCACTCCACCCTCCAAATACAGGAAGTCCAAAGACGATGTTTTCCAAGTTTTAATAGCTACAGGGCCTGGGACGGCCACTTTCTGTCTATAGTCGGGTCATCCCCGTGTGCTCCCCAGTGCCCACCCCTCGTGAAGCTCGGAAGCCCACGCTGGTTGCCCTGCAGGTCCAGCCCCGGCGCCGGGCCGAGCGACCCGGGCAAACCCTTCCCCAGCGGCTGCACCTAGGAGAGCCGCTCGACAGGCTGGGCCTGGGCCTCGCGGTGGCGCCTCATCCCTCCGCTCCTCCCGGCTCCAGGAGCCCCAAGAAAAGGCCAAGCCCGGCTGAGGCGTCAGCCCAGGCTGCCTCCCGCCCCCAGGCCCGACCCCCTCCTTCCCATCGGGCCCGGCCCAGCCCCGCCTCGGGGTCCCGTGCTCCCGCCAGCCGGCCGCGCCCGTACCTGCCGGACCCGGTGCAGGGCGTCCACGAAGCCCTCGGCTTTCATCCCCACCGGAGCGCTCTGCCCCTGCACCAGCTCCGCCATTACCGCCCCCGCCGCCGCCGCCGCCGCCGCTCGGCTCCCCAGTCCGGCCTCCAGCTCCGCTTGGGGACCCGTAGCCGGAAAGGGAAAGTCGCCCCACTTCCGGCGGAAGGGAAGCCGGGACGCTCGACGCTAGAGGAGCCGCGTCTGTGGGGCGGGGTCAGGGCACGTGATCGCGGTCCCGCCGGAAGTGGGGGCGGGGCCGCGGGGCGTGGGCGTGTCTAGCGCGGGAGGCGCTGTCCCGCCTCCAGGAACAGGTAGGTGTTCCCTGACCACGTCTGGGTCAGGCCCGTCGATGGTGTCGTGGTGTCGTGACAGGCGCTGGAGACTCGGATGTGGCCCGAGGTGTCCAGCCGTCGGCTGTTGGGACACCCAGGGAGGAGTGACGTGGTTTTCCCAAGACGGCACCCAAGCAGTCCTGGTTCACCAGAAACCAGACCCCGGCAGCCCCTCCCAGGAATGGCCGTTGGTTTGGAATATTGGGATTGAGCTCTTTGAAATGGCACCGTGAGGGCCGAAGGAGGCCGGAGGGCAAGGGGTAGCACCACAAAATGTCAGTTTCCCCAACTTTGCAGAGAGTGCTGGGCCAGAGCCCCTCAGATTGCACAGAGGATGAGGACGGATGAAGTCATACCCGGGGCTGCCTGGAGACACAGCTCTGGAAGGATGCTCCCGACCGACCGACCGACCGACCGATAGCCAGCATGGTGTCCTCTTACACATTCCTTCTCAATGTTTGTAAAACTCAAGGATATGCATCAACCTTCAGGAATGGGAATGATTCTACTGACCCAATGTCGTGATGCTTGTGTTTTGAATATTTTTTTTTTTAGATCTGAGCTGAGTATATTAATTAATCCAAATTCTAGCTGGCTCTCCCTCTGAGTATAAATAGTGAAAACAGAGTTATTGGCCCAAACTTGAAGGCGTGTTCCAAAGTCCACAGACTGCCTAAGTAGGAAGACAAGGTTCTGATTCTCCCTCTCTTGCTAGTTGAATAACTTGGGGCAGCTCACTTATTTCTGAAGGCACAGAAGAGGAACGGGACCCACACTCAGTCAAGTCCACTGTTATATGTTCTACTAACACACTGGATTTCATCATCTTATCATTTATATGCATTTATCACAACATTTATCACAATTGATTTTATATCACTGTGCAATTATTTATTATTTGTCTCTTCCACTAGAATAAAATTAATGCTTTAGCTAGTTATAGAACTCTGGATTGTAAGGAACTCTTCTTTAAAATACTGAGGGCACATTCTCTGTCTCTAGCATCTAGTTTTTTTTTTTTTTAAGACTTATTTATTCATGAGAGACAGAGAGAGAGAGAGAGAGAGAGAGAAGCAGAGACACAGGCAGAGGGAGAAGCAAGCTCCATGCAGGAAGCCCGACGTGGGGCTCAATCCCAGGTCTCCAGGATCACACCCTGGGCCAAAGGCAGCGCCAAACCACTGAGCCACCCGGGCTGTCCTAGTTATTTGTTAAAACAACTTTATTGGGGATCCCTGGGTGGCTCAGTGGTTTAGCGCCTGCCTTCGGCCCAGGGCGTGATCCTGGAGTCCCAACATCGAGTCCCACATCAGGCTCCCCGCATGGAGCCTGCCTCTCCCTCTGCCTCTCCCTCTGCCTGTGTCTCTGCCTCTCTCTCTCTCTCTCTCTCTCTCTGTGTCTCTCATGAATGAATAAATAAAATATTTTTAAAAAGCTTTATTGATTTAAATTTGATATACAATAAGCTGACATATCTAAGGTATGCACCTTGATATTGTTTCACATACATACACACCTGTGAAGCCATCATTACTATCAAGGTCATGAACGTATACACCATCACCAAAAGTTTCCTCATGTACCCTCGTGATTCCTCTAGCCTACCTTTCCACACTTCTCCAGCTCCGCTCCACTGGCCTGCCTAGCAACTACTAATCCATTTTCTGTCACTCTAGATTAGTTTGTATTTTCTAGAATTTTATATGAGTGAAAGCACACAGTATATACTCTTCTGAGTTGTTTCACGTAGTGTAATTATTTTGAAGTTCATCCATGTTGTGCTGTGTATCAACAGTTTGTTCCTTTTCATTGGCTAAAAAGTATTCCATTGAATGGATATACCACTACTTATTTATCTGCTTACCTGTTAGGGGGTATTTGGACAGTTTCTGATTTTGTCTTTTATAACTCAATTTGGCTCTCAGTCTTTATATGGACATACATTATTATTTCTCTGGGGTAAATACTCAGGAGTAAAATAGCTGATCATATGGTAAGTAAACATTTACAGTGAGTTATTGTTTTATGGGGACAGAGTTTTCATTTGGGAAGATGAAAAAGTTCTGGAGACGGATGGTGGTGATGGTCATACAACAATGCAAAACATTCCTGATGCCACTGAACTGTCCACTTAAATGGTCAAAATAGCAAAATTTTATGTTATATGTATTTTACTGTAATAAAAATTTGAATATTGAATATTGAAGCACATGGCACTGGAGTTTACACAACATCATTTCCAGCCACCTGAAGAGAAGCTGACTTTGTTAGCTCCAGTTTCGGAATTCCAGGGCATGATTCTTTTTTAAAAATTTTATTTATTTATTCATGAGAGACAGAGAGAGAGAGAGAGAGAGAGAGAGGCAGAGACATAGGCAGAGGGAGTAGCAGGCTCCATGGAGGAAGCCCGACGCGGGACTCAATCCCAGGACTCCGGGATCGTGCCCTGAGCCCTGAGCCGAAGGCAGTTGCTCAACCATTGAGCCACCCAGGTATCCCCCAGGGCACAATTCTGATTGGCTCATAAAGGCTAGGTGTTCATTCCAAGCCAATTCCAAATGTGTCTAGGAGTGGAGCTCATCATCAACCTTGAAGTTGGGGTGATGGGAGCCTGGTTAAGTGGCCGACTCTTGATTTTGGCTCAGGTCATGATCTCAGAGTCCTGGGATTGAGCCCCACATCGGGCTCTGCCCTCATTGGGGAGTCAGCTTGAGGATTCTCTCACTCTCTCTCCCTCTGTCCCTCCCCCCACTTTCTCTCTGTCTCTCTCAAATAAATAAATAAATCTTAAAAAAACCTAAAACCTTGAAGTTGGAATGGGAGTTGGAATGAAGTAGAATGTTTGCTGGGCAGACAAAAGTCAGTGCCTGTTATAGAGGCATACAGAAAGAAATAATTGGATAATATACAAAGAAATAATTGGATTCATATTTTTCATCATCTTCCTATTGAGGAGCTGAAATTAACTTATAGCCTCTTCTCCTTTCTATCATATTTGTGACTCAACATAGATGAGCATCAGATCCATTTTATAAGTGGAGAAAGTAAGGCACAGAGAAGTCAAATGATGTATCCAGATTCCCAAGAGAAATTACTGTATGTATTCCCATCACCAAGCATCTGGTCCACAAGTGACATTGAAGCATGTTGGGTGGATGAATCCCAACTTATCAAATCCTTGAGTATTATCCCTTGGGTAGAGTTTCCCCCCCAATGCTATGTTAGAATTGAAGTGGTATCTTTGGTTCCATCTAGAGCTGTCCCAATCCTTGCTGACAATAGGACACATCTCTAGCTCATTTTTCAGCTCCCACCCTTGATGGTTAGAGCAAATGGATATAGGATCTTAGATTGGGATAATAATTTACAAGGCATTCTTTCCTTATCTTCTAGCAAGCATTGCTACTGCTGAGAAGACTGATGTTATTCTGATATACATAATCCTTTTTTAAACTTTCCCCTCCTTTTATCTGGAAATCTATAGAATCATCTTTTTTTTTTTCTCTCCAGTGTTCTAAAATTCCACAGTGATGTGTCTTGGAGTGGGTCATTTTATATCCTTCATGTTGGCTCTTTCTAGTTGCCCTTTTGGCGTGGAAATTTATGTCCTTCAATTTTGGAATTGTCTTGAATGATTTAATTGAGGATTTCCCTCAGTACTTTCTCTATTCATCTTTCTAGAACTTCTACTATTTGGATACTGGATCTCCTGGACTGGTCCTCTAATTGTCTTCTATTTCCTACTTTCTATCTCTCTCTTCGCTCTTCTTTCTGGGCTATTCCCTCAATTTCCTCTTTAAATCATTCTGTAGCATTTTTTTATTTATGCTGTCATGTTTTTAAATCACAAGAGCTTTTCTTTGCTCTCCCAACAATCCTTTCTTAAAAAAAAAAAAACACACATTTCTTGTTCTTTGGATGGAATACCTTCTCTTATCTCTCTGAGAATTATAGTATTTTTTTGAGGATTATAGTACTTTTTACAAAGTTTATTCTCTCTACATAGAGTATGTTGCTTGTAGGTCACTGTTCTCAGTTATTTTCTGTATGCATGTATATAAGTGGGCATTGTGGTCTCTATCTTTCATGTTAGACTTTTCTCAGATGTTTGGGAATATATGGTGGTCTGCTCATGCCTCTGGGTAGGTGAGAATTGTGACTCTGAGCTTCACTGTAGTATGGTCCAGCTGGGGTGTTGGGCATCCCCCAATGTCAACATCTTTAAGCTGTTCCTCTTGGGCTTGTTAGATTACTTATAGAAAACTATCTCAGTTTCCTACCTCAAAACCAGAGCACCTATTTTAGTTTAAGTTATATTTTCATTCCTCTGATTATTTGACTAATACCTGTCTCCTTCACATGACCATGAGCTTCGGAGATGGCATTGTATCCATGTTGTTATTGTATCTCCAGCATCGAGCACATAGGATGTGTTCAATGAACAACTATTTCTAGACATTAATGAATGGACGCTTTGGCAATGTCCCATCATATTCTTTAAATCCCCACCTTATTATTTTGTAGTATGAAATATTTCAGGCATACAAAAAAGTAGATAGACTAATGTAGTGAATAGTCATTTACCCAGTATCAACATAAGAAATCAGCACTGCGGTTACTAGTGAAGAATCCTGTGTAACTCTCCACCATCCTATTCTATTCCTTCCCTCTCCAGCGGTAACTGTCCTCCTGAATTTGGTGATCTGCGTGCTAATGGATGTTGTATTCTTGTGTGTATATACAGTGAATGCTTTTAAACATCGTATAAATGGTGTCAAGCAGTATGTATCCTTCTGCAATTTGAGTCTTTTTTTCTGGCCCCACATGTATTTTTGAGGTTTATCCAAGTCCACATATGCAGCCATACATCAGTTACTTTCAATCCATTCCACCATATGAATTAACCAGAAACTATGTATTCTTTCTCCTGTGGATAACCATATAGTTTCTTTTTCTCTGTTACAATGTTGCAATAAGTCTTCCCCAACTTGTCTCTTTGTATTTGAGTCTCCAGAACATCTGCCCAAAGGTGAAGTTGCTGAGGAACCAGAGTGATAAAATGCCCCTTAGCTTTGCTTGCTAAAGCCAAATTGCTCTCCAACATGGAAACTATATCTCTAAAGTGGGACACATATTCCATCAGCTAAAAATGAACTCTTGCTTCTCTTAATCCTTGCTGACATTTAGTATTATTATACTTTGTCTTTTGGAATCTAATGCGTTAAAGATTTTTAAATATTTAAATTTTAATGTTAAAAAAATAAAAAAATAAATTTTAATGTTTATATTGTGGTAAAAGACATGTAACATAGAAATTAACTTAATTTTAACCACTTTTAAGTTTACAATTCAGTGACGTTCACAAGGCTGTGCAACTACCACCACCATCCATCTCCAGAACATATTCATCTTTCCATATTGAAACTCTCTGCCCATTAAACACTAACTCCTCATTTTCCCATCTCCCAGGGCCTGGTAACCACCACTTCATTGTATGTTTCTATGAATTTGAGTACTCTAGGTACCTCATGGCGGCGGGATCCTATAACATTTGTCCTCTTTTTTCTGGCTTATTTCCATAGTGATAAATATAATATTTACCATAATGTCTTCAAGGTTTATTCAGGTTGTAGTAGGTGTCAAAATTTCCTTCCTTTTTAAGGCTGAATGATATTCCATTGCATGTATATACCACATTTTATTTATGTATCATCTGTCAAAAGACACTTGGGTTGCTTTAACATTTTGGCTATTGTGAATAATGCTGTTGTAAACATGAGTACAAATATCTGAGTCCCTGCTTTCAATAAAATTGAATTATTTATTTTTATTTATTTGAGAGAGAGAGAGAGAGCAAGCAGGAGTGGGGAGGGCAGAGGGAGAGAAACTCAAGCAGACTCCATGCTAAGTGTGGAGCCCAATGCAGGGCTTGATATCACGACCCTGAGATCATGACCTGAGCTGAAATCAAGTGTTGGATGCTCAAGTGACTGAGCCACCCAGGGGCCTCTCAATGAAATTGAATTTTGATTGATGTCCTTTTTTTGGGATGAGCCCATATTAGCTCTGTAGGAAGATAAGTCCCTTCAGGGCTTACCTCTATTCCCCTCAGCACTTAGTATATAGTGAGTACTTGGGAAATAATGGTTGGCTCATTGATAGAGAATGTTGCATTTCACCCTTAGTCTGTCATGGTTATGATATCTGATGTACCAGGCCATTCCATAATTATTCATGGGGAGGTCCTGAGGTAGAGTCTCACCAAATGTCTCTCTCTAGCAACAGGAATTGCCCTATGGACCACATTCCCCAAGCCACTAACTATCTGGGGGTTGGTTGTTATTCTAGCAAAATAGTTGCCACTTGAGATAAGAAGAGCATTATCCTGGGATCCCTGGGTGGCTCAGCGGTTTAGTGCCTGCCTTTGGCCCAGGGTGTGATCCTGGAGTCCTGGGATCAAGTCCCATGCTGGGCTCCTTGCATGAAGCCTGCTTCTCCCTCTGCCTGTGTCTCTGCCTCTCTCTCTGTGTGTCTCTCATGAATAAACAAATAAAATCTTTTTTTAAAAAAGAGCTTTATCCAACAAAGGAAGGGAGTCAAGGCATAGTACAACCAAATACAGACACTGACCTTTGCTGTTCAAGTTTTACAAGTGTTCAGCTGACATCCAGGGGAGACAGAATCTGATCTGCTTGATGGTGGGGCGGGGGGCTTGGATTTCCAAGGAATACGTGAAGAAACCCTCTCTCACCTCCCTCCTCTCCTATTTACTGAGTGCCTTCCCATTCTGAACACCTGATATGCATCTAAACACCTGATATACACCGCCTCAGTTAATGCTTATAATACTCCTAAGAGATGGACATTGACATCTCTGTTCCATAGATAAGGACATCAAGGTTCAGATGAGTTGAGACACTTGCCACAGCCACTTAGCTTTCTCTTATATGGAAGAGTGCCCTTATAAGATTAGGTTTCTATTGTTGTGTAACAAATAACCACAGATTTAGCAACTTAAAACAATTTATTATATCACAGTTTTGTGGGTCAGAAATTGTGTCACACTATAGCTGGGTTTTTTCCTGGGCTTTTTTTTTTTGTAAGATTTTATGTATTTACTCATGAGAGACAGAGACAGCGACAGGGACACAGGCAAAGGGAGAAGCAGGCTCCGTTCAGGGAGCCTGACATGGGACTCGATCCTGGGACTCCAGGATCACACCCTGGGCTGAAGGTGACACTAAACTGCTGAGCCACCCAGGCTGCCCTTTCCTGGGCTTTCTTAAGGTTGAAATCAAAGTACTCCTGTGTCTGAGGTCTTATCAGAGGCTTGGAGCCCAACCTCTTGTGGTTTTGGGGTTTTTAAAGATTTTATTCATTTATTTGACAGAGAGGGAGAGTGCATAAGCAGGGGGAGCAGGAGAGGGAGAGGGAAAAGCAGACTCCCTCCTAAGCAGGAAGCCCAATGGGAGGAGACTCCAATCCCAGGATCCTGAGATCTTGACAGAAGCTGGAGGCAGATGCTTAACTGACTGAGCTACCCAGGCACTCCGCGTGAGGTTTTTGAATTAATTTCTTTGCATTTGTAGAGCTCAAGGAGGCTGGATTTTCATGACAAGTTAGAACACCTTTCTCTGACACTTCATCTTTTTTTGAAGTCTCAATTGGTTAGGTTGGGCCCACTCAGGATAATCTTCCTTTTGATTAATATAAAGTTAACTGATTAGTAACTTAATCATAGGGACGCCAGGGTGGCTCAGCAGGTTGAGCGTCTGCCTTCAGCCCAGGGCATGATCCTGGGGTCTCAGATCGAGTCCCACGTCGGGCTTCCTGCATGGAGCCTGCTTCTCCCTCTGCCTGTGTCTCTGCCTCTCTCTCTCTGTCTCTCATGAATAAATAAATAAAATCTTTAAAAAACCCTAATCATAGGAATGTTATTCCATCATATTCCCAGATCTCATCTACTCTCAAGGCAAGGAGATTATACAGGATGTCTATACCAGATGACAGGAGCTTTGCACGTCACCTTAGAATTCTACCTACCACAGAAATCAATGAAGTTTTCCCTTCAGTCAGAGGGCTTTGGGAGAGGTGAGGAGGATGATCAACCATTCAGGCTTGCCTGGGAATGAAGGATTTCCAGGATGTGGGACTTTTGGTACTAAAACGAAGAGGGTCATAGGAAGATTGAGATGGTCACTAAAGATGTAAAAAGAGAAGACCCGTAAGTCTTTCTACCTTAGCCATCCTTGATTGTTGCTTTGGGCTTTCAGGAGGGAAGGAGAATTGAAGGAGAAATAAAACAAAGTAAAAAAGGGATCCCTGGGTGGCGCAGCGGTTTGGCGCCTGCCTTTGGCCCAGGGCATGATCCTGGAGATCCCGGATCAAATCCCACGTCAGGCTCCCGGTGCATGGAGCCTGCTTCTCCTCTGCCTGTGTCTCTGCCTCTCTCTCTCTCACTGTGTGCCTATCATAAATAAATAAAAAAAAAAAAAAAAAAAAAACAAAGTAAAAAGGAGAGGAGACAGTGGCAAGGTTATCAAAAGGGGAATAGAGCCTTGATTGCATCCCTGTACAACTGTGGGAGTAGAATGAAATCTAATAAATAGACTCAATTGTTCACTCATTCATTCAATGGGCTTCAAAATCTTTTTTTTTTTTTCTAAATACAAAAGCAAAGTTGCTTTTATAAATGCAGTGATCTCAAGAATGCCTCAGGCAGGGCAGCCTGATGGATCAGTGGTTTAGCATCACCTTCAGCCCAGGGCATGATCCTGGAGACCTGGGATCGAGTCCCACATCAGGCTCCCTGCATGAAGCCTGCTTCTCCCTCTGCCTGTGTCTCTGCCTCTCTCTCTCTGTGTCTCTCATGAATAAATAAATAAAATCCTTTAAAAAATGCCTCAGGTAGAAAATTATGTCCCTGTACTCCCACTTCTAGAAATCTCTACCAATACAGTTTTGTAAAATAATGATGATGATGTCATTATAAATATGTATCCTAAGAGATAATAATATTCAGTACCCAGAAGAGGAGGAAGTCCGTTCATGATGAGCACAGAAAAAAATGAGAGAGATCAAGAAATTTGATAGAGAAGGTGGGATTTCAGATGGGCCACTTGGACATTTGGGGTTGTGGCAGAAGGGCATTCCTGGTGAAAGGAACAGCATGAGTGAAGGAAAATGTGGGATCTCTATGGACAACGGTTTCAACTGGAGCATGATACAGGTACATGGACAATGTCACTGGGACCTCGTCTCTCTGCCTCTGGACTCTGCTTCCTGGTCTTGAATCCATTTTCAGATTAGGTATAGATATGGCATCCCCTTAGGCTCATGTCTGGCCAAAATGATGTCTATTTTTGTCTCAACAGTCCTTGAAAATGATTCATTGGCTTGACTGGATCACGTACTCATGCTGAAATAATCTTGTGACCAAGGCAATGAGATTTACTAATCGGTGTAGACCCTGATTACATGCTCATAAAACACACCATTAAGAAAATAGAAAGGTGGGAGCACTCCTAACCACTTTCAGTTTGGCACTGCCCAATTGGAATCAATTTTGGCTCAAATAAATTCTCAAAAAAAAAATAAAAAAGCAAGCCACAGGCTGGGAAAAGATATTTACAAAACATACATCTGACAAAGGACTAATATATATATTATATTTTATATATTATATATAAATTATATATAAAAATACATAAAACATAAATATAAATATATAATGTTATATATATGAAATATATAAATAATATATAATATATAAAAATGTATATCCCACAGCTGGAAAATTTTAAAAAATGAAATAGGCAATAAATGAATAAATATTTATATTTTTAAAAATATTTTACTTATTTGAGAGAGCATGAGCACAAGCTGGGTGAGAGGCAGAGGAAGAGAGGAAGGGAGAAGAAGACTCTCCTCTGAGCAGGGAGCCTGATGTGGGGCTCGATCCCAGACCCCTGTGATCATGACCTGAGCCAAAGGCAGACACTTAACCAACTGAGCCACCCAGGTGCCCATAAAAAAAAAATTAAAAAGGTTTTTTTTTTTTTAACATGTCACAAAGGAAGATGAATGAATGGTCAATAAGAACAAGAAAATGTGCTCAAAATTCTTAGCCATTAAACAAACGCAAGCTAAACCATTACCCACCTACCCAAAAGGCTAAAACTAAAAAGACTGACACCACCAAATGCTGATAAGATTATGGAGTAACTGGAACTTTCACATCATTCTTAGGAATGAAAAATGGTACAACCACTTAGAAAAAAAGGAGCAGAAGTTTCTTAATAATCTAAAAATATATTCACTCTATCACTCAGCAGTTCTACTCCTACATATTTACCCAAGAGAAATGAAAATTTGTGTTCACAAAAGAAGTTGAATGGTAATTTTCATAGTGGCATTAGAACAGCCTAAAACTGGAAACAGCCCAAGGTGAAAAGTCAAAATAGTGGTTGCTTCTGAAAATTGAGGGTGGAGATTAACTGGAAAGGGGCATAAAGGGACATTCTGGGGTGATGATAATATCCTACATATTAATAGAGTTTTGCATTACAGGGTATATACACAACTCAGCAAATGTAAAGGTTTGTGTATTTTATTGCATGTGTGATATGGAATCAAAGAAGCCTTGTTTAAAATGGAGTCATGAAGCTAGAAGGGGAGGTTCTTATGTTCTACCACTCATCATCAATTGCAGACCCCAATAGCAAGACACACACCTTGTGGGGATCCCTGGGTAGTGCAGTGGTTTAGCGCCTACCTTTGGCCCAGGGCGTGATCCTGGAGACCCGGGATCGAATCCCATGTCGGGCTCCCAGTGCATGGAGCCTGCTTCTCCCTCTGCCTATGTCTCTGCCTCTCTCTCTCTCTGTGTGACTATCATAAATAAATAAAAATTAAAAAAAAAGAGACACACCTTGAATCACCAATAGGAAAAAGCCTAGGGGTGCATGGGTGGCACAGTTAAGTATCTGACCCTTTGTTTCAGCTCAGGTCATAATCTCGGGGTTGTGGGATTGAGCCTTATGTTGGGTTCTGCATGCAGCATGGAATCTGCTTGGGATTCTCTCTTCCTCTCCACCCGGTTTGTGTATTCTCCTCTTTCTCTCTTTTAAATAAATAAGTCTTTAAAAATTCTTTATTAAAAAAAAAAAAACAGGAAGAAACCTATATTTTACTACCCCAACAGTATGAAAGATTTTTCTCTTTGTCTGGCAGCAGCCTATCCGATGAGATACT